>NC_134643.1:130550165-130858276 GCF_030463565.1 Pelecanus crispus | reverse complement strand
CCACCTTTGTTCTGCTCCATCTTCTTCCCGTGCTGAGCACTGAGAAGAGTATAAATTTTATCAACAGCAAGCTAGGCATCGAAAATCACGTCACTGGTTTAAAGCGAGGAACTACAATCTATAGGATGAACGTGTATTGTATTTGTTTCACCATCACCCAGCCCCAGGCCTTTCAAACAAAACCAGAGCTCCCGTTCTTCCACAGGCTCGTCGGGATGAAGGCAGCTCCTGCAGGAATGGTATGCCTGCAGATGGGAAGGGAAAGGAAAACAGTATAAAAAAGCTACAGTAGATGGTGCTAGACAGGTGCAGAAGACACCAGCTAGTCATTTGAGGATACCTGCAAGATTTACCCCTAAGCTAAGCGGTTTAGAAAATGTGCAATTTAGATTTATCAGTTCAGAAGGGAGATTCAGATAAAAACAGTTGAGCTGGTGAGATTATTAAATGCAGAACCCCATGCCGAGACGATGCTCACCTTACTACACGTGCTGACGAAGGCGAAATAGGGAGCTGGCACCCTCTGGGCTGCACCCAGGCAGTCACAGGGAAGGCAAGGTGCGGCAGGGTGATGGGAGGAGAGGGGGCAAGTGGCGGGCAGAGACCTTCCGTCACCCAGGAATGTCTCCTGGGAGCTTGAGGTGGCACCCTTCCCGCCTGCTGGGATGGGGATGGCAGAAGCAGCAGCAGGAACGCCGCAGGGTATGGTCAGAGTGGGAAGCGCAGATCGGTATTTCCTGATGTCGGCCCCTGCGTATCAAACCGTTAATGTCACAGAAAGGTGGTCCTGTGTATTTAATTTTATCAGGCGGAAGAACTCTGATAGATGCTGTCCTCGGTTCACCGCTCCCGTGCAGATTTACTCAGCATTTTAGCACGCACGCTGCCTTGCTGACAGAGATTAAAGGCTCTCTTCAGAGCCCCAGGTATTACGCTCAAATGTATAAATCAGGGCTTAATATAAAATATTTGTCCATAAAACTATATCATGGTGGCATTCGTTGGCTATCTGCATGTTAAATACTGTTACAGAAAGTCACGAGTTTACTGAGGATTATTTTGCTACACCAGCAAAGTCTCCTGCCATCCCAAACAGGGATCTTTTCTGCCAGAGCGTGGGCAGGATTGCAAAGAGGAAGGGGCAGATTTTGCAGCTCACGACCCCACACGTGCCCCAGCCGAGCGGTGCTGCGCCGGGAACCTGCTCCCAGGCTGGCCCTGGGCTCTGGCTTACCAGCACTGGCCAGGCAGGGCAGGGATCACGGTGGAGATGACACTGCGAGCCTCTAAAGGAGAAAATTGCATGATGTATCGCCACTCACGAGCACCCACTAGAGAGCTGTTTAGAGTGAGATTACAGTCTCAGAGGAGACTCTCATGCCTCTCGGTCACAGGGTTACTACGATGATGCAGTTGCAGCTTGTATGCAGGAGGTAGGGAGGGATTTAAGTGATGGCCGGAAAGAAAAGCTGGATCAAACCTCCACAAACCCTGTTCAGATTAACCCAGATTCCTGAGTCCCCAGCTTTGAGGGACTTGAAATCAGCCAATTTGACTCTTTTCCCTTAAACAGAAGAAAAATGGGAGGGAGAGAATGAAGTTTATACTTCACCGAAGAGTTTACAAGCAGCATTTCAGACTGAGGGGAAACAAAGCCACTCAAAATAAGAGTTTGTGCAGTCCAGAGGTCTTGATCCTACTCACGCCAATTCGACATTAGCACGGCTATACGGATTTCTCTGCAGTTGCTGCTGACTTACAGATATGCAAGGGAGAGGAAATCAGACTCAGCGCTGCAGTCTTTCCCCCTTCATCCTCTTCATATTCAAGGTCTTTTTTTTTTCTTTTTCTTCTAAATTCCTATTATTAACACAGAAGGAAGAAAAAAAAAAAGTCCCTGGGATCCCTGGCACATCCTTGGAGTAGCTGCAGCCTCATCGTGGATGACTAGACAACCGCCACTGTGCCACATAATGAGGAGCACACATGCTGCACCGGGAGATACTAATGAGGGAGCTACAGCCCCCTTAGCCCTCTCCAGTAAATCCGTGTCTGCAAGCCATGTTTTATTTATCAGGCTTATTATGGAAGCACTAAGGAGCCATTTGAAAAGGGCCGCCGTTGTCCTGGGCGCTGCACGCCACAGTGGCTGCTCCGACCGGCTTCCAGGGGAAACGGATGGGGCTGGCAAAAGGTAGGGGAAAGGGATGCTACGCACAGGCTATGCGAACAACGCCGTGGAAGCATTTATCCTATCGACTCCTTTATGGGGGGGTTCAGCCTGTTTTGACCTCCTGGTGCTGGCTGAGCACCGCTTGGGAGGGATCCCAGGCCCTGAAAACACACAGTGACTGGCAAACAGATTGAAGCTGAACTTGCAATGATTTCCAGGAATGCTTCTGAGGAAGCGAGGACTTGGTGGGCCTGGAGAGACCGAATGCAACCTGCAGAGCCAGGCGACTCGGAGGGGCTTCACGGCAGCCGCCTGAGACGGACACCTCCCTGCCCAGCACTGCTGCCTGCTCCCGCTCCCAGCAGAGCTCCCGCTGGAATCCCGTGCTTTTCACAATGCACACAAAACACTGCTCCTCTGCGCCGAGGCGCAATGCCGCGGAGCCCTTGTTGTGCCGCTTCCGGCAGCATGCGGTCTCGCTCAGATCTGCATGTGTGCCAGCGGGAAAGGGGATTTACGATCGCTGCTCCCTTCTCCAAATGTCCTCTTCCTCCTCCGCACGCCTTCTCAGAGGTTTCCGTCTGCTTTGGAGAATCACTGTGCTCGCGGAGGACCAACAGACACAGGAGTAAAAGGTGGCTAAGTGAAAGGTAGGAGAGGGATGAGTAAACCTTTGCAAAAGTTATGCCACAGATCTCAGCAGGACTCAGACAAATTGGTCTGCATTCCTTTAACATATTACATTTCTACTTACCCTGATTATTGGTGCGTTAAGCTACAAGGGCTGATTATATGAAACTCATGGAGAGGCATCAATTAAGACGATAAATTTACATACGTTCCTTCTGGATGAGAAACGATGGGTTCCCTCAGTTCAGAGTTTGGTACAACTGGACTTGGTTTCAGAAAGAGAAAGGAGCAGAGAGAAGTGTTAAATGCGTGCAGCTGTACTGCCACCCAAAATGATGGAAGCAGTTCACAAGTTTGAGCAAGAATGTATGTCAAATAGGAATACAAGGAAATGACTCGCAGTTTCCGAGGCTGAACTATAATCTGCCATGTCACATCGACAACAAATTATGAGAGTAAGTGAAACTCCCAAGAGATGTTGCTCTTACAAGGCCGGCCCAAATGGTGTTCCCAGGCTGCAGAATGCAACACTAAATATTTGCACATATTTATCACTTTTCACCCACACAAGTTCTCATCCTATTTTGCAAGTGCTGTGCAGCAGAACAACTTCCTAACCACCAAAGTGTAGCCATCGCTGGTCTGCAACGTGACAGTGGCACCTATTTCATGCCAGCATGTGTCCTGGGAAAACTGTTAACAAAGACGGTTTGTTATCCTGTTGCCACTGAAGAAAGATTTTAGATAGGCCTTGCAAATGTTACGAAAACCCACGCAAGTTGACAGAAGCATCTGTCTTTTCTTGAAAAATACTGCGCAGCTGCTAATGTCGCCGGAGGAGACAGGCCATCAGCAGCACTGTTCCTATAGCTAGCCTTTGTAGCACTAACTTTAGTGCTACGGTGGCTACATATTGATGTACAGCTAAGTTAACTAGTTAATACTAGTAACAGCTCAGTAACAGTAACAGCTAAATAGTAATACAACGACAGTTTATCCCTGTTCTTCTTCAGGAGTCAGCCACAAAAAGAAGGCCCTCATCCAGAAAGGGCTGAACACCACCGGCTCCCATTCGCTTCAGGGAAAGTTAAAGGTTTTTAGCTAATGCAGTAACTTATGCGTGACTCCTCCTTTCCTGAATAGGGGTACCAAATCTATTCAAGCAGAAAGGCGTTTTCACCCCCACACTGCTGGGCCTGTATGTCCGGCGTGCTCCATGCAGTTGAGGTGCTTGATAAAGACTACCTTTGCGTGTTGTCGCTTTGGTTTCCTTATCCAGGACGCTGTGCTGGGTGAAGGTAAGCTTTTACACCTTCTTGGACTGCCAGATAACGAATGTGCAAGCTTCCTCATTGCTCAGGACACGAGATAACGGGTTGCTAGCTGATTCCCCTTTCAGGTGCTGCATGGCCAGGACAATCACATAATTCTAAAGAGGAAATATTTTTAAAAAAACGCTGCTTGCATATAAAAGGTTGTGCCACAAATGGGATCATCTTTTCTTAATGGGAGGGGAAAAAGTGCCATTCCTTTTTCTCTCCTGCGCACAGCCATCGCAATTCCGTACCACTGGAGTTAGAAATACGTGCTTCTTTATTTCATTCTAACCAAAGAGCAATCAAACCTACTCAGGCTTGTGTTAATGATATACATTATACGTACCAGAGACAGTTACACTGCATATCAAAATTGATCAGAACATAAGGAAGTTAAAAAAAAAAAAAAAAGCCGATTGCCTTATGCTGTGAAGTTGGACTTGAATATGACCTCTCTCAGCCTAGTGGGTTAGATGCCCACACAGCCTACAGCACCGTATTAGCGCTATGCTAAAATGAGGTAACATTTACAGTCAAAGGTGGAAGCAGACCGCGTGGCTATACATTTTGGGAAACAAAGAGGGCAGCCGGGGTGAGAACGATTTTATGCTCAGGTCATAATTTGTATAGTATCATCGCACAGAAGACACGGCACTTCCTCATCTGGCGCTTTCGCTGTGACCACGTACTTCTCCTCTGCGCCCTTTCAAGCTGGGTTATTTCTGTCAACTTTTTCTCCTCTCCCAGCCAGCATGTTCTAGCCACAGGCTTCAGTTTTAACCTGTGCAGATATTTAATTTTTTTTGTTTTGATTTGGACAGGGAAGTTGGACAATAAGCCACTTTCTCTTGTTGCTAAAGATTTCTCTATTTTTCCAATTTATCGAATGTTCAGCACACGCCGCATTTCAATTAAAGGCGGCACAACTGCTAACGGTGCATTAATGGCACGCTGTGGCTATAGAAAGATGCAAGCGTATCCTGTGGCCAATTTTCTGGCCTGGTGTGATGCCCCCCCCCCCCCCCCCGCAGTGCATTATCTGCAAATAGACCATCATTTCATACCGGCCCGTACCTCTTGCTACTGCCCAACCGCAAGCTATTTGCGGCGCCTGTGCCGCTCGCGAAGGCCACCCGCCTGCCACCTCGCCCTGCACAGGGTCGGCCTGTCACCCAGGGCCCAGGGGACCGGCCCCCCTCCTCGGCCCGGGGCCCCGGGTGGGGAGCCCGGGGGGGAGCCCGGGGCGGCCGGGCCGTGAGGAGCTGCGGGGCGCAGCACGGCGGCCGGGGTGGGGCGGGCGCCCCGCCGCTTGCTATTGGTTGCTCCGTTGCCACGGCAACGCGCTCGCCCGACCCCCCCCTCCCCTCGCCGCGCTGCCCCACGTGACCAACGGCGCTTCCAGCCGGCGCGCCTGTTACCAGGGCCGCGCGAGCCGGCGGAGGGGGGGGGGGGGCTGTGCGAGGGGGCTCTTGTTTCCCATTGGCTGCCGACGGGGCTCGCTGATTGGCAGGGGGCGGCGGAGCCGGGGCCGCTGGACGGCCCGCCGATTGGCTGGGCCCTGGAAGTGAGGCTGTGGGGTGATGCCGGCCGCCCCGCGGCCGCTGGCAGGCGGCCCTCGGCAGCCCTGGCCGCCAGACAAAGGCCGCCCGGGAAGGGGGGCTCCCGCTCCCCCCCGCGCCCTCGGGCTGGCACGGCGAGGCGAGGCGAGGCGGGGGAGGGCAGCGGGGAGCCGCGGCCCCTCGGCGGGCTGCCGGGAAGCGGCGAGGCGAGCCTGGCCGAGCGCCGGCGCCCTCCCTGCCGGGGCGGGGGGGGCGGGGATGGCTCTACCCACCGCTGGGGCGCGCGGAGCCGGGCGGGCGGCGCGGCCGTCACGCTCGCCGCGCGCCCGGCAGCCAATGAGCGGCCGGGGCGAACGCGGACACCACGCGGAGCCCGCGTGTCCCCGCCGATTGCCCTGTCAATCACTCGTCGCGCGCCGCCGGCGCCGCCCCCCCCCAGCCCCCACCCGCCCGCGCGGGGCTGCCGGGCGCCCCGGGGCCGCTCGCCGAGCGCGGGGGGGGCGGGCAGCGGTCAGGGGGCCGGTGTTGAAGCGCTCCTCGGCCAGGGCGCCGCGCCCCTCGCTGCCCTTGGGCGGGCTGCGGGGGGGGTTCTGCAGCCGCCGGTCCCTTCTCTCAGGGCGGGGGCGGAGGGCTGCTGCCGCCGCGGGGCGAGAACGGGCGGGCGGGAGCCCGGCTCCCCCCCCGGGGACCCAGCCCCGCGGTCCCCGACGCCGAACCCGCGCCGCCGGGTGCCGCTCGGGCAGCGGGATGCCCGCGGGGCGCGCTGTGGGGCCGGCCCGGCCCGGCCGGTCCCGGCGCCCTCCCCGTCGCGGTGCCCTCCCCCGGTGCGGGGCGAGAGGCGGAGCCGGCGCGGCCGCCGCCGCCCGCCGCCTTTATCTGGCGTGCCGGCGCGGGGGGGTGGCACTGGGGAACACCTTGTTTTAAGATGGGCGCTATAAATACCGCGCCGGGGATGGGAGCGCAGCCACGGGCGGCGGCGGGCTGACGGCGCGGCGGCGAGCGGCTGCGGACCACGGTGGGTGCCTGCCCCGCGGCGGATCGGTGCCTCGGCCGGCTCGGGGGCCGCTTGCATTTTAATTTACCGGCGTGGTGCGGGGATGCCTTCCCCTCGGCGGCCGCCCCCCCCCAGCGCCACGCCAGGCGTGGCTCACCGGCGGGAGTTGGGGGGCCGGGGGGGGGGGGGTGTGGGGTTTTTTTGCGTTTTGCCTCTTTTTGCACGGAGGGGAGCGGCAGCAGGAAGCCGGCAGCGGGAGGCCGGCCGGGGCGGAAGGGTGAAGAGAAGGGAGGGGGAGAGGAAGCTTTAAAAAAGGCGATGGGGCCGAGCGGAGGGGCGGCGGTGGGGGAGGAGGAGAGGCCGTCGGCGGGAGGGGACGGGACGGGAAGGCGGGCGGGAGGGAGGGAGAGCAGCCCTTAACCCCGGCGCCTGCCGCCACCGCCTCCCGGCAGGACCCTGCTCCCCAGCAGCCGCCCAGCCCGCGGCGGAGGGCGGCCGGTGCCGCTAGCGAGGAGGAGGAGGAGGAGGAGGAGGTCGCCGCCGGAGGAGCCCCGCGGTCCGAGGCGCCCCGCCTGAGCTCGCCCGCCGGCAGGATGCAGATCTGCGACTCGTACAGCCAGAAGTACTCCCTCTTCAACGCCATGAACCGCTTCATCGGCGCCGTCAACAACATGGACCAGACGGTGATGGTGCCCAGCCTGCTGCGCGACGTGCCGCTGCTGCTGGAGGAGCTGGACGCGGCGGGCGCCGTCTGCCCGCAGCGGGAGCCCGCCCTGCCGCCCGGCGACCCCGGCGCCTTCTTCTCCCGCAGGGACATGTACAGCCACTACATGCTGCTCAAATCCATCCGCAACGACATCGAGTGGGGCGTGGTGCAGCCGCCGGCGGGCGAGGAGGCGGCCCGCAAGAAGGACAAGCTGGGCGGCGGGCCCGCCGAGGAGGGCGAGGGGGAGGAGGACCTGGAGAAGCAGTTCCACTACCACCTCAGCGGACTCCACTCGGTCCTCTCCAAGCTCACCCGCAAGGCCAACGTCCTCACCAACAGATACAAGCAGGAGATCGGCTTCAGCAGCTGGGGGCAGTGAGCGCCGGGGGGGAGCGGGGGCCGGGGGGGCTCCCGGCGCGGCGGGCTCAGCCCCGGGGCCCAGGCGGCCCTGCGAGCTCCCAGGACTGCAGCCGGTTTTCTACCAACGCACAAGCGAGAGAGAGAGAGATGTAAATTAATCGATACTAGTTTATTAATTATTTTCCTCCCCCTCTGTTGTGGTGGGTTTTTTTGTTTTTTGGGTTTTTTTTATTGTACGGTCTGGGGCGAGCAGATGCTGTGCCTCCCCGGGCAGGGAGGCCGGACCCGTACGCGTATGAGATGGTGGCGGCGGCATAGCTGGCGGATGGGAGGCTGAAGAGAAGCCCATGAACATAACGAAGCTGGCGTGAAGTTGCTTCTGTTTTACCCGGGAGGGAAGCCAGCGGAGCATCCCTCCGTCGCAGGATGGATAGCGGGTCCCACAGTTGTACGTGTACTGGAGTTTTATTTAAAAGTGGTTTTTTTTGGTTTTTTTTTTTTTTAGTCGGATGTAGAGTATATTCTGAAATAAATGCAAATGTATTAACTAAAAGCAACTTAAACTTTTTGGTATGATTTATGTTTCTTTAATTAAATGATTTTTGTTTTTTTTTTAACGTCTGGAATTCTGTTGTTCTAAGTTATTTCCAGAGCTGCCTTACTAGACACGGAAATCTCTGCATGTGCAAGAGATGGGTTTTTTTGTGGCTTTTTTTCTTCCCCCCCCCCCCCGCCCCCCAAAGGGAGCAATTAGGTAGTGATGGTAACTCGGCATATCTAAAATGGATGAATGACTGTACTAACCGCACCATACATGGCCTGAGTTTTGGTAAGCCGTTCCCAACCGGACAGTCCAGTTGCTCTGTGTGAATGCTGGCGTGAAGGTCAGCGGCCCTTTAACAAAATCCGAGAAGATGGAGTCATGGTTACTTTGCAGGCAGCAATTCATGGAGGTTGGAGCAAAGCCTAGGAATGACTCTTGCTTTTTTCGGGAAGTATCTTGATGTACTGTGGGGAGCTCTTTTCTCTCCCTCCGAATAGGTCTGGGATACTTGCCTCCCCCATCTCTTGCATTACTTTCTTTCCTCTGTAATCCTCCTTGGATACCAGGAATTAATTGGTGTTATGTTATCCAAATTGCACTGGTTTCTTTCTCTCTGCATTACGTTTTTTTCATTTGCTGAAGTAATGTGCCTTGGAATTGGGTGTCTATATCATGTTCTATTATTAAAAGTGTACTTAATTGATTACAATACAATGTGTGCATATCACAGAGGATAACCATTTAATAAATACATATGTCCTTCCATAACGTATGAAGTTTTCTTCTCGAGCACTGGAATGCCAAGTTTGTACATGTCTCCTTATACTGAAATTTGTATTTCACTTTGTATTATTGCCACCAGGTTTAGGGCTTGTTTTAGTGGGGTTTTTTTCTTCTAAAAATAGAAGAACTTTTCTCTCAGCTTTCAGGATATTTTTGCTTAAGTTCAGATATTCCCTAGCAATTTGTTTTTCAGCCCAACTGTTAGAACATTGTAGTAAAGCATGAGCGCTCCAGACATGGTACCAGTTGGCAGATGTTTGTGTAGTTAAAACAATCAGCCTACATGTGTGTTTAAAGATACATATTTTAGGAGGCTTTTCCCTTCTAGGGTAAAGAAGGACTTTGTAAGGCCGGATGATTTTTAGCTTGGCGATGCTTTTTCTTTTCGTAATGTTTTTAACTCCTCTTCCCTTCCCATCTTGGGAAGATGCCAGGAAAAAAATAAGGAACAAGGAGAGGGACTACCCTGCTTTCCTAACATGTCAGCTTGCCAGTCTTGCTATAGATCTAGTTAATGTAATGCAAAAGATGTGGTGCCTTATGCTAGATGGTAAAGTTTTGTTCTCCTGAAGGCGAGGGCGAGGGAGAACCTGTTCTGCTGCGTGGCTCCTTTCTGCCTTGTGCTCAGCCGGCTGAAAACCGCATTGCAACCTCTGCTCGGGAGCGCTGGTAAAACCTCAGACAAAAGCAGCTAGCGCAGTTTCAACAGCGCTCCTTTTGAACTCCCGGTAACTTCCCCTGCCACAGATTCAGGCAGTACTGTTTAAATGTTGCGCAAGAGGCAATGCAGTGCTGATTTAGACTATGAGTAACATCAGGAAAATCGTATTACATTAGTGCGATACCACCGTGAATATTACGTCCGTTTCCCTTTGCATCCTAAAAAAAGACGAGAGGAAAGTTTTGGTGAAAGAGCAGCTAAAAATGAGAGCTATTTGGCAGCAAAGGTGGCATTTCCTTACATGTAACAGAGGAGGTAGGGTGATACAGCGACTCGGAGGGTTTGCATTGCCCAAGTGACTATCCCGCAGTGTCTGAACTGCACATGGCTCCCATGTGGGGCCCGGCCGCGTGGCTGGCAGCAGCCCGCGTAATCCCAGTTCAGCTGCAGCAAAAACTGCTGAGACTTGCACCAGAGGAAGAAACACTGCCACTTCCCACCTGGGAGCTGCTTTAGAATTCCCCTTTTTCAAGGTCATGGGAGAGGATCGAGGCTCTTGGGATCAAGAAAGCGATCTCGTGACGCAGTGGGGAAAAAGAACAACAGATAAAACCAGGGATGTATTTCTCAGGCAAAGGACGAGGGATGGGACTTTGCTCTTGGCTGCTGTGGAAAACGACCCAAAAGGTGGGGTGATCAGGCAATTATGTAAATGCTAGCTCCTGACACTGCAGTAGGCAGAGATGAGATTGCAGAGTCTTAACGCGCAGATTTGGTATGTTAGATGCTGAATTGGGAAAAATTTCCACTGTATAATACAATTAGGTTTATTATTAGGAGTTACGTTTTCTTCTGAAGGACTGGATCGTTTTAAGTGCTCCTGATTGGATACCGAGTTCAGCAAACCTTTAGTCCGCTCCGGTAAAGTGATTCTGATACTTACAAGTGACGATGACAAATTACATCAGTCTAACATAAAAGCATCTTTATGATTTCAAATATTTTGATAAGTGGCTTTATCTCCAAGCCACGTGTGAACAAAACGACAACTTGCCAAACTACCGTAACTGTGCACAAACCAGGAGAACATACACGTGCACTGTGAGAAGCGGTTGTCATTTTTAGCTGCCTTAAATGAAATAGACCCAGTATACAGCAAGGCAGACATTAGAAGAGTAATAAATAATGAGATTCAGAACAGTTTGCACTTACAAATTGATTACAGCAGAAGGTATGTTACAGCCAAGGAGCCTCAAGGACATTGCTCATGGGATGCATTAGTTAATATCTAAAGTGCCCAGTTCGTGCCTTTATGAGTCAACTCTTATTTTTGTGTATACAAAAGAACAGGAGAGCAAATTGGGGCCGGGGGTAAGCCAAGCTTTTCTCTCAAGGCATGTATATATATGTACATATATGTGTATAAAAATAAGGGTGTTGGGGATGGGCATGAGTCCCACGGGAAGAACAGCCTTTCAAAGGCTGCTTTGACTGCTGGCTGCTGTCCGGGATGGATGGCAGGTCTGCGCTGGATTATGTGTGCATTTCAGGAATGCTGTCTGCCTCTGGCACCATGAGGTTTTCTCCGTTCCCCTCCAGAAGTGAGCCGCCACATCCCTTCCTGCCCAGGAGCAGATTAAAAGTCTGAAATCAGTATCTTCATACCCACTTGGACGGGACCCCCCTGCTGCAGACCCTTGCGCGGGCTGGGTCTCCTCAGCCTCCTCCCCAGCGCGCGAGCCCCTTCTGCAAAGGGCAGGCTCTGCTCAGTGCTTGGTGGAGCGGGGCGGATGAGGCTGAGCCAGGCTGGGCTGTCCTCTTCCCACTTTCCCTCTGAAAGCTTTTTCTTGCGGAAGGTTTTAAATAGATAATCTTGATAGATAACTGCGTTTTGTGGTTTGTTTCCCCACCCCCTCCCCGACGGGCTCTTGCACCAAGACACATGAGTCACCAGTAGATTGGCTCCGCTGAAAGATGCGCTACTGTTAGTGGCCAGAGGGAAGGTTCTATTCGGATCTCATCATTATGAAGTTAAGCTCTGCACCCTGTTCTACCAGGAAAAAAGGAAAAAAGAAAGGCATAGAAAGCTTCTCCTCTTTGTGGCTCTGGATTTGGTACACGTCTTATCTCTTTGTGGAAAAGTCTGCAGTGATTTTCTCCCACAGGCTTACTTTCCTGAAGCACTGAGTATGGGAGGGGATTGTCTGGAAGTACTGCTTTTTACTATTTATACCTGTAACCATTATATCTTTTTATTATTTATATCTAGCTAACAGTGTGCTAGGTACTATATTCCAAAGAGCTCAAAGTCTTAGGTGATAATACGCACAGGGAAAAAGAAGAGCATGATGGGTTATAACCTGCCATAAAACCTGAGGGGAGTGCAAGCAAGGTGAGCACTGCAAAAGCAGTTCCAGCTTTGCATGCGTTTTTCTGTTATTTATTGTTGTTACCTCTAAGCAAGCAGAAATGCCTGAATGCATTAGTTCTAATGTTGCAAAATCATTTTCCTTCCAGACCACAGACTTGCATGACAAGTTTGGGTCAAAATTAGTTTTAAGGAATGAAGTTACAAACTCCTCTCCAAAAGGAAATTTGCAAATAGGAGTGTAGTAATTGTATATCTTTTTGTTGGTAGCCAAATGCCGGAACCGACAGTCTTTATAAAAAGTAATATTCCTTCCCCATTCAAATACACTCATACTTATTTGACCCGGAGTGATGGAATGAGGAAAATGCCTTCTAGTTTTTTCTGCTTTTGAATTTTCTTCTGGAAGAGATGGCAGAGAAAAAGCTTGGAGAGCTTAGAGAGAAAACAGGTGCCCCTGTATTAAATCACAAAACAGTAAATGAGCTTGCCTCGTGATGTTTGTAAGGTTTGTCATAGTATCAATTAAAGCATTGTATCTTTTTATCACATTTATCTACATGCGCCTGATTCTATTACAATTCTTTCTTTTTGTTCTGGCCTGTTTTACCTTAGCAGCTTTGGGTTACAAACAACAGGGTTGATGTCCCACAGGCACAGATGCACCACTTAAGACTAGCTGAGCCTTTTAAGTGCATCTCCCTTTTCATCTGTATTTGAACTGAGAAGACGGGCAGAGCGCCTAAAGCTGTGATTCAGAGTATAGTGCAGCAGCATGGCACCCCCCTTGCTGGGGGATTGCTGTTTGGTCATTGGCATACGTGCTGGAGCCGGAAGAGGGATGCAAGGTGAAGCCTTCCTTTGGAGATTTTCTCCAGATCATGCTATGATGGGGAGGGAGGCAGGCAATGGGAAGGTTTCTCACCCCATAACCAATGTGGGTTTTCCCTGGGAGCAAAGAAAGGGAAATGATGGAGCATCCTTTCACCCCTCCTGAGTGGGAGGGCTGGTGCCCATACACAAAAGCTTTCCACCACACTCAGGCCAGAAAATCTTTATTTGAGGTCCAAGTTGACAGCTTTCGTGGTTTATCAAAACACCCGGGAGTTGACAGATTGCAGACTTGCCGAGTCAGCACTTGTCTGCCAACAAGCAGGTGTTGCACGGATGGACGCTGTTTCAATGCAGAGATTAGATATGTTAGATAGACTACACCCTTCCCACTTTTTTTATGGGTCCATAGGAAGCCTGACCAGTCAGCTGGTTTCACTTACACCACACTCAGAGGAGATTTTACTGGAATCCGAGAGTGACTTTTTTTTGGTATGCAAAGAAATAGTTTTAGTTCTCAAATATTTCAGTGTAACATTTTGCTCCCCTTTTCTCTCTTGCAGGTAGATGGTCTAAATGCAGATCCAAGGAGACATTGGTCTCAATTAGACGTACCTCAACAAATGCATTTTTTCAAGTTTTAGTATCTGTGCTTCTGAGATATTGTATTTCATCTTACATTTGAAATGACTTCCCCAGACTTGTCATCACAAAGAGGGGAATGAGCGTCCCTTGGAAGGACGGAACTGAAATCTGGTTTTCTTCAGTTTTCAGGTGGGATAAGCAACCTACAGAACTTCCTGCGCTCTGGACCAAGTTAGTTCACGTTTCATCCTTATTATCAGACCATTTTGAAATGGGAACGCATGTACGTCTCATGGCACGTACTTCTTGAGCCTGATTGCATGCCGCTAACTGAAGAGCTAGGCAGGCATGCACTAGTTAGAGTACTCTGACAGGTACAGTGGTACTTGACATTTTTGCAGGGCTAGTTGCAAACTTGCCCATTTAGAGCACTGAAGCTGGAAGCCGACAAAGCCACCAACTCAATGCAGTTATCAAGCCTGCTAACCCAGGGGAGCCTGCTCCTGCAGCTGTGAACAGCCCAAACGAGGAAAGTGCTGCAGCCTTTCTTAGAGCCAAACATCTATCAACTTCACACAGATTTTTTTATCTGAGTACCCACCAGTGGGTAATACTCAAGACGGCTCAAGCCACCTGCCTTGCTTCTTGCTTTCCCACGTGTGCTGTCCATTCTCTTCTCCTCACGTACTTTTTCCTCATTCCTTGACGGCCATTTCCCCATTCCTTGAAGGCCATTTCCCCTAGGGACTTGTCCCTGTGTTCTTCCCAATCCCCTTTCCCATCTCTCTGAGGTTTTCCTCCCTGAAATTCCTGGTAAACCAATCTCATTTCATCACCCAGACAGGTCTCAGTTTTGAACAGAACTGTAACTGGTAATAACAGCGTATTCAGTGATTTCATGATGTTTCCTTGTTTGAATCGTGTAATTAAACCTGGCTTCTTTATCTGTTATTTTTCATGTGGAGGCGCTGCTTTTTTGAAAATGTTTTAATAGTGATGGCTGATCACCAGTCCATACTTTGAGAAGTATCCGAGTCCCTCAATAGCTGTGCTGAAGGCAGAGCCAACAATGCAGAAAGCTGGTTTCTGTTGCTAATGTGTGCTGTGCTCATCTTTTGATGTGCCCTAATAATTGCCATTAATATTAACTGTAGCATCACACTCACACTGAGAGGAAAATACACCCTGTAGTGAGCCTATATGGCAACAAGGAAAAGAAAGGGAGCTGGCAGATCGTGGTCTTTGCATTTATGATGTTGGCTTTTTCATTCAAGTTCAGTGTAATGCAAAAAATGTCTCATTTAAAGAAGTTGAGAAGTCTGGTTTTAATGAAACGGACGGCGGGTTTCTTTCAGCTTTCACTGATATTGTTAATACAGTATTTAGCAAAGACGAAAATAATTCCTCATCTAGGTGAATGTGGGCGTGTTAAGTCTTATTTTTAAAACCAAACTAAGAACACATGCAATATTTTCGAAGGGATATGTGTTTTAAGACCCAGAGGTGGCTATTTCTTGACTGGCTTAAGCCTATGCAGTGCTGAGAGAGCTGGTCCCATCCTGTCCCCCGTCCCCCACATCTGGCCCCGCAAAATCTCCATTTCCGTTGTGCTGGCATCAGCACTCAATGCAGTGGTGGAGTTACCAGACCAGGGAGCTGATCCAGCTTAAAATTAGCAGAGGAAAAAAGCTTTCAGCTGTACTAATTCCCTCATTCAGCAGAAGGTGTAGCAGCATTAGCTGCGGTGCCAGTGTGGAGGAAGGGTTGGGAACACGGTGCCAGGCGGCAGACTGGGACCTCCCCTGTTGGCAAACACTTTCACGTAGAAAGGATTAAGCAGGTTGTGAAAGTGTTGTCTGAGTCCCATTTTCCAAAGAGATTTGTATGCTGGTGAGTTTGAGTATCACTGAAACCGGCAGCTGCTCAGGCCGAGATCTGGAGCAGGACTCCAGGGCATGGCAGCGCGCACTGATGTGCCACCTCGCCCCTCACGCCAGAGCCAGCGGTCCCTAAGGAAGCAACGGAGGCTCCCCGTGCTGTCCGCCCGTGCAGCTGCGGAAGCACCGAGGAGACAGGGCTGGGTACACCTCAGCCCTCGGGCGCTTGGATGCCTCCATCCCCTTGCAGTGGCCACTACCTGAAAGGAGGTTGTAGTGAGGTGGGTGTTGGTCTCTTCTCCCAAGTAGTTAGCGATAGGACAAGACAAAATGGGCTCAAGCTGCACCAGGGGAGGTTTAGACTGGATATTAGGAAAAATTTCTTCATGGAAAGGGTAGTCAAGCATTGGAACAGGCTGCCCAGAGAGGTGGTGGAGTCATCATCCCTCAAGCGTTCAAAAAATGGGCAGACGTGGCACTTTGGGACATGGTTTAGTCTACTCTACCCTTAATTGGTTTAGCGGTAGACTTGGTAGTGTAGGTTAATGGTTGGACTGGATGATCTTAAAGGTCTTTTCCAACCTAAACGATTCTATGATTCTATGATTCTATGCTTCCATGTGGTCTCTAAAAGCAAGACACTTGGCTCCTTCGGAGCACAGCTGACAGCGATGCTGCCACCCTGCCCCAGCTGCAGGATGGCTTCTCAGCAAGGGGAGGCTGGTGTGAAGTGCCGTGTCCCAGCTTCCTGGAGAGCACCTAAAGGGTGCTATGGGACAGTGATGCTGAGTACACCAGGGTAGCAATTTTGCTTGATAGGGAAGGCGTTAATATTCATGGAGCGCATGGGAGGGAAAGAGGAAAGAGCAACAGGAACGCTGGGTTGATATTGTGTGCAGGCACCAATGTACGCCAAGTCCCAGGCCTTGACGCAGGGATGGGAGCCCAGGACCTGCCCTCCCCGAGAGCGCCCTGAGCACAAGGTCTCTCTTGCTCTTTAATTAAAGGATGTCATGCAAAATAAGGCTGCGACCGGAGGGCTGAGAGCCAGGAGAGCAGGTTGCTCCTGAAGAGACTGGAACCATTCTTCAAGGAGCCTCGAGAGGTGAACTGGAAGCCATTTGGAGGATTGAAAATAAGGTCTCTGCTAGCCCTCAAACCTGCTACTGGGTAAAAAGGCTATTTTGTGGGGAGCCCTTCTCAGCAGACATGCTCTGAGACCACTGACAAGGCTGAACCCATTTCTCTTGGGGGTTGTGATTTAGAGGAGCGCAGATTTCGGCACGGTTCTCTCCTCTGGCTCGGCTCTCCTTCTGCAGGAGGTAGGATCTGGCTGTGCTACAGGAACAACCAGGCTGCTTCCCTTGCTTCCACATCGCTGTGTAAGGCCAAGTTTTCTGTTGCCGCTGCTGCAACCAGCGCGGGTGGAGAGCTGAGGGAGGCAGCCTCTCCCAGCAAATTTTTGCCCGATTATCTCTGCTGGGTAGGCAGTGCTGCGTGGTGATGGCTTTCCTAGCCAGCCTCCCTCTCTTCCCCTCCCTCCGGCACTGGAGTCTTGCCATGCCCCGCTCCACCTCTCCTCCTCTTTTCCCTCCCTGCTCTTAGAGCAGCTGCCTAGAAAACACAGGAAGGTGCAGGCAGGAGCTGTACCATCAGGAAAGAGGAGGAGGGATTGCCTGTTGATTTTGTCGGGGGATGCTGCCTTCGTGGGAAGGGAGAGCAGAAAGGAAGCTGCTGCAGTGGGAACAAGGGTGCTGATCCACAGTGCTCTTCCACCCTGATTTATCTCCCCCAGGTCCCGAAGTCAGCCTTGCCCAGTATGTGACCTCTTTCTGAAAGAGACGCCGAGCAGCTCAGTGCTTGCAAGAATAAGGTGCTTTTTGTCAGGCTGTAAACAACATTTTAGAGAGCTGAGAGCTTTGGTGTGAAAGCACAGATAACTATGTTCCTTTGCACTGTCGGGGCTTGGTGGATGAAGAGAATGGCACAAAGAGCTTTATATTTTGAAATTAAATGTTTTTATTCTGCCTTTGCATCCTTTACCAGATCTCAGACCTGGAGCAGTGCCTAGATGGATGTTATGAGCCCTGATGTGCCTGGCAGTCCCTGGGAGCTGTTGCACAGGCCAGGGAGCTGCTGTGGAGGGCTACATGACCCTGGCCAGCCTTCCCACCCAGCTTTCGTTCATACAGAAAGTGGAAGGCAGGGAAGGATGTTGTTCACCAGACCCTCAGCTGACGTGGAGTCCGCATGCAGGGCAAACAAGACGCCTTGATGTCTACAGTGCCCTTTTGGTCTGCATGTATGTAATGACTTACCCAGAAAATCCTGGGGAAGAGTTCCCGTCAGGAATGTGGCTAAGGGCCCTGACCCATGGGCTGAACCGAGCAGTCACGCAGGGTGAGGATGTTGACGTTGAGGATGTTGATGGCGGTGGGAGCCTGCCCTCTGCAGCAAGGGCTGGGCTTCAGGGGCTACCATGCCGGCTCCCTC
The DNA here is from genome assembly GCF_030463565.1 of Pelecanus crispus. Lineage (NCBI taxonomy): Eukaryota > Metazoa > Chordata > Aves > Pelecaniformes > Pelecanidae > Pelecanus > Pelecanus crispus. The sequence continues at coordinate 130,840,396 of NC_134643.1, read as the reverse complement.
CTCCTCCTCCTCCCCTGACTCGGTGTCCAGGGGACATCTCCGGGTGCAAGGGCTTTCTCCGCGAAAGCTAGGCTCGGTAGAGACTGGCTGTCAGACTCTGAAGCACTTGCTGCTTTTGACTGTGTGTTTTGGACAGGATCCCCTTCCATCTGCATTGATGCGACTATTGTTTGTATACATGATTTTAAGAAGGGATTTCCCTTCCTTCCTGCTCCTTTTAATATCGCGTAGCAGCTAGAAGCAGGGAAGAGAGACTGGCACCATATGACCAACCAGCTGTCTGTGGACTGTCAGAGCATATTGTGGGGAACACAATGTGACTACCTTTGATGCTTGATCATTCGGCCTCTGTTGGCTAAGCTATATGCTGTCTTCTTTCCATTCAGTTACCCTGAATGTCATGTGCTGGGTCACTGTGTGGTTTATGTGGCAGTATTTTGAGTAAAAAAAGAAGGTAATGTGGTCCATCTCCAGTGCCTGGTAAGAGCCCCTTCCTAGAAAAGCAGTGCGATGTCTGAGCATCTACTCCCAAGTCATCCTTTCTGTTGCAGCGCAATGCCTTCACTTTTCTTTGTTTCCCTTTTCTAAATTGTTTTTAAAGGGATGAGAGTGGGCCACCTTTGCTCCAGCCTCGATGTAGCAAACTTAAGTGGTTAGGAGAGAGAATACAAAAGGATGTGGAGCAAAGCTGAGTATAGATGCCACATGTTGACTAATGTCAGAGAGGTGGTGAGTTGTCTTTAACCTCAGTCCTCTCAGTTTTCTCTGCAGAGGAAACACAAATGCATTTTAAAGGTGTTTTCTATTCTTTGTGAGTAGCAAGGACTTATGAAGATACGTAAGTATCCTTCAGTTGCCACTGGGAAATCAAGATGCTCTTACGCGGGGAAAGAAAAGCACCCCAAGGTGCACCAAGAACATAGTGCATGATCTGTCACTTCTGCTGGGGTTCCTTCAGCAAACTGCAGCAGGGAAAGGCAATTTGTGGGCACCCGGGAAAAGCTATTCTCTGTGCCACTTGGGGCATTTATCAGATAAGGGCTTTTCTGAGAATGCCTCCTAAACTGTGCTGTCTGACGCAGCCGGTCTCCAGAACTGTTAGGCAACTGTAAGCTCTTCAGGTTGAAGTTTGATGTGTGGAAATCCTCAAGAAATTGATCCAAAAAGGGGCGAGGTTCTTTTAGGAAAGAGAAAAAAGTCCTTTCATTACTCATCAGATGAAATTACTAATTTCTAGGAAGCCACACTTTCTCTGAATTGGCAGATCTGAGTTCCCCCAATATACAGATGACATTATTATACACTGCTACTTTGCCAGCAGACATACTGCCTTAGTTACTCAGAAATATGTTGCGTTTTATTTGACAAGTGGTAAAAACATGGTCTGCTTTACTCCTCTCTAACATTCTGATTTTTAGGCTACTGAGGTACACTCCTATGCATTCACCTAGTCAAGGAGGGTACGTTCTCATAAAAACTGTGTGATGATTGTTATTGATTTTTACCAATAATATGGTTTTTTTGTCTGTCACTTCTTTCTTCCCTCTCGCATTATTTATACTGCAATCCTTTTCCTTCTTGTGCACATCAACATGATTATCTTTCTTCCCCAACTACACACTGCTGTTTTTGAAGTCTACCGATTTTTGCAAACAAGTTTCCAGCTATTATTTTGGGGTTGTAATTCATCTGAATGGACATAGAATTATTGTCTTTTCCTTCCTGCAGATATTTCTCGGAATTTATGGAAGCCTGTGGAAAAACACACTATATTAATTCAGCATTATGGACTGAGATTAGGACACGCAGTTGGTGTCATGTTGTACTTGCTGCAAAGCCTCAACACGGCAGAAAGCGCTGCTAACTACACTGCCTGGAGTAGAAAGTTTGAGTAATCAAGAGAGGGGAAATGGTGAGTAGTATATGAGTGAGAGTTGTTCATTATTTCCATGTTGGCTCCTGCTGTAGGAAAGGAGGAGAACTGAAACCTGCAGAAACCTAATTCTGATTGCAAGAACATCATAGCAAATACACATAATTTACTGCTGATGCACTTAAAGAACTGTGGTGGCTAGATAAGGCAAGTCAAGGCAGTTCTAACTTACTAGCACAATTTATTTAACAGAACAGAGCTGATTTGAATTTTAGTGAATTAAGATATTTTGAATTAAATTTTCTATGACCCTGTTTTTCTTTCCTTCCTTCCTTCTCCTTCTACATATTCTTTTTCTTCCTCGCTCTTTCCTTTTCCTTCTTACAGAAGCTGGTTGGCAACTTGGGGTGGTTTTCCTGTCTGCATTTTTTGCATTTAGCCCCTGTGTTTTGGAGAAGTGCTTGCTGCAGCAGCCTAGCCAGGCTTCCAGGGCTGGAAGCATGCTTTCTAAAACACATATGTAGATGTCCCCTACCTTTGTCCCTCTTCCACAGTGAAACTGAAGAAATCTCTGGGTCGCAGGGCTATGTTTAGTCCTCTGCTCTCCGTGTCTCCCCTGGCACCCTACCCTAAATGTTACTGCTTTTCCCAGACGGATGCTTCACAGCCCACAGAGAGACCTAGGAGAGGCTTTCATCCTTGCTTCCCCTCTCCTCTCTCGCACCTAGGAAGAAGATAGGAGACACTCATATCTCTCCACCCTTCTTGTTGATTTCTGTTGTTTCCTTTCCCTCCTGGCCCCACAGAAAGACTAGGGAGTCCAGTAACAGTCTCTCTTTGTCTTCTCCTGGTTTTGGGGACAGAAAGGAGCAGGATCCACTCCTCTTTGCTATTGTCAGGGCTACTGAATCCCTTCCAGACCTGCTTGTACCGCTCCTGTGATCCAGTTTGGGTGAAGCACAAAGTTGCCCATTTCTGCTTTATTTCCCAGAATAGCACAGATCTCTGGAAGAAGCAGTGGCTGTGGGAAAATTACTTTCTTATGAACTATGAGAAAGAAATAGCTGAGATCATGATGGGTGCATCCTCCTTTACCCTACTGTCTAGGTCAGCCTCCTAGAATAACATCCCCAGGGAGTGCCAATTTGTTTTAGTGAAATACAGATTTCAAGGGAGATCCTGATTACAAGGGAGAAGATCATGTCTCAGGTAACGTTGTGCTTCCTCTCATGTCCCCTTTTATTCCCCTATCTTCTACAGTCCTCTCTCACATCCATTTCTTTTTTTTATGCATCCCCTGTCAATCTCTTTTCTTCCAGGGGTCTGTTCCCTCTCCTGGGGAGTTTAATCTCAGTCTTTGCATCAACTTGGATGACATTACATCAGGCCTCATGTCCTCTTTTGGGGGAGAGAGAGAGAGACAGCAAAGCTCTCTTGTATTTAACAGGGTAAGTGCTAACTACAGTTTTCCATAACCCACATCTCTGGCTCTCTGTTTCTGCAGGAGAGATAGGGAGGGGCATGGAGGGAAGAGGCAGAACTACTGAAAAAACCCACACACCAGCCTTTTCAACACAGTTTGGAAAGGAAGGGGGAGGGAACAAGAGAGATCCTAATCTTAACATATATCAGGTGCTCACATACAACAGTGGTGGGTGTGGACTGGAAATCTCAGTAGACGAGATGGTAGATTAGGTAGATTGTTTGCCTTAAGATGGATAGATGGAAAACAGCAGGAAAGACACAAGGAGGGGCTGGAGCAGAAGGGTGTGAGGTGAGCAATGGAAAGAAAAGTTCAAACAAGTTGCAGAGAAGAAGGAGATTGAGACAGGAGCTGGGATGAGGAGGACAGACAGAGGATGCAGGGGAAAAAAAAAAAAGATGAGAAGATGAAAGCCGTGGGAGTTAACCCATCTCCTATTAAAGCTGACAGCATTACTCTTTGAGATAGTAGGCTTGGCTCATAGGGAGATTTTGAAATAGGACAGAAGGAGGAAAGAAGGACTGGTAGACAAAAGGCAGGCCAAACGAAAGAGCAAGGAGAAGGAATACGCTAAAATGGAAATAGAAAAGAAAGAGTGTTGAAAATGAACACAGGGAAGCATGCTTTATACATAGGAAATATGCTGGGAAAAGGAAGGGAGATTGAAACCAGAGCAAATAAAAATGCATGAGGTCATTTTGTGATTTCAGATTTCCATCCTAGGGGATATGACAGTCCTGGTTGTGGAGCTGAGGCCTTGAGAAAAGCCTGTGGCACATGTGAAGATGTGCAGGGGAGAAAATAATTACAAACTGTAAAACATATGATTTTATGCAGATTAGATCTGACTTCACTCTCCCCTTAAGCTTTATACTCCAGAAGTGGAGCGGGCTGGCAAAGCGTGTTGCGGAACTGGGTAGGGAAGATGAGGAGTAGCAAGTAAAAGGGCTAACGACCGGATGGTTTGCTACAGATCTGTGTCTCGGTGTTGATTGACATCTAAGGAAATGAAAGCTTCAACTGAAGCGCTTGTTGAAGCTGGAGCATTATGAGGTCTGTCTCCATCGTGTTTCCTCTGGCATGTGGGTTCCCTGCTGACAAAAAATGGCCTCTTGCTGCAGTATTGGCCACGGAGAGAGCACAAATACCCAGCTGCCTGTTCCCACAAAACCTGCAGGAGACAGGTATCTCTGGCTGTGTCTGGACTGCGAAACTCTGCGAGCCTCTGCGTTCTGGGTCCCACAGCCTTACTGTCACCCTGTGCAGGGAAAAAACACAACCAAATGTCAGTGCCCCTGTCCCCTCCCGCCCCAGGCTCTGGTTTCCAGAGGAGGGAAACGTGCACGTGGGGCATGCAGCATGCTCCACTGGGTTCTCCAGCATGTGCAGTTGCAAATACCAACTCCTCTGTCAAACCTGGGTGAAGTGGGCTGACGGATTCAAAACTTGGTAAGGGAGATCCAGGTATTCATGCATGCACAGAGCAAAATCACGTGGACTTTTTTTTCCTGGAAACCAGGCTTAAAGCAAGGCTCTTGATCAGGCATCCTTTCCAGAGAGAGGAGGCAGCAGCGGGCTGGCCATCAAGGGAGAGCAAGCTGCATGGGCTGTATGGGGTGCTGGTCCCATGCCTACACCTGGAAGAAAGCCGGTCCCAAACCTCAGAGGGGTTCGTGGTGCAGGAGGGTCGACTGCCTGAATGCCTCTGGGGCAGGTGCCGAGACCTGCATGCTGCGAGCTGGGTGAGGTCCCTGCGGTGAGTGAATTGGGATGAGGGAAAACTCGCTCCAAAGTGTAAGCAAGACTCATGCCTGGGGGCAGCCTGTTGGCTTTGCTTTGGTGCTTCTCCACACCTGCCGTAACAAGGGGGACGTTTGTGCTGAGACGAGGTGCTTTTCCATGTGCTTTGTCTTCTTACCTATGTATTTTTGTGACATGAGCAGGGTCTGGTGAGATTATCTTATTTTTCTCCTCAGCATCACAGCAGGCGTCAATGGGAGTGGTGCGTATAGCTTCACCGCCTGAGCTCCCTGTGCTCAGCCCGGAGCTTAAAGCACGTCCCCAACAGGAAAAGAGGATCTTACAAAAACAGGATCCCAAGCTTTAAGAAGCCTAGTAGGTTTATGGCAACACACTTTGAAGAAAGAAATACAAGCAGATAAATATATTCCATTACATAGGCTTCTTAAAAACTTGGTGTGGTGCTGAGAGCATTCGGTGTATACAAATCATGGTTACAAACTTCCCAAAGCAAATTCCTAAGCCTCATTTTCTTGTGGTGTCCCTTCCTACCCCATCAGACAGGTAGAGCCCCTGAGAGTGGCAGGAAACAGCTACCCTGACTCTTCAAGGTTTGATCCCACTCCTAGAGAGCTTCCCATAAGGTAGGATATGGGAAATAAACTCTCAGGTCTTTTTTAAAGTTGGGAAATAAAGATGTGGAGGGTTTTGGCCAGAGCCATCTACAGTTTTAGATCCCTCGATTTTTCTTTTCCTGGGCCATTGCAGCTGTATACGCAGCACAAATTCCCCAAGGCTGGAGGGGTTTTTGTTTCGTTTTCAATCCTGGTGCATTTTGTTCGCTGTTCTTCAGTCTGTTTATTGATTCTCAGCTTTTATCATGACTTTAAGTGCCTCTTGCTTTGTACTCCTCCCTTTCCTCCCTTCCCCTCCCCCCAAAACATACCAGCCTGCATTCTTTTAGGCTGAATCTCAATTTATTTACTGCCTTTTTAGGAGCATGGGTTTTTTTCCTAAGGCTTGCTGAAAGAGAGCTGTCCGTTAAGGTTTTTTTCCCACTGTTTTCTCGTGGTGTTTGTGGCAGATATGAAACCGTTGAAGACAAAACGTACTTTTTTTTGTCAGTACGGTCTTGAATCATTCAGGCTGAAGCAAATGAGAGCCATGTGAAAGCAGATGGAGGAAGGGTTCCAGTGTCTGGGTACTTTTCAACTCTGGAACGGGGCATAGCAATTTAGCAAATTGTTGCTAGTGCCTGTTTCTGCATGGGGCAGTTCTCTAGCCCCAGATAATCCCCTCTGAGTGCCAGGACTGGCTGTGGTGTTTGGCTGCTGATCTGTCACTTCCCAGCACTTGAATAATTGCTACAAAGCAGCTATTCCAGAAACAACATTGCTGCGAGATGTATGAATTTATTTAAGCTTTCTACATTATTGTTGAAAAAGTACGGGACTAATGCATGAAATTTGCTCTGTGTTGGTGCTCATGATAAGGAGTAAGATAAACCTTTGCCAATATTTTACTCTCTTATCAAAAAAAATCAATAAAAGTGCTTCCTGGCAAATAGCATGTTTGACATGTAGCCTGTCTGTCACGGTATTTGAAAGGCCAACAAATGCCCAGTATCCAGAGTACTGTGCCTCCCTGGAAGACGAACAGCTTGGGGGACAGAAGGGGTTGTGCAGCTCTGCAACGCTCTGTGTCTTTGTCCTCAGCGTCTGTTGAGATACTGCAAGTCTTAACCTACCGATCCTGCTCCTCCCCCTGTACCCTCTTTGCACTCTTTAGATCAGTAAAGGAAACACCGCACAGTCCCAGCCATACTCAACACGGTACTGACCCATGAAGGACTTTTCTGGAGTCTAGTGCAGACTATTAGTGCCGGACTAATAAATTATGATTTATCCATGATCCTAAATGGGCTTTCAAATCCAGGTAACACTTTTCAGCCAGCCTCCTTCAATCCCCTCCTCATCCCTCCCCCATATTTCCTACAAGCCATGTGTTACTTGCCCTGAAGTCCATGCAAACCTGAAGGCACAGCTCTGACAGGAGGGACCTACACTGTCTTCTCACTTGCGTATGCATGTCCAGGTATGTTCAGCAATACTTTACTCCTCTCATATAGTGCTCTGCAATGTGTCTTATTCGTTGCTGTTTTTGATTAAGGCGTGCTGAAAAAAATAGAAGTGATTGGATTGCTCTCCCCTGATCATCCTCCTGCTAACATCATTCATTGTCATTTAGAACATAATTCACTGCTGGGGACGTGATTAGCTTGGATTAAGACACCATTAAATAAACAAGGCTAGATATGAGTAAGGTGGCTGCAAAAAAAGACAGAGCCTTTGTGCATCAGCTCACATCTTCTGATTAGCTGTGATGGAAAAAGAAATACCTAAAAATTTCTTAAGGGCTGAGGGAAGTACTGAAGCAATCTATCCACTATTTTACAGTTAGTTTGAGTGTGATCAGTGGTCTTAAAACCAGGAAGTATATAATGATTGACTGGGGAGTGCCTGTATACCTCCAACACAATCTCCTCGATGGTTTCCTCATCCTCCTAACCTAGTGAGTACCAGTGTAGTGCTCACTGGATGTGAACACTTACATGTTGAAGCCATGGTTCTCAAGCTCTGTACTACATGTCCCATAAAATGGGAAAGTTTAGGGAAATTAAAGTCTCATCCTTTTTGGCAACCATCTCTAGAGCACATGGAAGTTGAGGTGGTAGTTTATTGACTCTTCAATGCTATGAAGTCAAGGAAGCTATTGCTTTCACCCATGAGTTGAAGGATGAGTTCTGCTTCAAGAGCTTCTGGTATTCATGTTTCTATTATACCCCAGTGGAATATTAAAATTTCCATTTTTCCAATGGCTGCAGAAATATCTTAAAACAGCTAGACAAAGTTACCATGGCCCTGAGCAGCAATAGAATACTGTTAACTGAATGTAGGACCAAACCTTTATGTTACACATCAAATGAGAGTTCATAACACTTTCTACATGTCCCTAGTAAGACCTAAGGACAGATTTCACCAGGAAGCAGAATGCATCACTGTAAAAACTAGTCTTTTAATTCTCCTCAGCCTGAATGACTCTGAGCCCAACTCTGCCTCCCTTACAATAAAAAAAGTAACATTGTTTAGAATTGTTCAGAGGGGGTACCTCCAAGAAAAGGTGTCTGTGTAGAGTAATCTAAGTGGTTTACCAAACATTTGTTTTGTAAGTTACCTGACCTGTTGCCTTTTGTTTGCATTAATTTGGCTGTTAAATTTGATCCACAACTTCACTGAGAATAGATCTCTTGAAATTGGAACTCTGCCCAAAACTCAGGAGCTGCATAAGAGAAACTGTTTAAAAGCTACAGGTTTTGACAGTGGTCCACAAACTGTGATGGCTAAGCTTTCTTCAGCAGGTGTAGAAACTCAAAGTTAGAAACTTAAATATAGAATTGGCTGATGTACTTTGTTACCACCTTGGTACAGTTAACAATGTGGATTAGTCTTCTTTGCAATGCTTTCATGGGGAGATGTAACAAACGGAGAAACTTTTGTACTGTCATTTGGCTAAGTGTGTCTGAGCTAGAATGAAATTTGCTCAATATATATTTTCCCAGTTTGAAAAACTACACTTTTAAAAAGTCTGAATGAACTCAGTGGTATCATTTGTTGACCCACCTGGAAGAGGTGACCTGTCAGGATCTGTTGACTTTCCTGGAATAGCTGGAGGAGGCTGGCAGGGGGACGGTGACCTGCAGACCAAGACTTTTGGTGGAATATAATCTCTCTGTGTTGACTTTTATGTGACATTAGAGGTGGTACTGACATTCATTTACATACTTGTGTTAAGTAAGCGGATGGTTCTTCTGTTGCCTTGGCCCTGTGCAGCACAGTCATGGGTACTCCGTGTATGTGCAAGGATATGAGAAGCATGACTACCATACCTTGGAGGGACAAGGGGTGGAATGCTTATTAGGAAATATAAAAATACCAGCTATGTCTGGATCCCTCAAAACTTGATTTGAACAGGTGAAATTCCTTCCATTGATACAACTGCATCTAATTCCAACAACAGCCTAGGGAATTAAATCTTAAAGGAAAAAATTCAAAATCTAATATAATGGAAACCTTCAGAGGAAACTGTGCCTGTGCAGCATATGGTAGACATTTGGTGTGACCCTTCACTTGTTAGCGTTGCACAGGAGCCTTGTGAAGGAACCCTGGCAACTCAGAATTGTAGCATTTTACAGTACAAGTCTACCCTGAAAAGGGTCTGGTTAACTTCAGCTTCAGTTGTTTTGCTTCCTGAGTATGTCCAAACTAGGCCAGCTGAATTTAATGATAGAATAAGTTGTTATGACTTCATTGCTCTTTCTCTAAACCAGATCCAGCTATGCTTTGGAAATGTGAGCTGTGCTGGCCTTTGCTTTATAAAGAGGAGTGTTCAGTGGATTCTAGCTGTAGCAAGTTGACTTTTGGGGTAGGCGAGCCAGAAATCATCTATCCTGATGAAAGGGTCAGTTCACAGGGCTGGTAGGATTTGCAGTGGGAACTGAGCACACTTTGCACGCTGCGAGAAGATGCAGGTCCACAACAGTCCTTCCAGTGACCTCGATTACATTACAAGGAAACCTGTGGACACAGGCAAGCAGTGAGCTGCGGGATGTGCCTGTCCTCTCCGAGGACCGAGACCACGGTAAGGAGAGAGCAGACCTGCCCCATGGTTTAGGTACAGCTGTAGGGGAGCAGGGTGTAGCTCTGTCTGCACAAGTGGGACATGGCACTCTGGGACATGGTTTAGTCTAGTCTACCCTTGATTGGTTTAGTGTGGACTTGGTAATGTAGGTTAATGGTTGGACTGGATGATCTTAAAGGTCTTTTCCAACCTAAACGATTCTATGATTCTATGATTCTATGAAGTGCTCCAGCCAGCTCAAGGTCTCTGTTGGCTAGACTTAACGTGTGTTAGAGAGGTGCACCAAAGCTGGTTGTGTTCTTCCCATGCCAGGCAGCTCGTTCAGGGCCAGCTCGGCTGGATCCAGGCAGTGCTGCTCTCTACAGCGCAAACAGACGCTCTGAGCCCTGCACTGACATTTTCAGAGCATCATTTCTCCCGGAACAAAATTGTGCCTTAGCACTTGCTGATGCTTTGGCCGGACCTGTCTTCCTCTGTCTATGGCTTGGGGATCTCTCCGGCAGCGGGCAATTGCCATGCTGCAAATGAGAGAGGATGACCTCAAAGGCAGGCAGGCAGGCTTGCTGCTCGACTTGTTTCATGTCCGCTGGTGCCTTTCATCAATGGCAACAACAAAAGCCCAGTAGATTGTGCGTTTGCATGAAAGTCCATCTATTTCTATATTCCCCAGCACAGATTGCCAGGAGCCTGTACTTTCTTGTTATAAAGTTTGCTGTAAAGTTGTAAATTGCTCTAATTTTCCTCTGGACTTGTTCCTTAAAAGAGCAGAAATGGTGCCTGCAGACCAGAAGTCTTGGCAGGACTTTGCTGTCTGAGACTCTGCTTTTTCACTCTTATCCCCAGGTGAGGAAGTCTCAGGTTTTTAGTGAGCCAAAGAGGCGGTGAAGTGTTTTACAGCAGCTTTCACCCAGCCCAGAACTGAAGCCCCCACCTCACCTCTGGACCTCTGTAGCTGCTGAAAGCAGAATTTCAGATTCCACGGGCCTAGGAATTTCAGGAGTGTGACATCTGGATCCGAAATTAACCATCACAGTGTTGGCCCTTCTCAAATTCACCAATTTTTTCTGATCTCAATCCAGTATGCCTGTCACAACAGAGAGCCACCAGACAGAAAGCTGTTAAGCAATGCACTTAAAATAGCTGAGCAACTAAACGGTGGGAGCTGGGAGGTGATGAGGGTCGGCTTTCTGAACCATTGCCCAGCCATAAGGGACCAGACTGCTGTTTCCAGTCCACCTCAGAACAAAGTCAACCCGAAAAATTAACATCTCCATCACCAGGAGACTAGACTCATCCCTTTGACATGCCCTGGAAACCAACTGGAGTCCATCAGACAGCCAATTGCTTGGTCCCAGGTAAGAGGGAGCAAACTTCTGTGATTACGCGTTACCGCGTTCCATGCAAAGTTGTACAGTTAAACTCAACAGCCCAGCGGAGGGCTCAGCTGCACAGCTACGTACTCCACACCCAGCCCCAGCATTTCACATATAACTTGCTGGGTAGGTTGTTTTTATTTCTTAGTATATGGAGAATGCTACCCTCCATGTCTTTGCTCACAGAATTAAATCCTGCATGCATTGCCACTATATGCCCCTATCGTAAATAAGTGCAAGTTGCTTCTGTAACTTCTGAATTAAATCAGCTTCCTGGCCCATGCTGCGTCACAGCTCAGCGCTCTCCTGTGTGACTGGGTGGCACAGCGCATATTTTGGGACATGTTGCCTCTGTTAAAGGCAGATCCCTTTTCTCAATGGAAAATTTTAAGCTATTCTCACCAGTGACATCACGCCTTCTCTAATCCCTTGACCACAAAGGCATATATTGATAGGCATGACATTTTCCTTTAATGCTTTCATTGTTTCCAGCGTTTCATTTGGGTTGTTGTTGGAAGCCAGAAAAACAAGACAAAAGGCAAAGTATGTTAAGAAGGAGACCCGGCCTGCGTGCAAATATGTTGTGAGAGAGAATCTCTGGCTCCAGGCAATTTTCAGGGAATTTGCTTTCCACAGGGCTTCTCCTGAGTGACTTAGGACGACACTGTCATCCAAGCCCCCTGAAAGTGCCACCTCCTTATTGCAGCTCACTGCAGTCTGACGCTTGGGTTTTGGTGCACTCTGCAGGGATCTGGCATGGCGTTTTTAGAGCCTTTTTAAAAAGATTTGTGTCAGCTGCATAGAAGATCATACTTATGGGAGCTCCTGAAACCATGCCAAGTTTGCCTTGTGAGCTTCTTGGGACTGGGACATGACATCCTCAAAGGATATTTGTGCATGTGGTACAGGGCACAGCACAGAAGGGGAATGCTGCCCTTTGCACCATGTACTTTCCTAAAGTGATAGCAGAGGTCAGAGTGGACTTTGTATTTGCTTCTTACAATATTGATCCAAGTTCCATATTGTTGTTCTTTCAGAGAAATTTGGCAGGGGGCTGGGTAGGGGTACTGAGTCTCCTAAACATGTTAATCATTGGGAAGGAAAGAGCTGATGAGCACAGCTGATGGAGGTGAGCTCTTGGACTACGTGTGAGGATCCTTGTAAGCTGCAGCTCCTTCCACAGTGAGGTATAGCTTTTCAACACAGTAATAAGCACTTCTGTAGCTGAATCTTCTGGAGTTTTCTGACCATTCTACTCTCCTCCCTACTTGCCTCTTTAGATGATTCATTTTTTTTTTCCTGAGAATTACCCACAGCACTTCCAATGAGCTGTTGTCCAGAATGATGTGTTAGTTTATAGACAGATAAACTGACTGTTACATATTTCATTAAATATTCCTTAAGAGTTGCTTTGTGTCTAAGGGAGTTTGCAGACATCCATATAGACCCCTCTTAAAAGTTAATTTGTCTGGCAGTCTGGACAAAACAATACTCCAAAGGTTAATAAGCATGAAATGAATGGCTTGGTAAACCCAAGCTAAATGATCATTTGGAAGAGGGAGCAGCTACTACTCTATTACATGCTGTTGCTGTTAAAACTGAACAAACCTGCTACCTAAGTGAAGAAGAGCCCAGAAGAGAGGGGGCCCTAGGTCTTGTCTCTCAACAGCCTCTGAGAGCTTTGGTCCCACATAATGCTTGAACTACTTGAGAGACTTGTGAGCTCTGCTGGCCTTTGCTCTCGGAGGAGCCCTGTGGGGTTTTTTCACAAATTAAGACCCAGTTAGTCGAGATGTGGTGTGCAAGCGCCATGAGGGCTTGCCAGTGCAACCTCATGGCAAGGAGGGGAGGCTGCAGAAGGTGGCTCTGCTTGCCCAGGCTTGCCAGAAGCCAGGAGTCACTGGAGGTGCTGGGAAGACCACCAAAGTTTTCTGGGGCTTTGCTTTGCCCTTTTCTTCAAATGTTTTTGTTTGGTTCGTTGGTTTGTTTTTTCTTTCCCTTTTTGTGAAATGCATCTGAATCCCCCCTGGCCTGTTGCCTTTTCCCAGCTGAGATGGAAGTAGGTGAGGACCTCCCCACGTGCCTGCTGCAGACAAATCACCTGATGCTACTGAGAACAGTGAGGGGTGGGAAGCCCCTCCTGGCAGCAGCCAAAATCTCAGTCTCAGGCAGCAGCAGCAGCAGCAGCAGCAGCAAGATTGGCAGCCACAAGCAGAGGCTCTGTGCTGCTCCTGGTCATCCCCAATGGCTTTCTGCACTAGGTGCGGGTGGGCCAGTTGGGCAGCAGAGGGTACCAAGGTTGGGGGGAAAGAGTGTGCAGGTTGGGGTATGCATCCCTTATGGCAGGCAGTGGTTAGAGCTGACCTGCTGCTCTGGGGGGTCCCCCAACCCCTCCTCAGCTCCTGACACTGAGAAACTAGCTTGGCCTTTTCTGGCTTCCACTGGTCGTATGTGGCTGACACATTATCAAGTACCAGACACCCAACCGCTGCCTGCACTCCTACAGAGACCAGGGTGGTGACAGCTGTGTTTGTGTCCTGGTGATATAATAGCGTGCTTCTGCAGAAATTGTATTTATCATGTCGATGGCTTTTCCCTCCCCCACAAGACTGACTCGGAAGTTAAATCAAACTTGTGGTCCCCTGTGTTTACACGGACCATTTACTCGGTCTGAGATACTGCTGCAGAGGACAGCTCGTTCCATTTTGCCTGCTACTACCAACACCAAAGAGGACCAGTTAGTCTGTTACCAGATTGCGTGGGGTTTATCAGATGCAGATAGCATTGCTCTGGGTGCAGCAAGTACCGGCATGGGACCGAGGCTGGGGGAAAGTGGTATGCCAGGAAATGGGAGAGAGGGCTGGGGGCATGGCTGGCATGAGAGGGGGGGATGTGAGGGGAAGACCTGGCAGCAAGGCGAGGTGAGGCCAGGCCAAGCCAAGGCCTTACTTAAAATGGCCTTTGTCACCTGGCAGCAGCAATTCTGCATGCCCTTTTTATTTCACTTCTTCTGTCGAATTACTTTAAGTAAACAGAAGTGAACAAAAACAACCTTGCCTTTTGCCCCCGGGTTGGCTTGGGGAACTGGCCCCTGTCCGGTGAGTCTCCGCAAAGACGGCTTGTGTCTGTGCCTGCATGTGTGCTCCAGTGGATCCTACTCCTTACTACACCCTGGAGAAGTCTGTGGATGTTTTAATCTTAAACCCTGGCCCCAGACAAGTCAGTTGTTCATGTGCATCATCAGCTGCGTGGTGTCCCCATGCACAGCAGCTTGTCTGGAGCGAGGCTGCTTGGGCAAGGGTTAGGGCAATGGCCAGGGAGGGTGGCTGGGGCTCTCATCCTGCCCCGCCACTACGTAGCAAGTTAGAGGACCCCCCAAAACAGTCTTCAGCATTAAAAAAGCAGCCTCTTGGGGACGAGCTGCATGGCTGCCCGGGATACCTGTCCCATCTCCTGTCCTGGAGCGTCCAACCCCAGGAAGGGGCTTCAGGGCTTGCCAATCCCAAGTCACAGCTCAGGTCTGCGTCTCCAGGACCTGAGAGCTGCGCCTTGACTGAGGCCAGAGGTTTCGGGATCTTGGCCAAGAGGAAGCAGGTAATAACCCTAGAAAAGCTGGCGTGGTGATTTCTGCTAAAATTGCAGGTCCCGTGTGGAAGGCTACTTGACAGCTCAGGATCCTGCTTGTTGATGAGGCTGCTGCTGGGCAGACCCGGGTGACACTGGGCAGGGCCTGGAGCATCTCCCCTGTGCCCCCCTTGTTCCAAGCTATAAGCGCTGGGAGAGACCCCCCTCGCATCCCCACTGCCTGCCAGCAGCCGGGGGGACTGGCCAGGGGAGCTGGCAAGCATCCCTGGAGCCCCAGGGGTTTAAATGAAACAGATCTAGACCTCTGAATTGACAGCTCTCTTCTCCTGGCTCCTTTCATCTTGAGGAGGAAAGGAAACCAATTTCCTTTGCAAAGTAATCTGAGCTCCAGGAGTTAAAAGTCCTATTTAAAGAGCTAGGTGATGTTGTTGCACAAGAAGCTTACGGGCTGGAGAAAGCTCTCCGTCTCAGTGTGTAAAAACTAGGCTAATAATGGTTTTCTGCCTCACACAAGCTGGTGAGGATTAATTCATTTTAAAGGCAGTTTGAAACACAGCCACAACATAGGTGCTAAGTTTTCTTTATTAATATTCCATATTCAAAATTACTTATGTGCATGGCAAAAAGCGCATTTTCTATGCTATTAATTCAACCTTAATGGTTTAGATATACTTACATTTATCTGTACCTCAAAAAAAACCCTGTTTCACAAGATAAAAATTGTGGGCAGGGCCCTTGTAAGTGTGATCTTTATTATGCTGTTTCAAATTCATTTCATGCTGAGCTTGTCAAGACCAAACATCTGGCTTCTGCTGTAGCACATGATGCCTCCTGAATTGCCAACTCCACACCAGGAGGAGGAGGCTCAGGAGAAGTGTGCAGAGGTGGAGGGGTGGGAAGGAACCAGGTATGTTTTCTGTAGTTTTGTTGCTAGTGGCAAGAAGGCAGAAGGGGTTTGTGCTTGCTGTGGAGTAGATTCTGGAGCCCATGTAGGTCTCTGAGCTTGGGTTGTACAGGTCTTCCATACGCATTGATAGGGATGCAGGGACACACGCTTACCAGAGGGCTTTAGGCAAGTCTCTGGGTATCATATGGTCTTTGCTGATGCTTTATCCCCCCTGCAGTTAGACCCTATTTCCAGAGTGATTAGTTTACAAACAAAATAGTGGGATCTTGCAAATTTTCCAATTGACCCAGAACATAGGTTTGGGTTTAGATGGGCTTAATTATTTCTCTGTGTCTACGTGTGGCAATGGTTTAGGGAAGACGTCCTGGTTGTACATGCTATGAGGTAGCAATTTTCTCTTCATACGTGCTTGTATAGTAATTAATTTAAAAGGGCCTGACTCTGAGTGGAGCACCTGGGTGCCCTGGTAGTGAATATGATCCACGTTTGACTCTAGAGAAAAAAATCCTTTAAGAAGCTCAGAAATCAAACCGAAAACCAAAAATATTCTTTGGAGCATTTTCTCCCTGCCGAGTCTGATAAAGTTGGAGAGGGAACAGGAAACCCCTGGCAAGTCTAGCTATGGAGAAACTGTAGCTATAAGGAGATACCGATACACACCCTAATGTATGTAGGAGATGTGAAAGTAGTTCTCTGCTCCAACTTATCTAGGAGTTGCAGTAAACTCTGACACTTCCTAGTGCTTCAATCACATGCGCAACAGGACTTCAACTAAAGGCGGATGGAAAGAATCCCATTTGCTCCCCTTGGCTTTGAAGGGGCCCAATTTGGAGTTCAGGGAGGCAGTCACCCGGCTTAAGGGGGCTAAAGTTTAAATGCATTGAAAGTAAAATGGCCTCAGTTTGGGTGATTTTTTTTAAAGAGAAACAGGGCCTGGTGAAGAAAACTTGGTAATGCACAAAGTTCAAAGTTGGTCTTTGCTACAAGAGCAAAAGAGGCATCTGAAGGGTGATTCAAAATTATAAACAGAAATTGGAGAGCTGCCCATTGTGATAGTCTGAGCTCAGCTTAGATGTAGATAAAGAAGGAAAGTTAATTTTTAACTTTAACTAAGATTTTTGCACGTTAAAAGATGTGTTGTAATTCCCTGTGATGCAGCATAATGAGAAACAGAAATATATTTAATGATTTCACGTTTGTCTCAAAATGTGTGAATCTGAGACTTCTGTGTTGACTGTTTGTCACCGGATTTATGTCTCTCATCCACACTTGCCACTGCTTTTCTAAGAATTGCTGCTTGCCTCCAGATAAATTCATATTAATACCAGCTCTCCTTTAGCTACCCACACACTAAGGGGGGGGCGGGGGGGTGGGGGGAGCAACAGGCAGATTCTCTCCATTCTGGACGAAAGTGCCCATATGCCGATGGTATCCATTTCACCTGTGCCCCTCTAGCTGATGTCTTCTGTGGGCTCAAGGGGACTATCATTGCCCAGTGGCCACGCAAACCCCTCTCTCAGTTCCTCAGCACCTGGGTCGGGGTGGGGAATTTCCTTCCAAGGGACATATTAGACTCTTCTGCCTTATGGGGTGATGTGCATTTTCTTCCTTGAAATGATATTTTCCTTTTAACTCGGACTCACAATTTTTGTAGACTCCATTTCCACTTTGTATGTGTATTGTGAGCTGGAAAAGAAATCTTTAAATGGTTTGAAGCTGCACTGACTGTAAGGTAACTAGAGGTGACAATGGGCTTGCGCACACACAGAGCTGTAAATCACTTAAATGTATTGCACATAATTTCCTGGTGTTTGCTCTCTTGTAAGCTCCTGCATTTGATGCTTCTTTTGTTTGTAGGGGAAAAGGGGCTCACCTCTGCCAAGACGAGGGGAACGGTACAGGCTGCCACAGGGACACCGGCCACCCGACTTCATTGTAGCCTTTCCCTCTTGCAGCCTCAGGGATCTTGTACTTCCTCTATCCCACAAAATGTGCAGTACTTTATTTCAGGTGTGCAGGGCAGGTGGGAACTCCCTCCTCAAGTGCTGCTTCTTAAATGGGCAAACTCATGGGGAAAGGGTCTCTGAGTGATTGAGGGCACTGTGTTTCTGTGTGTCCCCTGGTAACTTGAGATGAAGCCTCCCAGGCAGGAGAGAAAAGCTCTTTATTTCACCCTGGATGTGTCTGGAAGAGATTTTTATTGTGTTAGTTATGTTAGTTATTAAGTAAACTTTCCATGCCCTTGCTAATACAGGCAGATCAGTGTTTGATAGTTTAAAACACAAAGCAAGCAGACCCCCACAAGGTAAGAACACAAAATAGTTTCAGAAAATCTCAAAGCGGTCATTTTTTGAGGTTATCTGTCCATGCAATCATTGCAACTTCTGCTAAACCACCAAAGTGCCAGCAGCCACCGGGAGCAATGGGTAGCAATGGTGGCTGCCACCGGAGAAGCAGCCATTACCACTCCCAGTAGTGTTGGGCTCGGAGCAGCGTGGCGGCACCACTCCCTTCGCGTCTCAGGTGCTTACTCTGCTGTGCTTTTCTGTAGATCCAGTCCCATCTGGCTCCAAGAGCTGCCAGCAGACCTGGATACCTTTGTGAACATAGTCGTCTTTTTTTTTTTTCAGCCCAGGCATGTTATACAATTACAATGTGTATTTATTTCTACCCTTCCTACTTCCTCTTGAAATTGTGCAAGCTGTTTAAATCTCCCTGGCATTTTCATGGAAGGGTGGATTCAGCAGGGTGTGGGGGGGTGTGTAGCAGCTATATAATTTCCTACTGCTGATTTCCCCTGGGGAAGGGGCACCGAGCACCGGCACCATCTGCACATCTCAGGAGGCTTAAGAACTTGGCACCCTGAAAGTCGGCTAAGTGGGATCCAGCATCCCAAAGGCTGGGCTGGGGGGATCTCAAAAGAGAGCTAATTAGTATCCGTCCTTTTGAACTGAAGAACCGGGACTGGTTGACAACAATTGCGACAGATTTCTGTCCTTCAGGAGCTGGGCATGGGAACAGATGGGGCACGCGAGCCAGCAGATAAAAGAAACACCTACCCCGGGTCAGTGCTTGCTCTTTGTATCTGTACCAAAAGCCTGATTCTTCCGCAAACACTCATTTCACAAAACACTGCTAACATTGCGTTAGGAAACTCTGAAAAAAAAACCTCCAAAAATAATCTGGATGTAGATCTTGCACCTGCTGTGAAGTGACCATGCCTGGTCAGTGCTGGGGGAGGCGGGGAGGTGAGGTGCTGCTCGGGGGCGAGAGGCGAGGGTGGGTGGGCAGGCATCTCTCATGCTTTGCCTCCTCGGTGGTAAAGTTGTGTCAGCCCCTGGCCTGACTGCCCTCAGCCTGCCTCCGCATGGCTTGCGGGAGAAAATTGTCCATTCCTGCCTGCTAGCTGGCCTCCCTCCTCCAGATGTGAAATGTACGCTAGTAAAAGAAAAAAAAAAAAATCTCATTAAACGTACACTGATCGGACTTGTATGAGATCCCAGCTCTCCTAGCGCTTGAAGTTGCCGAGGAAATTGAAGTGTATCTTGCTTACGCTAACTCTCTGCAAAAAAATTACCTTTCAGGAAAAAAGCTTCCAAATCTGGGCTCTTAAAGGTAGGCTCCAAAATCCCTTCACAGCCAGCTAAGCACCCACCCAGGACAGCTGGACCCAATGTAACCACAGCATGGCTGGGTGCAGGGACAGTCCCTGCATGGGGAGCGGAGCACGATTTGGGGAGCTCCCTCAACACTGAGCCCAGCTCCACCAAGCCCTTGAGGTTTCCATTGGCTCCACCAGGCTGGTGGGAGCTCTGCTCCACTGGAAACGAAGTTTTTGGCACGGAGCAAGCAGAGAAGGGGTGGGTCGAGTCACTTCCCCCTGAGCCCTACAGCCTTGGGTGCTCTGGGCACAAAATTAGCAGTCCTTGGTGGGGTCCCTCACGTCCACGCCACTTTTCTCTTCTCTTGTAGTTGGGTAGATGAAAATAAGAAGACTGCTGGTGTTGGATTATTTTTCTCCACCAAAGTGCCTGTACTCATAAGCCTCTACATATTTGCATCTTTTGGGCATGGCAGTGTATTTGCAGTGTAAGCAATCCAGGGGGATGGGTAGCACTGAAGTCAGTTCACATCCATGACACCTTTCACCCTGTATCTTCTTTTCCCAGCTCTATTCTTTTCTTCTTCCCCTGGAAATTCAGCTGCTGCCTTCAAAGTTTGTCATAACATTAAGTATGAAAAATAAATACAACCAAATGATACTTTGGGGGCAAAAAAGAAACTACAAAATCCTAACTAGTTTAGAGAAGCAGCTTGGCAAACTTTTGATGGGGTTATGGCTTTCCTTGACAACGTGCAACTAGTCTGGACGACCAGAGAGATCCCTTCGGTCCCCGTGTTCCCCGTGCCAAACACAGCATTGCTGCTGGTCCCAGGACACAGTAGGTGGGTGTGCTGGAAAGCCACCTGAAGTCTGGGGAGTGTGGAGTTGATTCAGCTGTGATTCAGTTCTTTCTCTTCTCTCAGACATTTTGCATGAATAAAGCAAGTCTCTGTCTCAGCATCCTCACAGGTGAAAGGGCTGGGGAGGAGAGGGGACAGGGCAAGGAGAAGGGAGCAGAAAAGCCAGGTGTGGGACAGGGCTGAGGAGAAGAGGTCAATCCTCCTCCCTGCCTAAGTCCTCTCCAGAAAGTTCTCCGGGATGTCCAAAGGTCCCTGCTGTGATCGCTGCTGCACCTCCTTCTGCTGACTGGCAAACCCTTTTCTGTATTTTTGCCAGGCCATGTTTGGAGAGCAGGGGAGGGGCAGTGTGTCTCTCCCAACATCCTGATCTGGCGGGATGCTGGGGGGAGAAGGGAAATTACCTCTGCTCGGTCCCTATTAACACTTTCCCCCCAGCGTGCCTTTGGCTGCCTGTTTCTCCTAACTGACACCTCCAGCTTTTAGTTATATATCATGGATATCTATAAAATATTTTAATATTCTAGGCTGGCTGCATTTGTAGAGTAAATACCATTCGCACTAGAACACACAACGCTTGCTGATGCATTGCACAATTTTTGGTACAAGCAATTTCAATTTGGTCTTCCCTCGCACGGTGCAGTTTTAAAACACTTATGTAAAATGGAAGAGAAAGTACTTCAGGCTACGTGTGTGTGCATGTGCAATCACAGTGTGATGCTCTTAATAACACAGGGCATGATGTACTTCCATGAGGACCAAGCACCCAGCGAGCTCCAAGAGCACCAGCGCTGAGGTGGTGGGGTGTGCAGGGGTTGCCGGTGTGCTGCGGGGCAGCATGGTCATTTGGGGTGCAGGCAGGGGTGTTGCCAGCAGCTGGGCACAGGCTGGCATCATCACTCTCCTCCAAGTGCCCGGGGCGGAGGAATAGGCACAGTAGGCTGGGACCAAAGGTATGTGAGGAAATGAGCCGTGCCCTGCAAGTGCCTGTTTGTCTATGAAAGGTCAATGAAGACAACGATCTGACTCGCTCGGTCATACCGTGCACTGTAGGCGTGTAAAGCTCCTGTGCCTGAGTGCAGACCTCCCTAATTCCAGCCGTCCCTTGCACGGCCACGAGGAGTTTCTCCGAAGCTGGGGAGGCAGGCTCCGTGGCTGCAGCAGGCTCACCCACCTGGGAATCCTCCCCTCTGCCTCTGCAGAATGTATTTCTTACTTAAGCCAGCGTAACCAGGCTGGCTTCAGATCTGCCAGGCTGCTCTCCCACACTCGGCCCCCTGAGGTGCCTGTTGTGGGGAAGGGTCCCCACCTGCCTGACAGGGAACCGGTGGGGCAGACGCATTTCACACGGGCACGTCCTCTGCCTGCGCTGCGCCCTGCTCAGGAGTCCCGAGCCCTCTGCATGTGGCTGTACGACTGCAGGGGATGGTCACATCCTCGCTGGAGTTACACATCATGGAAAGGTAGCATTTAGACCACTGGCCACCGTTGGGGCAGCTTTTTGGATGAATAACAATACAGATGGTGGGTTGCCAGTAATGCATGAGGGCAGGCTGGAGCTCGGAGGGAACTTTGCAGGAGTTTTCCAGAAAGGCTGTGTGTGCTGCTGACAGGTTCCTGAGTTTTATTCATTAGCTGCATTTTTAATCAATTTGGGCTTAAGCAGATTAACAGTGATTTCAAATCCAGTGAGCAAGGAGTGGGGAAACAACACCAAAAAAGGAAACAACACCCTTTATTACATATTGATAAAAAATGAAGCATTGCCGCTCACCTAAAATGAAGTGAAGCCAATGAGTTGCTAGCAGTGGTGTTACAAATGGTGAAATTCAAATGTGAAATGCTTCAGGTTTTGGACAAAGCCTACTGCTGAAGTCTGCAATGTAGTGAAGCGCAGGAGTGTGACAGCCGACTTCCCCGCTCCTGCAGTACCCCCCGGCAGGTAAAGGCGGGGGGTGTTATGTGCCCTGGGCGAGAGGGCTGGGACTCAAAACATGTGCCTTTTATTCCCACTTCTCTGTTTAATGTGCTCCTTACTCCTGGACCATGTCAACAAACTTCTTTCTTCACTTTTCAATTAATGGGCTTGACTCCATGGAGTGTTGTGATACTTAAAGTAGCTGGACAAAGTGGCTCAAATATGCTATCTACGTGTAAAGTGCTCATTTTTTTCCTAAGATAGTAAAAGTGGCTGGGGAAACTGGGTGCCTGGAGCACCGAGAAATGATGACAAAATTAATGATGGCCATATGGAGAGCCAAATAGGAGCAAACCCACTTTATTACCATTGGGAGCGCAGATACAATGTTTCTGGGAGGGGGGCTATGGGTGTTTCCAGAGATTCTCACTGGAAGCAAATGCTTTTATGGTGAAGCAAAATTTCTGGGCTAAAACAGAAAAGTACAAATAAATTTCCATACCTCTGTTGAATATGAGGAAGTCTGAAGTGTGCTCCTGTGCAGAAGGCGAGCAGAAACCTGAGTACTATTTAGGTCAGGCTGTAAATCTACTGAAGCCAGAGGTCGTTCACAGGAATTATGGGGCTAACAGCACAGATCCTGTTGTAAAATTGAACTTTAGCTTTTGCAACTCTTCTGGGTACTGGCCATTTCTCAACATCCTCTTAAGTATTTTGCTTGGAATAGAAATCTGGAGATCATTTCCATGTAACTAAATATTTATCCTGAGACTTTTCAATGATTAATGTGCATTTAATCCCCTACCTATGTGATTGAACATGAAAATGCAAATACCTACATAACTAATTATATCCTTGAAATCTGGTTTTCTTTTTCCCCTTTTTTTCCAACCATTTTAGGGACATTTTCCCCAAAGGAAAACTCTGTTATCTTGGCATTCCCTGCCAGCCCTATCAACCCTTTGAGTTGCCTTTCTGAGCTAAGGAGTGCTCTGGCCCTTGGATGTGGACTGACCAAAAGCCGATCCCCCAACGTAAAATTTCTCCTACAAATGAGTCACTGGGTAGCGAGCACAGTGGTGTTTATTGTCCCTGCCCTGCACGATAAGGGATGACGTGGACTGCAGATCTGAAAGCCTCTAATGTAATTTAAACCTGCTTGTAACAAAGAACAGAGAATAATATCAAACTTCATTTCAGTGCACTAAAGGGAGAAGGTGCCATCTGTTCTTTATATTGCCATTAATGAATATGCAGAAGAGAGGGACCCACTTGCCACTGGAGCGGCGGAGCGGCCAGTGCACCGTGCTGCCTTAGGAGCAACAGTAAGAGCAATCCCCAAAGGCACATTCTTGCAGCATGGCAACCACCAGCGCATCAGGTACAAAGACATCCCTGGCCTGGCCCCCAGGGAAGGAGAGTTGCTGGCAGTCGGACCCCAAGTTAGGACCTGCGTTCACCTCAACGTCAGGAGACAGCTTTAAACTGGGAAGGGGTGGGGGGATCCCATTTGCGCAGTCGGACCCTCCCAGCAGGAACCAAAATGCTGCAAACATGGAGAGCAGCTGGAGGAGGCTCAGCCACAGCCAAGCACTAAGCACAAGCAATTGGTGCCAGAAAAAGAACTCTTCCGCTCC
Organism: Pelecanus crispus; assembly: GCF_030463565.1. NCBI lineage: Eukaryota > Metazoa > Chordata > Aves > Pelecaniformes > Pelecanidae > Pelecanus > Pelecanus crispus. The sequence continues at coordinate 130,816,721 of NC_134643.1, read as the reverse complement.
TTGCGGTAAGCAGCGCATTCTTAATCATTTGCAGTTAACTCAGATTAGCTGTGAAAATGTATGGCAGAAGCTTCAGCATAGCGCGTGTTATGTCAACAGGAAACAAAGGAAATGTACGTACATCTTTTTGCATGTCTAGGCAAGGGAGGGATGGTTGGCAACTGCTCTTGAGCTGCAGAAATACCCTTATGATTTTAGGAGCAAAGTCTGTGATAAGATCGTGTTATAACGAGGGTTTAGACTGAGACCTGGGAGAGATTAAAGGAAGGTGCAGAATTAATGTGAGACAAAGAATGAAAGCTTGTCAAGAAAGAGAGGTAAATCATGGAAGGAGGAGGACAGTGTCTTGACAGAAGGGACAAAGTAAAAAATCAAGATACTGCAGGTAAAGGCTTGATGCAAGGTGTCATGTGAAGGTCAAAGTCAGACTCTAGCAAAAAATGGCATGTAAAGAGGCACAGCCTGTGACAGCCAGCATAAACTAACCCCCCAGCAGGTAAAGGTTGTGCAAAAATGTAATGCATTGCATTGCTGTGCGGAAGAATTTGCACAAATCAGTGGACTATGCATAGCCTGGACAGAGAGAAAGAGGAGGATGCTCCTACCTCAAGCAAATCCTGCAGAGAAACAAAACCAGTGCAGGCTGACAGGACTGAACCAGCCATGTAAAGGAAGAGAAGTACCTGTGGATCCCAAGCTGGACACACACAAGAACAGTGCAGATGAACTGTGGTGGGTGGAATGACCCAATTTCCAGCACCTGCAGACAGAAATGCTATTTGAGTTACAATGCTGTCATTCCTCTGGTCCCATGAAAAGGACGTGTTCGTGCTAGGCCAGAGCAATGAAGGAGGGACCAGAGGGATGTCCTCCAGGGGACATGGATTCTCTGAATCCAAGGAAGAGGTGGGAGAGCTCATGCAGCGGGGTTTTGCAGGGCCTCCTGGTACACAGTGCTGACCAACAGGAGTTCAGAACATGAAGCACAGTCCTTGGTTCTGGGTATTTTCTGAACCACAGGTTATAACCCTTTTCCTTCTTCATATCAAACCTTAGGCTCCGGCTTCAGGAAGAGGATTGTTGCCCAGGATGACTGGGCAGTGTCTTCGTGGTGTAATTATACCTCCAAACAAAATGGAAGAGGGTCACCTCTGAGCAGCCCACTGCTGTCCCTCACAGCGACAGACCTGTCCTTTCCCTCCCAGCAATCAGAAGGTGCCTTCATGGCAGCACCCTCTGCTGCCCACCCCTGCCCTTCCCTCTTTGTCTTCCAGGCAGCTGCCTTGTTCTCACTGGTCTGACACGAGCAGTTTCCAATGATCAGAACATAAAGACTGTTTTCTCCCCAATACCACCTTCCAAGGGATTTTCTTTTTTTTTCTTGTTTTTTGCCAGACCATTTGTTTACTAAAATATTTGCTCTAAAAATATACGGCTCCTTAATTTATTGGTCCACTAGAGAAAACTGCATCATGTCTGAAATGCTTTAATAAGGATCTAAGGCAAGGGATAATCAAATCAGTGATAATTAAGGTGTCAGAGAGGCATTCCCAGATCCCCCACCCTCTTCAGATATCAGTACGCCACAATAACCAAGCAGAAGCAGGAAGCGGGTCTTGATAGCTGGCCACCTGCAGCAGCTGTTCCCTATCCTACCAGACACAGGTAGGACTTCTTACCGCAACAGTGCTCCCAGCCTTTCTGGTGACTAACAAGGAGTTAGAGCACCAGTGGACTCAACAGCACATGTTGGCTTTTTTAATAGGCTTTTCCTAGCTACCCTTGGTCATCACTGCATGTTGGCTGAAGATGAAAATTTCATGGTCGCTGGACAGTGAAGGCCCAGTTACGTCATGAGCCAATGCAGCAAGGAGCCAGGTCATCGTTGGTAAGAGAAACCTCAGTTTGAGTATGCAGGCTGGGGAAGCACAGGTGAGTTTTCAGGCGAGGGTCCCATGCCTCTGTTCATCATGTGCTCCACATCGGGGCATGTCTGCATGCAAAGTGGAAGCGATTTCCGCTGGTGCTTCCGTACACATGGAAAATCCCCACTTTCCTCCCAGTTTCTCTGTTGCCAAGGCCACAGTCTTCATAGGAATTGCATGTGTTGTTGGGGCTTTGTTAGGACCACATACTTCTTTTAGACAAGGCTTTACCCATAGACTTCTCTGTAGCACATTATATATCTCCAAGTAGCAATATTTGATGTTGACCACTACAAAACTCAAGAAATAACAGATACATCCATAGCTGCAGGTCTGGATGTCCTCATGTCCTAAGAGAGAGAAGCACCCTGCTCTGAGCTCTGCCCTTGTGCCTGGCAGGGCATGGAGGTTGCTTCCGATGTAGTAGCTGGCATAGTGCTGTGTTTTGGATTTAGTATGAGAATAATGTTGATCACACACTGATGGTTTAGTTGTTGCTAAGTAGTGCTTACACTAGTCAAGGACTGTTCAGCTTCCCATGCTCTGCCAGGTGCATGAGAAGCTGGGAGGGGGCACAGCCAGGACAGCTGACCAAAACTGGCCAAAGGGCTATTCCATACCATGTGACGTCATGCTCAGTATATAAACTGGGGGGAGCTGGCCAGAGGGCAGTGATTGCTGCTTGGGGACTAGCTGGGCATCAGTCAGCGTGTGGTAAGCAATTGCATTGTGCATCACTCGTTTTGTATATTCTTTTATTATTATTATTATTACTTGTTCTTCCTCTGCTATCCTATTAAACTGCCTTTATCTCAAACCAGGAGTTTTCTCACTTTTACCCTCCTGATTCTCTCCCCCATCCCACCGGGGGGGAGCGAGTGAGCGAGCAAGTGGCTGGGGCTTAGTTGCCAGCTGGGGTTAAACCATGACAAAGGCCCCTCACAAAGACCCTGGAGCTCCTCTCAGGGGGAAGAAAAGTGCTAAAGGTGGGCTGGAAGGTTGGGGACAAGTCTTCTCTGAGGAATTCCAGTGGAGCTCTTCCCAGAGGCTGAGCCAGGACCACTCTGGTCTGCATACATTGCACATAGAGAAGAGTGCCTTTCCACCATGGCTCACTCCGGTAGCACGGCATTATACAGCCCAGCTCCTCATGTGCCCATGCAGGTTCAAGGGGCTCCCAGGGACCGGCAGCCTCAACCTCCACTGAGGATCCGGGACACCTTCCCCAAACTCAGCCCTTCTAAGCCCTCTGGGTGGTGAGGTCTCCAGGGAAGCCCCTCCATAAATCTTCATCTCTCTGCCTTTGCCTTGCACTGAAAATCCAGCAGTTACTTAATATTTTAATCCACTGGGGCCTAGATGGTATTACACAGTGTATCAAAATATGCATATTATTTTATATCAAATCTAATGTTGAGTCCACTCTAATGCTGCAAGTAATGTCAGATCTTTCACCTTCATCTTCCTGGCATTGTGTGCTGCTGGTGAGGAAAAATACTGGGGGTTAGTTTACACAGTTAAAACCTTTGTGGCAGAGGGCTGATTTACAGGATGCTTCATGGGTTGCTTTTTAAAAAAACAGTTACTCCTTCTCAAGTGTTTCTGTTGTTGACGAGGATTGAAAACATATGTGGGAACAGCATGGGCAGAGCCCACAGCACCAGCGGTGACAGGAGCCCATCTCACTTCTGACGATCCATACATAAGGTACCGCATTTTTCCAAACACGGAGGAAGATGTGGTATCTGCTCTTCAGGCACCCCAAACCATCACGGTGTGATTAGGACACTCAGAATTGCAGGATGGGAGCTAAATGCTAAGATTGTTGATGGAATTGCTAATGAGGACCTAAAGATGACAAGGTGAATGATAGCAGATCAGTAATTGCTTTTTCCCTGTAGTGACTTAGCAATTAGAAATGGAAGAAGAAAATCAGGATGAAATTTGAGAGCTGTGCTGTTTAGAGTACCTGCTTCTGTTTATTTTTAACCCTCTCTTTTATTCCGCTAATCCCTTCCACGATGTTTTCGCTCCCTCGCTCTGCGCACTGCTGCATTATATTTGCAATGCCCTGTCATTCACATCATGTCTGCAAGCTGTCTTCTTCAGACATGAGCCTATTTAGACAAGTTGTCAGGCTGAATGGGAAAAATCTTAAATCAATGTATTTCAGCATGCAATCATATATAGGCTAATTTATCTGCTGCCCTGTTCAGCCTGCCAGTTTAAAATGAGGTCTTTCAGGCATGGTGCCTCTGAAAGTCTCCTGATTAACAGAGCAATTTTTATTGGTAGGGCGACAATGCGATTGTTTTATGGTAATTGTTATCATTTGGACCTGTGTATATGCAAATGAGGGTGATTGAAGTAAAGAAAATATAAAGATGATGAATACGCAGCACGTAGCCAAGATGGCAGGAGGATAGAAATGTTTGCCATGTTGACGTTCGCCACCGCAGCCAGGGCGGAGAAGAGCTGGCTGCCTCTCCAGGCACAGGGAGGTCCCCATCCCATGGCAGCAGCCAGCGGGGCATCCGCCTGCGGGTGACAAAATCACATCTGCTCTCAGTCCTGTGCTCCCCTTGCCCCAGCCCTCTTCCCCACCACTGATCAAGGCGGCTGCCTCTCCTCCCCGCCCCAGCAAAGGACTTTGGGGATGGAAAGCGGATAAACAGACAAAAAGGATGAAACAGTAGCACAGTCATGTCAGTGCAAGCAAGGCTTCTTGAGATGGCCCCGCTAGTCCTAAGGGTACAACCTCTTTTGGTGTGGGTTTAAATGTATCTTCAACTGTTCTTTTGCCGGCTTTCCTGTTAATTACTTCCTATCACTTCTCTCACTTTTAAGTGAAGTTTGGGTTTGTGGAATACACTGCCTCTACAGTCATGGAGCTTTCTAGCCCTCATTGGCACAAAACCACCCAGCAAGATTACCCCCCTGGTAAATCTAATCCCTCACCTGGGAAGAACTACCTCTATAAATAAAAAATACTTCAGTCTCTGTCCCTTCAGCTCTGCTGCCCCTGAAATCAAAAGCAAAACCCCAGTGGCTTCCCCGGGGAAGGTCTGGGCCCTCAGTGCCACGGCTTTCTCACTGAAACCACCAGCAGGTCAAGACCGTGCTCACCGAGCCTAAATGTGCCCACTAAGAGCTGGACTGAGATCAGCAATTCACTTTAGATAAAGCACCGAGCATGAGATCATACCCCTTTTTTTTCCTTTTTTACATTACGTTATTGAGGCTTACAGGAAGGGGAGCAGGACAGCAAATTTTGTCTCTATTAAAAACATGTCAAGCTTTTTCTGCTTTGTAATATATTTTGGTATCCATCTGGGAGAGAGGGTCTGGCTGTTCCCTGCAGTTACAGCTGCACAGCCTGAGCCACTGCAGCCTCCCTTTTGCTCTGTCTGCTGTAAATGAGGAGACCAGTGTAGCCTTTCCATTCTTCTTAATGTGCCACAACCCTCAGCTATTCATTCTTGCCTTGCAAGCCTTAGCTACTTGTTCTCACAGCATCTCTGAGCTGCCAGTAGCTGCTACTGGCCCACTCCATCTCTTTCAGGAGAGCTGCTAGAGCACAGACTGACTCTGCCTTGCCCAAAGCCCCCGAAGAAGGGTGATGGCTGGCAAGAAGCTGGGCACAGCAAGAGTCATGCCCAAGCTCGTAATGCATGCATGGGACTGCTCATTGCCTTTGCAAAGGCTTGCAAGTGTTTTTACAAGTTTGCTGACATTTGTGCCTGAGCAGATTAGGCATGCAATGCTCCAGTGTCAAGAGATGTTCTGTCTTCCACCAAGTATTGACTGACTGCTCAGGAGTCTGGTCTTGTCCTCGAGTTCAGGAGGGGACACGGGGAGAGTGCACATATTCTTTAAAAGCTTAATTACTTTGACTGCCCAAGCTGAGAGCCAGTGCTTACATAGCAGAGGTTTGTCATGGGTGGGAAAAGCTGAATAGATTGGACACATTTCTGTCTGCTTTTCTGCCCTGTTTCATTCATTTGTTCATGGAACCACAGAATGGTTTGGGCTGGAAGGTCATCTAGTCCTGTGTTTCCAAAACATATTTACAGTTACTTCCTTATGAGTCCATTATTCTATGCTATTGCAATTTCATTCACCATAACAGAGTGCTTGTCCTTCTCTGTTTGGTTTTACATTTTGTTCAACACTGTGTGGGTCGTTGACCCAACCATGGCCTCAGTCAAGGATATTCTCTTACCACTCCCCTCCCTCATGCTCCAGCTGGCAGCACAGAGATTGAAAATCTCAAAGCATCTCCACTAAGTGGAAAGGATGATAAAAATGCTTTGTCATTGGGGGCTACCTCTGATTCTCTTGCATTTAATATGATGCAGGACTTTCCTCGCAGTCTCTTACCCCAAATCAGCTGAAACGTGGTGACTTGCTGCAGTCCCGATGAAACAGTGACTCCCACACTTGCTGCACCGTGCACTGAAGGATTGCTTCCCTGGCTCCTACCACGTAATGCAAGCTGCTCCTCTGTGCTCGACAGTACCATCGATGGGAAAAACCTATCCCAAACTTCTCACTGCTCACACGGTTGATCTATTTGAGGTCTCTCCTCTAAATTAATCTGCCAAAACACATCTTTGTTCTACAATTTCACCACTTCTACTGTTTTCAGTAGTGTTTTCCCTGAGAAGTTGTCATGATAAAGCCACAGACCCGTTCTGACACACTCTTCTCATTGAGGAGCATTGGCCAAGCATCTTGCATAAGATACTTTCACTCGTGAAATATGTACACCTGAAGACATGTTTCTGAGTTGTCCCTTCCCCATGTCACTGGCAGACATCAGCGTTAGGGATGAGGTGGCAGTCCTGTTCAACTCCATCCCAGCAAGGAGAGAACTGCAGCTCACAGTCCAGAAAGACTGATTTTTTAAAAGCTGAAAGCCAAATTGCTGGAACAAAATCCTACCATTTCAACTGGAAAATCTGTTCAGCTGGAGCTGGGCTGCAGAAGAGGACAACTATCTCATTTTGCATAAGACACCAGCGAGTAATCTGATGATTTTCTGTGACTAATACAATAGGTCATATTTGAATGGTCGATGGGAGAGATGAGAGGCTTCATATTCTATTACCAAATCCCTGAGCCATCTGGTTCCTAATGACTTCTTTCAAAACAAAGGGAATAAAACTTCTGAATTGTGCAATGCATTCTGACATCCTCTCTTAGACAGAAGATACCCATTGCTTCACATCATCAAATGAGATCAACGCCTCCATCAATTACAGCTTCCATGCACCCCTTTCAGGTATTTCTGACCATGCACTTGATGGTAAATATATCCTCCTTCTTGCTCAAGCTGATATCGTCCATCACCAGGAACCAGAGGGTGGAAAGTAGAGGGCAGCGTCTATTGCCACAATGAGTGTTTGTTTCCAGTGGGGCAACGGGAGCATGAAGGCACGAAGAGGGACAAAACCCGTCAGGAGTGTGGGGCTTGGCAGGGTGCTGCGGGCTGTGCCGCCCATCTCAGCTGCAGCAACAGCAATAGACTGTGCTGGGGTGAGCAGCACAATGGGGGACACATCCATGTCCTTGTCCCTGGCCCCATCCCTGGCCCCTGGGGTGGCAGCCGCTGGCTGGGCTCTGCCGCCAGAGCCAGGCACTTCTGGGTGATCCATGTAAGCTGGAGCCGTAGGTGAGGAATGAGAGTCTTTCCTATTTCACATCCTTTTTCTCTGCTTGTGCTTTAACACCAGGAGCGTGTGCAGTGTCTCCTTTGCTCATGGGTTGGCTCCTGCCACAGCTTGGCACGTTCTGGGGATGATTCCTCAGAAATGCTCAGATACTCACAGATGCTCACCTGCTCAAGAGGGGTGCCCCATGCCAGCCCAAATCCTGGGCTGGGTGAAATGCAAAGTGTAGACAGAAAACCCCAAAGAACCAAAGTGTTTTAAAGGGGAAGCTGCTGCCTTCGCTTCCCGAGGCCAAGCACCCAGCACAGCCCTGAGATGCCAGCACAGCCTGGGTAGGTCAGCTGTGCTACTGCCTTTTGAATTACTGACCCTGAATGCAGTATCTACGGCAGTGATGGCCACAGGGGCTCTCAGTGGCCTGAGCAAAAGCCTGTGCTCACCGAAGCCCACGCCACACTCACCGAACTGGTAAAATTACCCGAGCTGGTTTGCTTGAGTGATAGTTCAGTAATGTTTATTAGTTGTGGTTGCAGTGCAAGCCTGTCCCATGGAAACCCAGGCCAGAAGTTTATCCATCAACGCTTTCACTGTTGCGAAGCTTTCAAAGATGTGGGGTTTGCATGTTGTCTAGCAAAGGCCCTGAGCCCTCTCCTCATGCAGCAGCCTCTGCTCCAGGTGGTACTGGGCCACAGCAAGGTGCATGCAGAGGTGCTGACACGTTCTGCCTTTGGTCCTGCATGTCCTTATAATTTGAGTTAAAACCATACACAAATGAAAGGACATAAAATCGATATATTTATTATTCTCTTTTTATCGCTCATATAGTTTAGCCAAGCATATCATAACATTGTGAGATGCTATCTGGGATTACATATCCAATAAGTATGGTGTATTATCAGCATACTATAGCACCATGATGTATAATTATATATGTTTATAGGTACCCCATCACAGGGCAGCATGGTTCTTGGTTACATTTGTGATATGCTGCTCGTTGCGTCACATTCGCAAATGACATGCTACCTCTAATTATGTACATTTATAGATGTATGCCATGTGTACTGCGCACTATAATATTTGCATCATCAATCAGAGTCATCCTGTTGATAGGCCAGCTGATGTTTATTTGTTTAACGTCTTTTAATTCTTTAGACATCTGTCTTTTAAGTGGTGGGTGCCTTACCATGGATTCACCCAGTAGTTAGACGTGACTTACACAACTGATTAACCCAGTCCGTGAAATCCGGCTTTCCCTACGAGCCACTGGCCAGCCCCTGGCCGTTTTCCAGGGGCCAGGGTTTCACCGCCTATGGCTGGTCTTACGCATCTACCAGATTCAGCTTATTTAGGAAAAGCTCTGTTCTGTGATGGATTTGAGGTCATGGTAGATATGAATTCAGCCTTCAAGTGAAAGGCTGTATGAGGGGCTGTAACACCACCTAAAGTGTGGGCTGTCAGCTGTAGGTCCTCTGTACCACTTACTCAAGGGAATGGATTCTTGGGTCTGCAAATAACATTGGTCTCCTGTGCTCCTTCGGTCCTTTCCCTAATGTCTATTGAATCGCTTCTCTCTCCGTACTACATAATTTAGGTCTGGTTGAGTACAGAGTATTTTATTTATTTATGTATTCAAATTTTTAAAATGCATCTCTAGGCATCTTAGCAGTACACTGGGCGCCTACCACATAAATTAAAAATAACAGCATAAACTTAGACAAAGGACTATCCATAAATAACTCCTCCTCAATTCACACCCTTAGCAATAGCCTTAGCTTGGAACAGGGAAATAGATGGGCTTTACAGCCTGTTGGGAAGGTTAATAAATCTGAGCTCTGATGGACCAAAGGGGAAAATGAGTTTCAAAATTGAGGCACCCCCTTTCCATCCCCTTCATGGAGATGCCTTGCCTTGAACTCTTCTATCCTGGTCCTTGGTGGGAGATCAGATCCTGCTGGCCAACTTAGGGCTAGAAACACAGACTGTCAGGGACATCTCACACTGCTACAGTGCTGCAAACTAGCTGACCACATTCTGATCACATGAATATCTTATTTTTAAGTAACTTCTGTCCACAGCTTCAAAAGTGATTTAATCATAGAATCATGGAATCATTTAGGTTGGAAAAGACCTTTAAGATCATCCAGTACAACCATTAACCTAACATTACCAAGTCCACCACTAAACCAATTAAGGTTACAGTAGCAATTTCATGTTTCCTGGCTTGGTGGCTGGATTATTTATAATGAAAGTAAAAACTAGGAATCATTAAGATTGGAAAGGATCTCTAAGATCATCAGTCCAATTGTCAACCCAACACCACCATGCCCACTAAACCATGTCCCCAGGTGCCACATCTACCTGTGTTTTGAACACTTCCAGGGATGGTGACTCCACCACCTCTCTGGGCAGCCTGTTCCAATGCTTGACTACTCTTTCTGTGAAGAAATTTTTCCTAATATCCAATCTAAACCTCCCCTGGCGCAGCTTGAGCCCATTTCCTCTCATCCTATCGCTAACTACTTGGGAGAAGAGCCCAACACCCACCTCACTACAACCTCCTTTCAGGTAGTTGTAGAGAGCGATAAGGTCTCCCCTCAGCCTCCTCTTCTCCAGGCTAAACAACCCCAGTTCCCTCAGCCGCTCCTCATAAGGCCTGTGCTCCAGACCCTTCACCAGCCTTGTTGCCCACCTCTGAACACGCTCCAGCACCTCAATGTCTTTCTTGTATTGAGGGGCCCAAAACTGGACACAGTATTCCAGGTGCCTTTCACCAGCGTTGAGTACAGGGGAACAATCACCTCCCTGCCTCTGCTAGCCACACTATTCCTGATACAAGCCAGGATGCTCTTGGCCACCTTGGCCACCTGGGCACACTGCTGGCTCATGTTCAACATGAGAGGAGAGGCTCATGTTCAATTTAGCACTGTATTTAGGTATCCAGTCTAAGACACATTAGAGACAGCTGGATAGTCAGAAGATGGCTATTCACCCTTTTCTAAAGATCAGGCACTTTTTATAGATGTCAGATAGAGCAACAAAATCACTGGTTACTTTTGAAAAGGTAAGTCTGTGTGTGTGAGTGTACAGGGGAAAACATCCTCTTTAGAAGTAATTTGCTGAAAACAGTTTTAGTATTTTGTTCCTGCCTATGGCAATTTATGAAACACAAATGAGATATTGTACCAGTAGCGATGCTGAAATAAATCACTCTAAAAACAGAACTGAAATTTTATTTCATTACTAAAGTAAATATAAAAGTGCTTTAGCACAGTTTCAAATTAGATTGGGATTTGGTCAAGCTTGTTATAAATCCAATGATTGTAAAGCAAATGGCTCGAGATGAACTCTCAGTAGAGCGCTGTTGCGAACATGGCTAATGGGATGCTGTGCGGTGCAGAGCAATAAACAGAGAGAAGCAAGGGGGTGGATTTTGTGCCTGCAGTACAGGAATCAAAGGCAGTGATACAGCATGCTGCGTCCAGGTCTGCTGTCCAATTCTTAAAAGGATGCTGAGAAAATAGAGAGGGGGACAGAAGGTACCGCCGAAACTGAATCACGACCTGGAGAAAATGCCTTCCTCTGAACAAGCAGGGGAACAGAGGTTGAGCTCAAACTGGGGTCCTACAGCCAGCGTGTAAATGATGCTGGAAGACCATCAAGGAGGGTACACCACAGGAGGGAAATGCCCGCAGAGGGTGGAGTCCTCTGCGCTGGCAAAGACCAAGTGGTGAGACACATGGTGGTGGCTCTACCTCCTCAAGAGCAGGGCTGGCTCCCAGCTTGGGGTATCCCCACTGGTAGTCCTGTACCTGCATCCATCCAAGGATCACCGAGAGCCAATGGTACAGATGCATCTTTGCAGAGAGGTGGTCTGGTACCATGGGCTCTTTCTCAGGGCAAAAGCATATAACAGCAAACAGCTGCTGGGAGCAGATGGTCATGTCAGAAACATGGTGCAACCCACAGCAAGAAAGTCACAACTGGCTGTGGGTGGAAGCTGGGTGAACTTCATCTGGGGGGACTTTGGGAGAAGCTTGACAAACCACTGTTGCCTGCATTGTTCAGCCTGGGTGCTCTTGCCCTGGTGCAGAGTGGTGGGCTCAGGGAACTGTGGTGACACCCGTCATCGTCTTTTTGCTCTCAGCTTGCAGAGCAGCTGGCAAGATGCTTCAGCAACGTGAGGAGTTAACCATCTCACTGCTGAAGCCAGCAGCACTTTGGATGGCTGGGTGTCCTGTGGCCTTTCTCCTGCAAGAGAAAGCGCCACGTTACCAGTTAGCGACTGGCTTCAGCTCACTTCTGATTTCCAACAGCGGCCAGTTGCCAGCACACTGCCCAGCGAGTTGCCGGCACCCATGGCCACAGCAGCTGCCCTCAAAGGTACGGCCCCTCCTTCACCTCCATGGGGCTTCGGTGGGACTCCTGCTGGAAAAGGCCATAGGATAGCGCTTACTTATTCCTAAAACCTTACAGCCCAAATGCCAAACTCCCATCTGATTTCCGAGAAGGCAGGACTTGATCCCACTGGAGACTTGCAAACCTCTGTTAAGCAACGTGCTTTCCCTCCTCAGCAGGAATATTTTCACTCTGGTAGAGAGGGAGCTCCCTTGTTGTTATTTACCCACACTGGGCCCACTCAGGGGTTGATTCAGAGCTATGAAAGTTATTGGAAAGATGCTCGTTGCGATGTAAAACCTTGCATTATAATGACCAATAAATAAGATCTGTTGCTGAAGAGGGAAGATTGAAACTATGGTTGCAAGCAATGTCATAGCAGGGTAGATGCCACAATCTGTGCAACATCCCGGAACTGACATGTTTTCTATATGCTGTGCTATACCCTCCTCTAGCAGCACCTGCACTAATATAAATGAGCATTACGCGTGTTCATCAGCTGAATTAGCCCTGTGGAATGAATGATTCATTATAAAATGGTTTCTTTTGGAAGAGAAAGGAGGTTTTGTCTAGGTTTTAGAAGTACCACAGGAAAACTCCATTTATTTATGCCTGCTTTTGTTTGACAGTAGTTTCTTTGTTTCTCTCTGCTCTTGCTTTTCTAGTGCCAGTTAGCAGCAACGTTTGGCAGTGGCAGCCAGGGAAAGAGAGGAGAGGCAGAATCATTGTCAAGAAGGAAAAAGAAATGTGTGCCTAACAAAATAGGATTCCGGCTACATGTTTAGCAAGCAAACTAAAGGCATAGACATTTGAGGGTTTTCTTCAAGTGTGTTTACATTTTCTAGTCATTCGAGCCTGTCATTTCCCACTGCAGGTCTGATTTCTCCCTTCAGGCTGTCCCTAACTCATTACCTTACCTCTGGTTGGAAGAAGTCCATCCTAAAGACCTGGTTGATGTTTTGCTTTACAGCTGTGGTCTAGAAGGAGATGCTCTTTAATGGGCACAAGCAGATTTGTATCTGTTAAGGCTTTACTGAAGGCACTGAGCAATCAGCAATAGCCGTTATCCACCAATACCTGTCTACAGGTTGCTTTTAGCCCATCACCTGCTCTTAACTTAATGAGCTGTCCCAGGAGGCCATCCCATGGAAGCTGACCCAAGGACCTGATACCCCAGCACCTCCTGTGACTGCGAAGCCCTGGCACTGGGAGCCCACGCTCACAAGCACCCACCACCTCCCTTTCCTGGTCACCGGCAGCTCACTGCAGCCAGCAAGAGCATTTACCTATGCAATACAAACCCGCCTGGCTCCTGAAGAATGCAGCTCCCTTTTGTACTGGATATGAGAGTTGAACGTGCCTGCTCTTGTTGAGTTTTGGGATGAAGCTTCTCCAGACCTAGCACAGTTTAGGGCTGCCCTGTAGCTACAAACAAGTGGGGTGTTTTATAAGCTATAGGAAAGTCAGGCTTGCTGGCTGAAGTTATTTGGGAGGTTTGGGACACCTTTGACTCCAGTGGTTCACCTGTAATTCCTGTACACTGCCTTTCCAGGTGTTTTCTCTGTAAAGTTTGTCATGAACTGAATTTCAGGTGAACTTCTGATTCATTTCCAACATATAGTGTAGGCTCTGGATGCGGTCTCTGGCGAGAACTCCAATAACATCAGAACCGCTTGCATTAAAATACTATCTGCCTGCCTTTAGTAAGCTATTTGTCCCATAACTCTTTATAAGCATTCAAACAGACAACTTGTCTCTTCCCTGGGATTAATTTCAGTATTTAAATACATTGTCCAAGAAAGACACAGCCAGGCCTGAAGATTTTTAAGTATAGGATAAGGAGCTTGTTTTCATGTTCTGAGGTATTTTTCTTTTTTTTTTTAACAAGAAACCCATGAAAAAGAGGGGAGAAGTATCCCAAGGGAGTACGAGAGGACACATCTGCCCACTGGTAAAATAAAGGGAAGGCGCTAGACATAAAAAAAAAAAAATGTGCTTCCTCTTCAAGGCTTCCCTCTGGAAGTTCGTAAAGTAGCTTCACTAATGAAAGAGCAATTTGTTGTGTATGAAAGAGGTAGAAATGAGAACAGACATTCAGAGGGAATCAGGAGCATGCTAGAGTCTGAAAATTTGCTGTTCACTTTATAATTCAAGGCACAATAGGCATAAATAAAATGGGATGCCAAAAATCAATGTGGGTAAATAGTAAAGGATACTTTGGGGGAGATTGGAGAGGAAAGATGTAATTGCTGCTGAGGAATGTTTAGAAATAACTGAGATAAGAGGTATTAGGACAATGGTATATGGGACTGGCTCACAGTGATTCAAATCAGAGGCTGACCCTAGCTCTTGCAACAGATTAAAGGACGGCTTAAACAAGCTCCTGGCTGGGATGGCTGAGATAAACCCGGCCCTGCCTGATCTCCAGAGGACAGAGCAGAGTCGCCACCTTGTCCTTTCCTGTGTTTCTCTGCTTTTACAGCCCTTCCAGCACCCCTTGCAATTTAGCTGTGACCTTTCCTGCGGTGTTGGGGGGAGCTCTGCGGTGGGTCTGGCCCACCACTCTCATTTTTATGCCTGTCCGATCCCACCGGCTTCAGTGTGGCGTTGAGCCAGCCTTCAACCAGGCATCTACAGTGCAGGCTGTCAGGTGCTGCTCTTGCCCTGCATCAAAAAGGCATTTGAATGATGTCCAAAATTACTGCCTGACCTCACCCGGCTGTTTGACACAAAGGTCAAGTTAGGGATGAGCGTTCATCCAAGAGCCTGTGTTTACCACCACCAGTGGCAGCTCAGGGCCAGGTACCCCAGCATCCCCAAAGATTGGCGCCGTTCTTGGCCTGAGCGGCTGGTGAGGAAGAGCTGTGTTGTGCACCCTGCCGCCAAGCAGGGCTGAAGCACAGCAGGGCTCAGCCCACATCGGTCTACAAGGAGGGCTGGCAGGGGCCATCAGACAACGTGACCCTGCAGAGCTGCAAGCCAAGTTTGGGCTCAGCCGGGTGCGTATGGTGCTTGTTGGGGGTGTTTGGAGCTCTCACCTGGAGAGAGGCAGAGCCTGTGGTTTCACTAAATCCTAAAGTAAGGTGGAAGCGGTTTCCAAACAGGGAGAAACAGGATGTCTGCTCCTAGTGTAACTGCTTAGGAAAAAAACAAGGAATATTGGTGAGCTCAAATTACGCAAGGCAAAAGAGAGAAAAGACATGAGGTAGGCTGCTAGGAGATAAAAAGCACTGACACGTAAATCACGGCCCATCCACCGGGTTTATATGCCAAACAGTAATAAATACCACAGGAGTTAAAACAGGGCACTGTGGATGAGTAAGAAAGCACAGAAAATAACTAAGGATAAGAGGGAGACATATGTGGAGTGTAAACTGTCACCCCAGAGAAGGGAGGGAGGTGTTACAGGGTAGAGGCGAGTGAGTGGAAGAAGTAACGCGCACATGTGCGCACACAGAGACAAACACACAAAAGCAAAAATAAAGAATGAATGAAATATTGTGCAAGAGTTTAAGGTAAATAAGAAACTCTTCAGATATGCAAGGGAAAAGCTCTCAGGAGGAGACAGCAAATGTGCTTGCAAGACATGGTAAAGATAATTTATTGATGTGAGTTGGCCACTGGTAAATGGAAAAAAAAAAAAAAACAATTAACTGTTTTCCTTAATACTCCCAAAGGAAGGTAGGATGAGAGAGGCCAGGGCATATACTGCACTAATTTACATTGTGGGAGGACAAAACACACTGGGAGAAGACAAGGAGACCGTGACCTGACTATCAGACTGCTGAAGAAGTGACAAATCTCTGGGGGGAGGTCAATGAAGTGTAGGAGGCCAGAGCCATCCCGAAGGGAGAGCGATGGAGACGAGTGCAGAGGGGTGGGAGAATGGGGGAGCCTCTGCTGTGGGTCCCATGGGGCCAGGACCGGGAGTGCCTCCCCCATCTGCCCCGCTCCACTCCCCTTGCAGACCAGTCTGCTCAATGCCTTCTTGGAAATGATAGAGGCGCCCACTCGTGGGAGGCCCAGAAAAGGTAAGGAAAGTTTCCGAAGTGCACGTTTGCCTTCAGGAATGCAAAATAAGCCATTTTACTGTAAAGCGGAGGGGACAGAGTGATACTGGAAAAGTTACAATCAGACTGCAATGTCTGAAGTCTGGCAGTTTTGCCAAGAAGAGATTTGCCTCTTAGATGTTGCTCCTGCAGCAGGGCTGAGGCATCTCCAGGCTTGATGAAACTGGACATTAAATGACTCTCTGGCTTGATATCATCGTACGAAGCTTCAGCAGTGTCTGCAGTGTTCCCAGGACTGGGTCCTACCCTAAGCACCATCGTTGTCCGAGTTGCCACCCCAGCCACGTGCCTAGGGCTGGAGGACTGGGGGAACACCGGTGCCTGTGCCAGTGGGGAGACTGGCTGTGGTGAAACCCGTCAGCTCTGCCAACCAGCGGGAAAGCTTGGCGGCATCCACCAAGACCAGGGAGAGGCCAGGACAGGAACGGCAAGGGTGGTCCATCAAAAGGGCCCAGGCAGCCGCTGGAAGGATGCTGGGGATGAGGGAAGGCAGATGAAAGTGCAGTGTGGCTGGATGGCTTGAGCTGGAATGACAATAACCCTGTTACACACAAGTTTAAGAATTAATAGGATCCAATATTACATGGCTTTTGTGACCAATTTGATGAGCCAGTTTATCGGGCTTGCTTAACCTTCCCCTCACACCTGCGCTATCAGCCTGCCAGTGTCAGGGTGGTTTTTTTAGCCTCCCCTTCTATGTCTGGGTTAGAGCCAAGGGCAGATACTGTATCCTGTAAAAAGGATTATGTTCAGGAAACTGATAAATAACCTGTGCCAAATGGAGGCAGCAGCATCCCTCATTTGGTTTTGGAGGACAACTCGCAACTGCATCTCTGTGTTGGTGCCTGGAGTGCTAAAAGAAAAGTGTTCATCTCTGCTCTGGATTTGGACCCTGCCTCTTGCCTCCTCTAGGGAGCCCTGGGAACTGGCCAAAGACTGTGTCCCACTGGCTTCCTCTTCCCTATGGATTCCTTTTGATGGCAGCAGCACCAGCTGCATGTAGCTCTGATGGGTACTGGCAGCAGCACGTCTATTACAAAAATAGTGTACTAAGTTGCTGGGGTAGAAAACAGTGGTACTGAAATAAAAGACTGTGGCGCCTCTTGATACTTATTCTCTAGGTCAGCTCCTAAGGTTTTCCTCTCGTTTCATCCAGCTAAATATATGTGTCCAGCTGCTTGCATAGCCTTCAGTGGTAGGAGGCAATCTGCAGAAAAAGCCCTGCTCCTGCGTGCTGCTTCCACCTGCCAGGATCCCTGCTTCCGGACAAGCTCTGCTCTTAAATGTGCGTTTTCTCCCTGGAGGCCTATTTTCCCAGCAGTCTCCCATGATTCATAAACTTTACCCAGACACCAGTTTTCATCGCATGCCCTAAAGATTAATGGTGTCACAGTTTCGCTTTAGAAATGCTGGGTAGAACCCTCTCCTTCGCAGAGAGGAAGCTTTCTACTCCGGGGGCTGGGAACCTAAAGACCAGCCTTGCATATGAACAAGTCATGTCCTCCCCACAAATGGACGGCTCCCTCCAGACCAGCAAAGCAGCTTTTGAGCTGTGGCTCATAACCCTTCGTCCCCTGACATATTTCACAGAAACACCTGAAGCGGTGGCCTGGCATCCCAGGGACACAGCAGGCAGGTGAGCCTGAGAAGTTCAGCCACTGCTCTGGGGACCACAGCCACGAGAGGGATAGGAAGGGAAGGCATTAATGCTCCCAGCTGTCCTAGAGACTGTGGGAAGCCTTGAAAACCTTCCTCTTTATTCCTCGTTTTGTGATTTCTAATCTGATGCTGGTCCCTCAAGTCACTCAGCAACACTCTTCTTCCTCTGCTCTTTTCAGAGGAGCCCATGGATCCACGAAGCTATGACCAGGATAAACAATTTCAGGCATTTGACCTTCACCCTTGGGTTTATGGCAAAGCTTTTTGGGTGCAGTCTAAGGTGTGAATACAGTGCAGCTAGACTAACGTAAGCCACCCAGTAGATATTTCCATTTTCTGACAAAAATGCTTTTATTTGTGTGGTTAAACTTGGGAAACAGATGAACAGCATACAAAGAAGGCAGTTATACCACAATAGTAGTGTCCACATGGAAGTCATCTCTTTTCCTGTGCTAGAGTATCTGGCAAAACTTCCCTGTGCAGGTAATGTCTAGCATAGTCAGTTGTTCAGGATGGGACCTGAGCTCATTTGAGGTGTTCAGAGAGTTCTTATCAGACTCCCATGTCTCAAATGAATAAAAATAACCATAAAGTAAAGAGATCCCAAATTTGAATAAGCCGGAAAAGTGCGTGCATCTCCTCCCCACAAGATATTGTCATTTTTCATTTTATTTGAAGTCTATTACATTTTATATTTTTACTTTAAAAATATCTCATTGGGAAAAAGAGTGTATTTTATGTCGTATTTTCAGTTGGGGCATCTCACCTGTTCCCACTGAAATAAGCCTAATTAGGAAGACAGTGAGATGATGTGATTTCCTGCGGGAGCCTTCTCATACCTGGGAACACGAGTGGTTTGCTCATGGGCCGGCTCAGGCAGGCGGCAGCCATTTGCTAGCCCTGCTCTGCAGGTAGCCAGGGCTCAGCAAAAGGCAGACGCCAGCTTGGTCAGGACCAGGTGTGAATTTTGCTCAGTGTCTGAGGTACGTCTTTCCCAAGCTGCCCTGGGTCATCCCACATGTTTACCACTCCTAGTTTTTCACAGGGCAGTGGTGCTGTACCCCCTCTGCCCTTGCCACAAGGATGCTGCGTATCTCCTGGCTGCCCTGGATCCAGTGCATCCCTCCTCTGCTAGGGTCCAGGTTCATGCACCCTGAGGACCTCAATGAAAGTTGGCTAAAACAGCATAGGCACTCTGCTCACTGTGCTCACCTCCTGCGTGTCTGTACCAGGTGGATCTGTCTCACCCAATGGGGGAAAATTGGTGACCCCACATATCTAGGTACCTTGTGCCCTGTTAGAGACCTGAGGATATCTGAGGTGGGCAGATTTGGCAGAGGACCTGCCGGAAATCCCCACCCTCCCAGAGCAGCAGCTGGGAGTCAAGCAGGATACCCTAAGGCATCTCGAATGGCACTAGACACCTATATTTAGGCACCTGAATCCCACCCAGTGAGTCAGCAAAGCCCTTTCCCAGCAGATCCACTCCCTGGTGATGGGGTGAGGCAAGAAGGATGAAGCGTGCCAGCATTTCCCTGCATGCCACTGCTAAGCATACCCTGAAGGTAGCAGTCACGGAAAAATCCTGCAGAATATAAGAGAGAGGGAGAGCCTTTCAACAAGTTTATTTTTAACCATCCTGCAGGGCTGTATCATTGCCTGGGAATACTGCAGGCTTGTTCGGGGAGGTTGCCATTCGCAAATGGGTTCTTCAAAAGAAAAAAAAATAAATAGCAGGCCCTTTTAAATCTTTGTTTGCTTCTTGTTAGTCTATGTTGGATGTCATTTCTAAGTATAGTTCATTTTTAATTCTGCACGGAGTTATGAAGGCTGCCTGGGGTTTTGTGGGACAGGTATGGTAAAGAAAGGGTCTGTCATCTCCAATAACATGGCACGCAGGCTATGTGAGTGAGGAATATGTACATTCAGAATGAAAGCTGACTTTCCTTGGCGTAGGTTGTCTTCTAGCCTCTGGATGCTTTGAACATATTGCAGTGGGGTTTTTTGTTCTAGTTTTCTTGCTTTGTGAAGCAAAAGTGAAGTGACTGAGCCCCAGAGCATCTTAACCCCAGGGAGCCAGTGGGCTGCTTTAACCACAATTACCCAGAAAAGTGGGGGCCGTTGCAGCTCTCCACGCTACTGGTCTCTGGTGCCTGAACACTGGGTCAGCTGTTTAACCTGTGCCGGAGCTGACTCCTGCAGGATGGGAAAAACCTCTCGTGGGGGTAGCCTAATCTCCGAGTGTTTGGGTTTTGTGCCTGAAATGCTCTGATGCATGTCCTTTCCCAGCTCCACGAAGGGCGAGCGCAACTTTTATTTCACCCTTGAGCGAACGAGAGAAGGCACCAGTGACTTGTGTTTTATTAAAGCCAGGCCAACTGCTTGGGGCCTTCTTGTGACAGGAATTATCAATCTTAAATATATACAGTGGAACAGGCTGGCTTTGCCTAAGGCCTGAAGGATGAGCGAGGCGTCGCACTGCTACGCGCCTTGTATAAACACCCATTCTTTGGTGCCCGTGTGTCTGGGGCAGGGGCGAGCTTTCTGGCCTAAACGCTGCCCCTTCACCACGAACGTTTCTCCCAGCGAAGCTGAGATGCGTTGCACGCACAGACAAAAAGCGGCATATAGCCCTAACTACATCATTATGCTGATTAGATGGGGGGGCTCAGGAGCTGTCACAGTTTGTTTTACTCAGTTCCCAGGGCATTCCTGTGTTCCTCTCGCTCGGGCTGGCAGCCCTCAGGAGCTTGCACCTACCCTGCGAGCTCCCTGAGCATCCCTGGGTTTTCAGCTGTGCTGCCAAGGCATCTACCTGCGTCGCATGGGATCCTCTGGTACCCAGCCCAGGCTTCTCTATTCCCCTCCGGCGACCGGGTACGCAGGAGACGGACTGTGATTCAGTAATGCTTTTTTGGCTCTGAGCCTTGGATCAAAGTGCCACAGTGTTACGTGGTACCCAGAGCCCGGTGGTGCCGTGTCCTGCAAAGCCCTGATTCACTGGGAGCTCACTCTGCCAGTTCAGCGACACCGGGAGCTGTTTGAAGGCCGTGGGCTGCCAGGCATCCTGTCAGCTCAGGTATTGTCTGTCCTCCCACAGCCCTCACAAAGGCAGCATAAAAGCAGAAAGACATATTTTGCTCTTTGGCTACTTCATCAGAAATACCTGCGCCTGCTGCCAGGCAAGTTGCTAGTGGAGGGGGATGCCGCAGTTGCGGAGGGGAGGGGGAGCACCTCACTTTTCTGTGGATGCACGGGGTCTATGTTCTTTTGTCCACAATGCTCGACAGGCTCAGAGGAAGAAATTATTTTTAACGTTTCCCCCCATGAGAACGTAGGATCTAATTCCTCCCTCCCTAAATCAAAAGCAGGATGAGAAGGCGAAAATCCAGTTTTGTCTCATCTCCGATCTCTGTCTCAGGAGGATACAGGGCTTTAAGATCATTGTGCCTCGGTAGCTTCCAGCTAAGAGAATGACATCCAGAACAAACACCAAAATTGGTTAAAAAGGATCACTTAGAGAATAAAAGCAGGTTGGGGATCATTTCCCACCCCAGATGAAATTAGTGTAACTGCGTCAGCCCTTTCCTCTCAGGACCGAGTTGCCACGGGGCAGTTTGTTTTGCCCTTCCTAATACACACGAGGTGTTTTTTGGACTCATTCTCCAGTCACCACGTGCCCTGACGGCTGCCTTGCCCTCTGATGCACAGGCAGCTGTGAGCAGCTCCTTCCTCTGCCGGTGCCCACGCCGAGTGCCTCCGCAACAGGGGAACCAAAAGGGGCTCTGGCACTTCTTCTGTCGTGCTCCTTTTGATGGCTGCACAGCTCTTTCTGCGTCTTAAAAGACGAGAGCAGGGAGGGCAGTCTGCAGTCCTGGCCCCTGACCACCTCTTTGCCAGGGCAGCACCTTCCTCGGCAGAACAGAGATCAGCATCGCACACCGAATTTCAAATGGTATTTTGCAGCAGTGCTTCCTTCCTGGCGGTTAGGCTTTGTGTCCCAGCCGTCTGTTAGCGCAACTGCTAATTGTCCAGAGAGCCTCAACAGAAATTGCTGATAATAGTCCCAGAATTTCACAACTGCTAAACAAGTACAGACTGTGTATAAACGCAGATTCAGTGGGCTGCCAAGCCATTAGCTTGTGTTCATTTTGCTGTTTAGGAGGTACCTTTATTTTTTTTTTTTTTTTTCTGTATTACAAAGCGAGAAATACTTAGCATTTATTTAATTAGCTTGGCTACAATACAGACATCCCATGATTACAAACCAAAGTCAGTAAAAGCCTAATGTGAATGGTACTTTTTTGTACCACTGGAAATTAAAAATCAGTTGCACTACGATTAAATTGATTCCGGGTGGTTTCTTTTGAGTAATTATGTTCAAAAACTGTCTGCCAGTCCAATTCGCTATCAAATCTCACTTTATCACTAGCATTGCACATGCAGGTGCATAGACAATATAAACCAAACGTCCTACAAAATTATCATCCTTTTGTAGGAATGAAATGCTGATTGTTTATTATCTGATTTAATTTCTGGTGGTTAAATCTGAGCAGTCTGATTTAGCAACATTTTCAATCAACCTTACAAATATTTGAATGCATTTATGTAACGATTAATGTGCAAAATAGCATGGAGCAAAGTCAGCTCTGCCACTGCTTAAATCAGGGGGCCCGATTCCTGTCCCCTAGGGAATGGGATGTCCCCATGGCAGCCTGGTGCGGGACCGCACATGAAAGGAGCTGTGGTCCACGTGATGTCTGGACGGAGTCAGGCAGCCTGGTCGGCTGATCCGTCGCTCTCAGCAGTGTTGTCCTTTGGAGAAGGGCACCATCAACACGTCAGCCCCTTGCAGCCTCTCCTCTCTCTGGGGCCACCAGCGAGAGGGGCTGGAGCCGGGGCACCGCTGGGATGAATTTGGGCCCGTGATCCAGTCCCAGATTCATGCTGGTGCACCTGAAAGCAGGATTACACCCCTCGGACTGTGCTGACAGCTGAGAGTGAAGCCTGAGGCTGGCTGCAGGGCAGGAGGCTGGCTGCATGGGACACAGTACCACTGCCCTGAAGTTTCAGGGTACCGCTCCCTTCTCAGGCATGCTGAAACAAGGTCATCGAAGAGAGCTCATTTATTCACTGCGGGGGTGAATTCAGCCGGGAACTAGAACAGCTCTAACACAGCACTCTCTGCCTTTATTTATCAGAGATGTTGGATGGAGTCACTGTTGCCCATAAGCTTTCAGTCTGTTCTCCAAGCCGTGAGGCGCCATCCCTGCTTGCAGACAGGTGGAGGCAGCTCCCGTGGCAGCGGATGGGAGCAGTGCCGGCTGATGGAGCCGGGATGGGGACCCCCACCCTGCACAGCTCTCCAGCCTGGACATTTCTGAGCTTCGCTTGTGGCACTTCTTGCTGTTAAAGGGTACTGAGTGCAGGCTGGGACGGTTCTGGTGTTATTTTTGTACAGCCACTGTTATCCTGGATATCTTTCTTCCCCTCTACACAGCACGCCATAGCTGGTAGCAACGCTGTTGACAAAGAGGTGACTCATTTCCACCGCCGAATCTCTCTCGCACAATGCATCTATATCCTGTTTAATTTCACACCTATCCTGTTTGCTTAGTTACATAGCATTACTGTTTTATTTGGAGAATTTTAGATTGTATTATAAGGAGTGAATTTTATATTATATTACACGATATGCTAATTGCTCCTTTAATTTTAACTTGGTAATATGTTTGTACTGCAAACAGTTAGGAAAATTACTTATAAGAGTGTTTTAACTAGATGTGTAATTTGGGGATACAAATTTAATATGCCGTACAAAGTCTTCTGGGGCAAAACTGCTGTGCCCTTACTCAGTTAGGTAAATAGGAGTTTACTTGAGTGAAGAAGGATTCGTAACCCAGGGAGTATTTCAGGACCACTGTTTAATTACAATAATTACTACTTACAAGTCACAAACTCGGATGTTGTGCATCACCAGGTCTGTTCCTGGCTTTGCTGCAGATGGGCAGTGTGATGTTGAGCAAGGAGTGCGCAACCCGAGCTGTGAATCTCTTACTCACTCCTGCAAGGAGTTACTCATGCTGCTCATTTTGCCACAGGATTAATGAGAAGATGAACGCCCCCGATTTCACCAAATACTCAGGATTTCCTCAGGTGGAAGGATACTATCAGAGTGGAAGCCACATTACTTCATTACGTTGCTTATTTTTTTGGCCTGGGCGAATATGTTGCACCCAGCAGAAGCTTGATACCAGAGCGCTGGGAGCTTTGTGCATCTCCCTGTCAGTGCCCTGCTCAATCTATCTGCAGAACATCCCTCCATGAGCCAGTATCCTCCTAGGTGCGCTCTCCTTATCTTCCCAACCCTTTGCTCCTCTTGACCCCACTGAACTAGTGCCTTTAAATTACTCCTATACTTAATATAATTTAATGGAGGAGCTGAGGGAATGGACAGGGATTGGGGGGAAGATCAGAGGGAGATGCTTAGATGGTACTGCAGATCCTGTCAGCCTATGAGAGGCCCCACAGCAGGCTGGGGGAACAGTTTCCAGCTTTCCCCACTGTGTCTGCCCTATATAGACTAAAAAGTTGCTTTCCTTCTGCCTCTGTTTCCATGGTGGATTTTAGTATTGCAAATACTGATCAGACGAACAGCAATGAAAGAGACTGTTCAGAGCACCTGGAGGTTTGGTAGGTAATATAATTTAGCTTGCTGTGAACACTTGTACTTGAAATTTCCAATTTCAGTGTGGAATTAAATTTTGACCTCATCAGCATACCTGACTAACCACTACTGGCAGGTTCGCTAACCCTTTATTTAATGTTCTGATCTACTGTTTGTTTCAACTTCAGCAAAACCCTTACTTTTCTTCAGTAAAGTGTAGCAGCCAAGCTAAACAAATATCAGAAAATCCTTTTAACTGTGTCCACTTCTTCTTTTGTTTGAATGCCCAGAGCTTCCCACCCCGTCATGGCACCGCTCCTGCGCTGCAGCCTTGCAGCAAAGGCACCTCATTTCTGCTCATCCTGGTGTTCACAAGCACCAAGGGCCCCATTGTCCCAGGTGGGGAAGAGTATGACTTTCCTGTTTCCATTTACTCCCATGTAAGTAGATGAGGAGCATTTTAGCAGTTTAAAAACACACTTGGCTCTGGACCGACAGCTCCCCTTCCTTCCCCCCGGGAGCTGCACAGCGGAGGGTCTTGCCTTTCAAGGTGCAGGGCTGCCGGGAGAACCAAGCCCCTGGTCACAACAACGCTTCACCCACCCCTCAGGGGCACAGAGCCTGGCTCAGCTGCCCCCGAGCTGGGCAGCCTGCTGATGGGCAGGCAGCTGGGCACAAGGAGCCGGGCAGGGAGCTGCCCCCCGAGTCAGGCTGCAGAGGAGTGGAAGCAGGTTTTTAGGGTAGTGCCAGCTCTGCCTCCCTTTTTTCCATCAGTGCTTTGGCAGGGTAGGCTTTGGGATGGCTTGGGAGTAATCACGCATATGGGGCAGAAGGGGGATCCCTGCTGGGTCGCTCATCTCCTTCACCCAAGGCATCTGCTGGAGGTCACCCCCCTGTGCAGGCTGGAAAGCACTCTGGGAAGCCAGGGGAAGTTAAGGGACGTGGGAGAGAGTATACAGTGCCATGTCTAAACCGAGACAAGCTGCTGTGAAAGGGGCCATCAGGAAACACAGACACCCAGCCACTGGGATGCATCGCATGGCTTGGGTATGGCCAGAAGGCAGGTGTCCTGGAAGTGAGTTTTCCACAGCACTTTGAGGGTAGCCAAAATCTGCCCAGAGCCACACTGAAACACCCATTTCTCTACTCGTAAATTGGAGGAGGGCCTGGAAATGGCAATGCAACCCTGGACAGAGCCGGCTGTGTTTGCCAGCAGCTACAGGAGCTCCCACCAGTACCCATAAGCCCATGTGCTGCCCGGCAAGTGAGGCGAATACCCATTGCCCCCGCAGAGGCTGGGTCCTGCCTGCAAACAGACATCGTGCCTTGTCCCCATGGGCTTTAGACAGCTGCCCATTTCCCTCCTCGTTCCTGCTCTGCTGACCTTCTGGCTCATGGCCTTGGGACCTGGGGCTGCATCCACAGTCATCCCTGCAGCACAGGATCACACCCTCCTAAGTGCAAAGTCAGCTGCTAAGCAGAGATTAGGGATCAGGTATTTTCGTCGGTGGACATCCTAAGAACTTGATCTGAATAGCTTGGCTTAAAATAAATAACCCATTTTGAATCAGGTTTTGCTTGTGACAGACGGACCCTCCACATACATAGGAGAGGAAAAGTAGGAGAGGGATGAGGCAAAGCTCTGGAGCAAGTCCTCCACAGAGTCATGCATGGCAGCAATACCATACCAAGCAACACTGACTCACTAATACTCATGTTTCTCAGTTTAAGCAATGTGTCCTGGTTTTCCATCTATGTAGCATGCAAGTAGCCATGTTTCACTGACAGCTTGGGTTCCTGTGGGACTGTTCACATAAGGCCAGCCTGGGAGGAAAAAACTCAAGGGAGTTTAAATGGATTTTTTTCCCAGTGGTTTCACTGGCTTTCAAATCAGGCCTAAAATGTTGCTGATGCTAAAAGTACACACACTTTTGGCTGCACACAATTAGCCATACCCTTTAATAACTTGATCTGATCCCTTTCCAGAACCAACAGTAATACCAGGATTGGGATGATGGCAGGTGACAATGAGTTACACTTCAATTGTTCAAGACAACAAATTTCTACCACTCCTGCCTAAGAAAAATGAGCCATTTTAACTCCAGCAACCATATCCTTCTCCTCCTTAAGCTGCCAGGTGCTTTCTCCCATGGGATCCTCTCTTCCATGGTCTGTGGCCTGTGGGGTACTGAGCATGCCTGCATCACCTGCACTTGCAGCCCAGCTATTAGTTTTGCTTTTTCCCCTGCCATTGCACTGTCTCACAAGCTGCAGGGATCTGAAAGGGTTTGGAAAACACACCGGCGCTTCAGTTGCCAGTGGCAGGCCATTTGCAGTGCTCGAAAGCCTCCGTTTTTGCCAGGCCTCAGCGTGGCACACAACAAAGGTGGCTGTCGTGTGTCTTTGTGGTGAAGATAATCCAAGGAAGAGCCTCTCCCGCAGGCAGCCTGCAGTGCTGGTGCACAGGGCTGGCGCTGCCAGGGCCCTGATGCAGGAAGAGCCCGGAGGATGAAAACCAGGAGCAGTCTCTCCTGTGATGTGGAAAAGGGGCTTTTGAAGGCACCTTATGGTTTTTGCAGGTATCTGTTGTAATCCTGCCAAAGCAAAGCCTCCCCACATGTGCAGTTTCTGCACCTTGCCCTTGGTCCTGTCATCATCCCGCTCTCCTGGTGCCAATATTCACTCCTTCCCCGTGCACACTGGTAGGTGAGAGCTTAGTCTCGGTGTGCTCACCTTTGGCTAGTGATTTTTAAAGTCAACTTCTGAACAACCTCTTGTTCAACCAGGTTGAACTGAAGCAGTTACTCTTACTAAGCAACCCCCTGTTTTTCCTGCCCCAAACCCTTTTTACTGCAAGCTGCTTGTTCCCTTTCCACGCAGCATGCCAGTGCTGCCGGACGGATCTGAGCGCGGGCAGCCTGGGCGGTGGGAAACCTGTCGGACTCTTGCTGGAGGCAGCTGCCTGTAGGTGGGTAGTTTGCAGCATGACATCACCAGCGTGGCGCAGGCATGAGGAATGACACAGCGGGGGAGTGGGTCATCTGGATACCAGTGAGGGAAAAAAAAAAAAAGAAAAGAAGGCGGCGGTGCTGGCCTTGCTGGGTTACAGCAGGGCCTCTGTTTTTGGGACACAGTAAAACACGCAGATTAAAAGGTAAACCATCACACTGCCTTGCTCCCAGACAAATCTTGCTCTCTCATAGCATCTTCATTGCCTCCAGGTAGCGGGAGGCTTGCGCTCATTTCTCATCTTAATTCTCTTGCCCTGGCGTGCTGCTGGCTCCTCTCCCGTCTGGCACCAGGAGGGGGTCTCCACAGGGCTCCCCACCCCCAGGCAGCGCGCCTGGGCTGTTCTGGCATGATATGTAAGAGCAGCTCTAACCCTGTTAACCCCACTAATCCCTCCAGGGCGGGAAAACACTATTTAAGAGGAGGGATGTGGCAGCGTGCAGAGACCACGGTGGCAGGAGCAGCAGCAGGGTCAGTAGGGACATTGCAGGGTTTACCAGAGGCGCGGGGGGAGGCAGCCCCAGACCCCTGATCCCCAGGTGTTACCACTGGCAGTAGGTTTCTGGGGCTCCTGAGGACACCCTGGGCCCAGCTGAAGTCCACAGATTTGAACCCAAGGTCTCCAGGGCTGCAGCTACAGCTCAGTCCCTGACCAGTGTCCACACCCCATCACAACCACCACGCACAAAGAGGCTCGAGCCACTGTTTCCACTCGGACGGTTTCTTTCTTCTTCACTGATTTATTGAAAAGAGTAAGGTCTCCTGGCATCCCTCAGGATTTCTAGAAAAGGTATTTAAAAACCCTCAGATCTGTAGGTTTCCATCAAAATAATGGCGCCTATGATGACAGGCAAAGTATAAACACTTAGGCAGACAAAGATAAGCATTGGTGCTGTGGCTGCCTATTTAAATCAGATCTCCGCAAATGCCAGTCTGGACAGGAGAGACCCAAAGCCTTTCTTGCTTGTTACGTGAGCCTAAGCAGAAGACCTTTATTTGAAGCTTTTTTTCTGCTTTCATATGTCACAGCAGCAGTATTCTCCAGCAGTGGAGGGCAGCTTTTCTCTAATTTTAGATCTTTCTCTCGAAAGATGGCAGCTGACAACAGAGACAAGCCTGTGAAAAGGATGGATTTGAAGGCATGCCTTTTTACTAAAGACGTACAAGCTGTGCAGCACGGCGGTTCTTGTGAGATCAAACCTAGTGGATTTCGGATTCAAATCCCACCCTACTTTGAGGTCAAACTCCAGGCAAAGTATCCCAAGCTGCTCTCCAACGGAAAGGCAGGCGATGTTTTTTAAGAAAAAAAATACAAATAGTGAGAGCTGAGGAGGGGGAGCAGGAGCAGAGATAAATGATTTACACACAGCTAACCCGTTGAGGAAGTCAAACAGATGCTTTATTGTTTCTGAGGGCTCCTGGCTGGATATATCCATTTCTAAATAAAGCTTGTCATGTCTCGGTGAATTGTTTCAGGCAACGAACTGTCCTGCAAGGTTCAAGGCAAAGCTTCTCTGTTTCCCTCCTGAACAGCTCACTGCACCTGAGAAAAGGCAGAGCCAACCCACCACATGGGCAGAGGTAAGAAAAAGCCCCACCAGGTCATTTGCAATCCCTGGGTTTTGTGTCCACAATGTGTCTGATGGGCTTTCAGTAGCAAGCTTAGGAGATACCTCAGCAAGCTGCCTTACAGCATCTGTTTAAGTTATTAAGACAGTTCAGTGAAAACCTTGATGTATAAACAGGGCATTTTGACTGGGTAGCCTCGTGTTTATTTTGCTGTTTAGAGCAAAGTTTCTGCAAGTGCAGAGTCAAAGTGGGCAGGTGGAAGCTACCGGATGAGTTACTCATGAAGGGGAGCTCATCTTTTTTTCCACAGAGCTACTCCCTTATCACAGATGTGTCACCCTTCGTGTCCTCCCTTGGGGCAAGTGACGCATTCTCCCCAGGGCCCTTTTTTTGTCATTGGGAGGCAATGTAAAACACCCATCTAGCTATCTGCCTAATCTCAGTCTGGCCATTGCTGTGATGCCCAGATAACAGATATGAAAATCAGGGGTTGTCTAGCAAGGCACAGCTTTCCTTCTGAATGACTTCTGATAGGGAGTGATCAATCTGTATGGCACAGAAGGGCTGCCCTGACAGACAGACAGCAGCCTGGAGGCTGAGCGTCCGACTCCCATATACGTTTGCATTCACTTCTGCACAACTTCTAAAAGGAATTTTGTATCGGACTTTGTTGAGGTGTGCATTCATCGTAGATCAACGTGTTGTGGAGCTGTGAACTTTAAAGGGATGTTGTCAGGCTAAAAATAATCTTGGCCAGTTTCCCTTTTGCTAATCAGTTGCTGACGGCCGCAAGAGCTGAGTGGGAAATGCCTTGTCTCTGGTTTGCACTCCTTTTGCACAGGAGATGGAGATAGGGCAGAGCCCAACACAGAGTTTCCTCGGGAAGGCCTGATGCAGGGAAACATCCCATGGTGTGGTTCAGAATCGTGGACCTTAAGCATATTCTTTCTGGAGTGTTGAGCAATTCCTTCCCTAACTTAACAGAGTGAATTTTAAATATCTAATTTAACTTTCAGCTGCATGTTATTAGCCTTTTTTTCCCCTTTCGGTTTGACTTGTAAAAAAGAGAGAAAAAAAGAAAAACCTAGGCTTCCCTCTATAGCCAGGCCCCTGGTTAGTTTTCCTTTGCAGTCTGATGCGCAAGGCTTTACTGCAGATTTGCAAATGCTGCTGGAGAGTGTTCATTTACATCAGAACATGCTGTTTGCAACTGGTTTTTTAAGCCCCCTCTTGTTCTCTATTAATTTTACGCTGTGAAATAAAATTGTGCAAAAATGATGCATACAATGATTTTGACAGCAAACTAAATAAGGGGCTCTGTAGGAGATGCCATCACTGATTTAACCCATTTTGTTTAGCCGAGAAGGAGAAGAGGAACACTTGCTTTAAGAGAAATCATTCTCCAAAGAACAGCGGATGGGGAGGTGGAGGCTGGTAGGCAGTTGCTGGCTGAGGAGTACCTAAGTTTGGGGCACTTACCTACAGGCGGTTGCTTTCCCTTTGCAGGGTAGGAAGCTGTGTGTGCTACTTTGCCACCCAATGAGGAAGAGGAAGAATCTCTCTCATCCTACAAAGGGGAGTTTTCCAGTGGCTCACTCTCCCCTGCCAGAAAAAAGCAAGTATCTGTCTTCATCTTCTTCCTCTCCTTAGACCCAGAGAGCCCTGCAGTGCCAGCCCATCTTTAAAATAACTTGGGGAGCGTGCCTACAAGCACATCTCAGAGGGAAAGGGAAGAGTGCAGTGCAACCAGTCATGGCAAAGACTGTTGTTTTCTACAGGGAGTGAAACGAAGCAAAAATCTTCAGGTGGAAAAAAATGCAAATGCAAAAAAAAAAATGCACAGCCCATGCATCATACAAATCTTACACTTGTCTGTGTGCTTGCATCTCCTGTGATGAGACCATACGTGGAGGAGAGGCTGTTAGTATTGTTCAGACAATCATGACATTCCCCTCCTCTGCTTCTGCTGAGAAAAACACCCTGTTGTGGTGGAGAACATGGTTTTTCCAAGAGCCAGAGCACAACCCTTTCCAGCGCTGGTGAGGGGACGCCTGGGTGACCTGAACACCCGTTTCCCCTCTCCCCGGTTGATTTCACCCATCGCGAGGTGCTCTTAGCGGTCCCACATCCCTCCCCACCCCATGGTCCCCAGGGGGGCTGTATCCTGCTCAGCACCCCTGGGATGGCTCTGGAGCGCAGGGCCACTGCCTGCTGCCGGAGCTGCTTTCTGCGATGTTTGCACCTCTGGCAGTCACCAGTGCCACCGGCTGGGGACTGGCACTGCGCTGCAGCCTCCTTAGCACCAAGCACATTTACCGGCACTCACAAATCATCCTCACAATAATTAGCAGCAATTAGTGACTTAATGGAGAGTCTTCGGGGATTCCTAAGCCTGCCTCCTGAGCATGGTTGTTTTAGGATGGTGGAAGTTGAGAAACCCCTCAGGAATGCTGGTGGCACCTGCCGAGGCGGCCATCCCTTATCTCTGCGCCTGCCCGGATGGGTTTGTTTGCACGCACCCTTCCCGGGCCATCGCCCCACTGGGGGAATGCCGCCCAGCCGCATGTGGTAGCATTCCTGGCCAGCCCCGGAGCAGCCATGGTGGACGTCCTGCCGTGGCCTCCGCCTCACCCCTGGCCCTCCTGCCGGCCATGAAACCCATGCACAAGCCCATGCACGGGCACAGGGGTAAACTCCAAAAGGTGGGGGGCAAGCTCAGCCGCTCAGTTTGCAGAAGAAGGGGGAAAACGCAGCAGGAACCAGTTTAAAATTAGATTAATTTCCTTTGCCCTGGCTGGTCCTTGGCTCTGCCAAGGCTCAGGCTCCTGGGTGGTGCTGGGCAGTCACACAGGGCTTGCTCGTCAAGGGCACAAGGCATGAACTCCTCTGCCAAAAAACCTTGCCTAATTAAATTTCTCATTCTGAAAATAAATAAGTGTTCTCAGAGGAGACAGCAGAGTCTCCCTGAGGTTGTTACTGTTGGGCAGATTTTTGCAAGTCATTAGCAACCTCAGGAAATTGTTGATCAAATGGCTGAAAATGCAGCTTCCCAGTTTTCCAGTAAACTGAGCGTAGTAAGCCGCTGTGGCATAAGCATCTTCATAATGATGTTTCTGAGTTAACAGGAGGGGCCTGGGGTGTTTTAATTGCCTTAGTTTCTAAATAAATGTAAAGAGATTTGTACACGTCCTGGATGCAAGCAGCCCCTTCCAGAAAGGCTGCCTGGCTTTTCTCGTGGCTTTTTGCCTCTGAAAGAAGGAAAAAAATCCCATTAATGCTGGTCTGTGAGCATCGTACTAGCATGTGCCCGAGATATAATTAACGCAGATACTTACCGCTTCTCATTTTGAGCAGCACCTTTATATCTTTGAACCTCTCTCAGCCGTTTGGTTACTCACCCACTAACGCAGGTTGGTAAGCACTCTTTGACCTAGCTGAATTTTTTAAAGATTTTTGTGCTGTTTCACTGGCAAATGACAAGTCGCATGAAGACACGTCAATAGAAATAGCAAACTGCACAATTACAACAGCTCGATATATAAATAGATGGTTCTTAGGTCAGTATGTAAATTGCTGTTTTTAGAAATTACACATTTTTCCCTTTCATGTGGGATCTCACCTTTTCTTTTTGTAACTACAGGGATTCTGCTATATAATAAGGTCTACTACTGTATGACAAGTTATTTCGTAACATGTTGGCAGCAGTTTCAATTACATAAATCGATCCAGGCATTGGAAATTTAAAATAGAATTTTTTACCTTTATTGCCTAGTTTAGTTTCTACCTGTTCTCTGCAGGTACACAGGGAACATTAGTCTCAGCTATGTCATTTAAGTCCAAATTCCAGATCACTATTTGCTTGGGGTAATTCTAATTGAGCTGGCTGAAGGTAAAACTCACTCCAATGAATAATAATACCTGCTCTTTTAGAAGAATGACAGTGATGAAAATAGAATTAATTCAGAGATCCAGTCCTGTGGTCTAGCCACTGAGCACACATCCTCCAAATTAGATAGGACAGAATGGGAACTCTTTTGAAATTACCAAGCAGCCAATTCAAAATAAATGCAAAGAATGCTTTTCTGTACTGTACGTAGTTGAACTGGGGAACTCACTGCCACCAGATAATGTGGAGGCCACCCCAAAGTATCAGCAGGTTTCAACAGGACTTAGACACGGCAAGATGGACTAACTGGTGCTGCAAGGCACAAAGGTTCAGCTACAAGCTGCAGCCTGGACAGTCCTTTAAGTTTCACATCTGCCAGAAGCTGAGAAGGTGGCAATGAGATGGATCATCTTCTGCTTGCCATGTTTCTCTTACTCTTTCCCTCCTCACCCACCCCTGGCTGCTTTTGAGGATACACTACCAGGCTGATCCAGAAACCTTGGTCTGACCCTGTACACCACTCTTGACTTCTGTGTTGCAATACGGTGCAGGTCAAGCCATGTGGTCCCCGGCCACAGCAGATCGCGTGCACAAGCATGTCAATCCAGAGATGCTCTTTGCAACCCTGCTCCAGAGACAAGACTGTTACACCTCTCCTTTTCCGAGTACCGAGGTTTGCAGGCAGAAAACCATATTTTACTGGAGGGGCTATAGGCAAGCCAGCGCATGCAACCCAGAGCTGGCTTGCAGTGCCTTAGTGACCCTCCAGAGGAATTCAAGGCAGACTGCATTCTTTGTGTGTGTGCTTGCTATCTTATCTTTGAAGTCCTTTGGGAGGCCGTGATCTGCCTTCAACTGACATGAACACAGTCTGACTGCAAATCTTTTTTTGAGGAAGCGATTGCGCGACTTTTTAGCTCCCACATAACAGGTAGATGTAAAGACCCTGCCCAGTTCTGTCTCCTATTCACCACATGGCTCCTCAGAGCGTAATGCACATTTCATTAGCATCACTACTAAAGGTGCCAGGTCAAAGCTCAGCCCTCCATCTTCGGTGGGCCCAGTGCAGTCAGTGCTCTCAGACTGCTCCTCCTTTCCCAGGTCCATTTACCCCAGGGCACAGGAAACAGCTATTTTTCAGCTCTTCCAGAGAAAGCCAGGGATGTGGGTTTCCCCCAGTTCTCCTTTCAGGGCACTATTTTCCCACATGTAATCACCCCCCCTGTTCATTTTAAGGCAGTGAGTGTGCTGCCAGGGACTGGAAATGACCCTGTGGTTCACCAAAGGAGAAAGCCATAGATGAACACTTGTGGCAGTGGAGATGATAAGACTACTAACAAAATACTAGTATTGTGATACAGGAAGCTGACTGCCTGGGTCCCACAGAGTGACTGCCTGCACAGCAATATATAATTCATTTTCTCCCATTCATGCAATTCCATAAATGCTCATAGGTATCAGTTTTCCATAAATACTGCGGACAGGTTCTGCTAAGTGGTTGAGGCATCCATTTTCTGTACAGGTGCCTACATCCCAAGGGTGTCAGGGGGAGTGTGCTAACTTCGCCTGTTTGCAGTGGCACCCAGGAGGATGATTTTCATTTCTGCTAAGACCCCTTCACACGCTCTGGCTGTGTGAAAGAGATATGAATTGCAGGCTACGTGTAGTGGCTCTCCACAAACTACAAGCGGTGGGTAAAATTCACCCTGCCAGGCCTTTCTCCAGAAGTTATGGCCCAATCTAGACAGGAAGACAGTGGGAGCAGCAGATCTATAGAGAGGGCTGTTGTACCTCTGTGCCATGAGAAGTTTTTCCATGCTAGCCTGATAGTCAAAATGGAAAACAAATGGTCCAGGAGACAGATCAGAGGGGCACACAGACCTGAGATAGATAAAGAGAGAGAGGCCAGAGGAACGTAAAATTAGTAAGATCATCATCTTCATTATCTGTCTTGATAGCAGGGCTTTTGGATGAGATTTTTTTGAGATTTCCATGACAGATCTTGGCACCGACTCACGCAATGCTAATTCCCATCCTCTCAGTTCCTTCTGTGCCTGTGGAAGGGAGGAAAATTTCCTAATGCATGAATGGGGTCTGTATCAGACTCTGCACTGCCAACTGATCGACTCCCCCCATGGCTCAGCCCTGCTACTTACCTGAGCTGGTGCAAATTCTCACCTTGCAAACAGGAAACACTTCCAACTTACTGTGAGGTGATCAGTTTTTCTAATATAATAGTGTGCCTTGTGACATAACTATACCCATTCATCTGTCTTCAGGCTTGTTAATAACTGAGAAATACTTAGTGGCACTGTTGTGGAAGTACCAATGACTGATGCCAGCAGAACCGTGTCCTATAATGGACTGGTGTTTATCTACAGATCCTTTCCTTTCTGATTAATAATTACCTCATTAACATTAATCTATGTGTGTCTTAAATATGAAAGGGAGATGGACTTAGCTCTCCCCGTCTCTTCTAGGAACTATGAAGTTTGGAGAATCCACAAAATAGGAGGTGGGTTTGTAAATGAGGCTGTTACATGGCAGCCTGGTGTATGTACTCATAGGTTCTGTTTTCTTTTTGGAGCAAGGACTTCCTTCTAAGCTGAGCTTTTTTTTGTCCCAGTTTACAGGCACTTTAAGGTTCAGCTGTAAATGGAAATCTCATAGTGGTGCTCTGATGATAAAATTCAGGAAGGCTTTCACTCAAAAGCCACCAAAATGCAATGGAGAGACTCGACAAGCTTTGGATAATGCCCAGACAGCTGGCAACTGGGAAAGGCTGTGCAACCCAATTTACTCTAGGACTGTTGCCTATGAGTAAGCTGTATATCAATAGCAGAGGTTCACATGGGACTCCAATGCTCACATGGTATCTATAAAGTGTGACTCTGCCCTTAAGCATCACAGAAAAGGACTGAGGAAGGTCAGAGGGGCCATGAACCCTCCCGTTACCCTCAGCCAGCAGCTATATCACACTGACCAGTTGTATCCATCACTGGAGATGAAGCACTGGAAAAGTGATCTCAGAGGGCCACAGGGGTTTTTTGCAGGTGAAGGGAAAATCCTTCTCCACGGACCTGCTCTCTTGGCTGCAGCACAATTACTCCAGCAATTGGGATGTGCTTGGAAGGACATACAGCTAAATGCTAAATTCATTTATTTCTCCAGTTGGACTGTGCCTATCTATTTACCAAGCATAAATGTGTGTCTCTCTAGCCTCACATGGGCACTCATTTGTTTTCTTCCACCATTGCCAAGAAATAGTCAAGTGTTTTGCAACAGCTGGCTAGGAGTGCCCACAGCTCAGGGTAGCTGGAAGACAGAGGATAAAGAAACTCTCCTAACAAAAGGTGGGAGCAGTGGATCACATTCCCTTGGGCAGAGCAGGAGTTAAGCCCTGATCTCCCACATCCTGCAGAGATGTATCAGCCACTTCCTGCTCTGCTCATCAGTATGTAAAAAAAAAAAGATATGTTTACAAAAATGCAAGCCACATTTTCATACAGTGTCATATAAACTGTCCTTGCACAAAGTGTGAATTCCTGCTTTGAGTAGGAGGGGCACAGGTTGATAGTTTTTATGGTACTGGCATCTTTCATTCCCAAATGTTTAACTTCTTTTAAAAGAAGCGGGGAGCAGGGGGTGGATTTTTTGTTTTACCCTATAAAGTATATCCAAGGCAACAGGTGTGTTTTGAGAGCAAATGTAATCACAATGACTGAGGAGGAGATGTAGCACGTGTCTCATTGGAACTGCAAAGTAAGTAAAATGGATATTTTGTGCTGGAGTCCAGACACGGTGAAGGCATGGAGTCAGTCTGGTACTTGGAGGCAACTTGCTGAACTGATGCTGGGACAATTTACACCACTATTTGTTTTATTAGTGTCATAAACTGCCCTATGTGAACTAGTGGTCAGGATTTAGGAGTGAGTCGATACTGAAAAAAATCCATTAATTGATTATGGTGTTTTTTAAACTTTCTGAACTGCCAGCGCTGTTTTGTTTGGTCAGCATATCTATGGGAGGAGGCTATTTGCAGAATGGGTGGCTTTTTTAAACCTTCTTCCTCGTTAACACATTTTTCATCCTACGAAGGCTGTAAAAATGCCATGTGAGTTCAGCCACCAACCGCACCTCACAAGTGGTAAATTAGACACAACTGCTCCAAAGAGGACTCCTAGTAAATAGTTTGCAAGGCCTGCCTACACTAAACCGTGTTCAAAGGAAGCAATACTAAAACATGAAAAAAAACCCCACCCAACCTTGCGGCCAAAGAACAAGGCTGAATCTGGCTAACGATTTGCCCACCCTTTTTCTGCCTGGGGACTTGCCCGTCTTGGGTGTTGAACGATGTCTTCCAGAAACACAGTGTTTTACCTCCAGCAGCACGGGGCTCTCTCTGCCGCAGAGTCACCCTGGCTCAGGGCCACCCCGCAGCGGAGAAACCCCCAGAGTCACCAGCACCCACTGCTTCCCCTTGCAGCCGGGTCTCCCATAAAACACCCTCTGTAAGTGTCAATTTGGCCTCGTTCTTTGCCTGAACTTCATCCAAGAACAACATGAGGCGGTACAGCTAGAGGTGCTCTTTGGGAAACCTCGTTCATGAAATGTAAACACTTGTAGGTGATTGCATAGATAATATGGTCTCATGAAGGAACCGCTTGATATGTCAGTGTTAATACCTGCATCCCTTCATTCCCCTGGCGTTTGTATGCACAGTACATATTTTGCTTATAGAATACAGAGCAGGGTTGTAATAGAGATGTCTTCAAGCTACATTTATTTGATGTATTTGTTTTTACATTATTTTTATGCTACTAGTGAATGGGCTGTTTGGGAATCAAAATGCCAAAGCTGAGGTATGAACGGGATCGCTCATCTCCATCCCCCATCATCCATGATAAAGAAATCAGAGTGGTATTGATTGTGGCAAAGGGGGGAACAGAGCACACTGTACTAAGCATGCAAGTCCATGCTAGTCATTTAACACCTTGGAAAAAGTGGTATTTTTGCCTTAACTTTCTGCACAGTTTAGAGCTGCGCTGTGTATTGTGGGACAGCACCATGTCTTTTGGGAAGACACAGGGGGAAATGCCTTTCAGTAAGCATAATTAACAAGCAGCTTCATCAAATAGTGGTGATTATGCGTCCTTCAAGGTTGAAA
Source organism: Pelecanus crispus (assembly GCF_030463565.1). Lineage (NCBI taxonomy): Eukaryota > Metazoa > Chordata > Aves > Pelecaniformes > Pelecanidae > Pelecanus > Pelecanus crispus. The sequence continues at coordinate 130,778,702 of NC_134643.1, read as the reverse complement.
AATGGCAGGAAAAAGACATACTTCATTAAGCAGCACCTCTGCAAAGAGAGATCCCGGCAGCGCTAGTCCCAGGGCTGTCAGTTCCTGAACTGTCAGCGTCTCATTGTGTCCCAAGGGCATTTCTCCCCCGTCCGGGTGACTTCAGCACGTTTTCTGGCTGTGGCTTTAGCAATTGCAGCCCCGGGAGCTGGCTGGGGCAGCTCTTCCTCTCTGCTCCCTGGTGAGATGCTGCTGCTACAGCTGGCCTCACCTGCACGTAGTTTAATATGCCAGGGCTGCCGCAGGGCATGCCCCGGGGTTTACTGCTGTTTTGGAGATGCCCAGGCCAGGGTGAGTGCTGACGCACGGTTAGCTTCAACTGAACCCAAAAAAGCTTGATTTCAACCCAGATAAATGCATGCTCTGCCACTTTTGTGCTTTTGGCTGAACTGCTGCCAGGCAGTGGCTTGCCCCCGCTATGGGGACTGTGGCCAGGGCAGCCCCAAGCCTCTGAGATCCCAGACCCCAAAATGCCTCTCCCTCTCTCTGTTGCAGCTGCTGCTTCCTACAGGTTCTCATCTTTTTGTCTCTTGTCCTCCTGGACGAGATCAGCCACACTGCGCCTTCTTGCCAGGAGGAAGCTGCTGAAGACCCATTACCTGCGTTGTGCAGAGCACGAGGGATTTGCATTTATCACGGCACCCTGTGTTTAGAGCCTGCTGAAAGTGCTCCTTATCTCTCTCACCCATTGAGCAAGGGATGTAATAACTTGCAAGTCCTTACTGATACCCAGGATGCCAACACCGCTGCCTCCAAACAGCCTGTGACATCGCGTCCGTCACCCTGGCCTCAGCCCGGCAGGAGCTCTGCTCAGACCAGCTCCAGGCAGGTGCACGTGGATTATGTATCTCTGCTTTGAAGCAGAAGATTTTATTACTTTCTCAATGGTTATAAAATGCACCGTTAGGTCTGCATGTGCTTTATCCTTCTCTCTTGCTGGGAAGTGTGAAAAACAAGGTCTGAGAGTTTAAGAGCAAAGAATTTTTGTGTGTGTTTAGGTTTGAGGTCAACGTGTGAAAAACCTGCCTCCAGCTCCTAAAATAAGCTGTAGAGGAGTTACCAGTCTGTGATATGCAACTGCCCGAGGCACAAACGTACTTGCACAGGAAAAGGCATGTGTTAATTGATTTGTGCATGTGCAAATGGGCATACTCATGTGTGGACAGACCAGTAGATACCAAACCGACAAAAAATGGAAAACCGTGAGGGACTCTGCACTTCCAGGGATGTCTGCATGCCGTGCCCCCTGCTCCCCTGCTTGCTCCTGCAGCCAGCAGCTCCCTGACAAGGGCCTCTCTGATGCCCAGTCTGAAACCACAGCTGCCTGGAACAATTTTTCCATGGAAAAAGTGGATTTCTGTGGTTAGACAAGTTCTGTGGGGATATAGCCAGGACATTAATGGTCTCCAGCAGACTCTTTGGTCCCCAGTTTCCTCCTGCTCACACCCACACTCTGGAACTGCCCAGTTTCCCCAGTGTGCCCAGTTTACCAGGATGGAAGTGGTCCAGAAAGGTTGGAAGCCTTGAGGGTCTCACCAAGTTAGTAGCACTTCCCTTCCTTGGACATGAGCCAACCTGCTAAGGAGGATGCATTTGGAGGATCCTGAATTGGAGGATGCTTATACTGGAATGGGAGCTTAACTCAGGGGTGTCCAGCCCTTTGGGGTTTCCCACTTATCAACTGGTGCACCCCCAGTGACCTCCACAGCCTCAAAATAGGTTTGAAAAGGTCAAAATAAAGTGTTTGGACTTCTGGGAGGAAAAAAATCGTAACTTCTGTTTTGTACCACATTTTTGTTCCACACTGGAATGAGATTTTTTGCGGGGGTTGCTGAAATTGGGAACATCCTGTAAACTCATCGTTCCTTAACTGGTTCTGTTCAGAGCCCTTCCTCGGGAGCACCTCTGCAGACTCCTCTGGGCATGCTGCCAAACAGAGGGGATGCTTTCGCAGGACCGCGGAAGAGAGGTGCAGAGGGGCTATTCGATTCTCCCCTATCTCTATATTTGTACCAAGAGAAGCTAAAAAAAGAAATGCTTCCATACCTACGATTGCACTAAATATAACCATCTAGCTGGTTCTATATATACATTTTTAAAAGCATGACATGCAATACTCGCAAAGAGATGAGACTGGAGAATGAATTACGATGCCAGAGGGCCAGAGCTGTCAGTCACTCCACGCATGGTAAACCACTGATTGATTTGGTCCTAGAGAACGGCTGACTTTTCTCTTTGTCTTCCTCTGACATAACGAACTTACTGTATTTCTGTTTTACAAAAAAAATACTCTAAAAATAATAATAACTTACATCATCTGAAATCCCAGGGAGTACTAAGGATGTGGTATAGAGGAGATTTTGGTTCATCTAGGGTTAAAACCTCCAGCCAGCAGCACAAGTGATATCAGGCACTAATAGTAACCTTGCGTAGCTGCATGCATTAAGGTGGTATTGGATGATAAGGCTGAAGAGCGAAGCAATCTGTTGGGCTACAGATGAAAATAGAGTCACTGCTGCAGAGGGAAAAACTTCATTCCCTTCCTGGCTCTTTCTTCAGAAATGAAAATGCAGGGAGTCATGCTGAGGGAAGGAAAATCTGATTTCCCACTGCTAAGAGACAGGGTGGCACTTGTGAGAAGGATTTCAAGGTCACAGTGGCGATGCTATCAGCGGTGACAGGGGAGCCAAGCAGACAACAGGTGAAGGCGTTACGCAGGCAGCGGTGCGCTGCCGAGGGAGATCATCCGATAGCTGTGGCAAGCTGCCTGCTGGGGGGCACCTTCAGCCCTTGTTTCCCAAGCAGATGCACGGGAACCTGGCCATCAAGGTGACAGTCAGGAGGGGTGAGAGCTAAAGGACCCTCGGCTAATTAGCCTGTAGGTAACTGGGGTGTTTGTGGTCATGCTATGCAAAAGGACTCCTCCGCTCGCTTCTTTAGGTCTTTCCCCTTTGTCCCTGGGTACCTCCCCGCCTGTATTTGCACGCTGACATATAGGAACGACAGAAGCTAGTGTAATCTAGATAGTATATGCAACAGTATGGCTCTGAAGTGTGGGCCATCATCACACCCGGGTGGTCGCACCCAGGGATGGGCACGGTCCCCGCCTGTGCAGCGCAGGGGCCGAGTGATGGTGGCTGCAGCCGTCCTCCATCACACCAACCAGGCGGACCTCACACATGCCCTTCCCGACACCGCACACTGTCCCAGCAAACCTCCTCCTGCTGCGGGCAGGTCCTGAGACATCAGCAGTGCGGAGACAGTCAGGGAACAAATTCATGTTTCCTTTAATCACATGGATTCAAAAGCAAATAAATCAAATGGCTGGGAATCAGGAGGCTCGACAAATGCCAAATGAACTCTGTCGGTGTCTTAAAGACCGTGCAGTGTCAAAACTGCAGCTCTGTCAGTAAAAGACAGAGATTGTAAGGCAGGACCCTGTATTTCCATTGATACCTTGTTCCTCCAATTGTGTTCCACCAACAACTCTTATCTTGGGCAAAGCACTTACCAGCTTGGCACGTCTGTTTACACCTCTTCATGTGACAAGGAGAAATCCTAAACCACTTCACAGGCTTCATTAGAGTTTGATAACTAATATTTACATGGGTCTTGGAGATCCCTGGCTAGGAGGTACTACAAAAGGGACATCTACATCAAAGGTGCAACTATACAGAGAGCTGGTTCAGGGAGTACAATAATCGGCTTTTGCAAAGAAGCTACTTGAACTGAGGGCACCAGCATGAGCAAAGGTTGCACAACCCTGTCAGGGTATGTTCCAAGGTGATACTCAGATCTTACTTAACTAAGGCCTTTCTAGAGGGCAATGGAAATTTCACCTTGTTAAAAACTGGTACAAGGCATTCAGGAACTCATGAGCTGAATCTGGACCACCTTCCTTAAGTTGTCTGATTTGTGCAGAGAAGACAAAAATGCCTCTTTGCATGGCAACAAGCACTCTGACCTACAGCTTGGGTTTTTTGCCAGTCTTTTTGCTCCTCATATGCTTTTGCTCTCCAAACTCCAGAGCTGATCTGGACACTTGAAAGCTTGCAGTCAAGGGTTTCTCTGATTATGCCAACACTCAGCAATCCCACTGGCAGAAACACTTACAGATCCTTGGTGCTCTTTTGCAATTAGAGAACAAGTATATTCTTGCAGTTTAAGCACTGGGGAGGTGTGTGGGAGACCTGGATTAAACACTAGCATTGACAAAAAACCTTCTTGCAGAAACTTCCATAATGTTGAATCTTTCTCTAAGTATTTGTACTCCTGAGTACCACATGGCTCCTATTCCCTACTCACAGTGAATTTGCCCATGATACCTACATAAACTTTTTTTGGTGGTACTGGCTACCTGATCTGCTCTGTGCCCTGAATTCTTAGCTGTGTCTCTTACAGCTATTATTACCCACCTCTTAAATGTGGATTGTGCTTCCTTTCTCACAGAGCATACAGTGCATTCCTGAGTATCACCTGGAAAGTTGGTGCACAATTTTTGGACCGATATACTTTTTTGGACTGACATACTTTTTGTCATACCCATAGGACTACGAAGCTACAGGGACCTAAGTAATCTTACAATGCGAGTGGGAAGGGAGCTAGGACTCATCTTGTATGACATTTCATTTTGTTAGGTTTTTTCCCTAGCGTTTTTCTCTGTTTCTCAGTTTTCTGTTGCCCCTTGCTGTGAAATTGAGGACTGCCAAGGGCTGACACCAAGATGTTTGCCTGGCTGCTAATTTGTAGCTTTAAATAAGAAGGAAAGTGAAGCCAACCTGTAGGGCCATGTAGGGCTGGCGCTGCTCCAGCAGGGATCAGCGGGAATGTGAAAGCGCTGCTTACCCCATGCTGGCCCCGAGCACGGGGGAGCTGAGCAAACAGCTGCCATCACCGTGTGCTGTGGTTGCACCCTACGGACCTGAAACAGCCTGTCTAGCGAGGTGGGTAACAAGTCCTCTGAGCCGGAGAGTCAAACTGAGCTGGCAACCAAGCCAAAGATGGCTGCAGAAAACCTGCTGTCCTGCCTTCTTTTGCCCGTTTTCTGGGGTAAGGTCCTGAAAGCCATATCCTGAGCAGAGGGCCCCCAGTGCAGCTTCACTGGGACCATAGCAGTGCACTGGCTGCTGCTGCTTGTGTGCACGAGGGTCTTGGGGCGGAGAAAAGGCTGTTGCTCTTGTAGGGGCAAGGAGGATCAGAGGAATAATTTAAGAATCAGTGTGGGTGCAGCTGCCTGTACCTAATTTTGACCAAGAGCCCTAGGTGTAGTGGACAGGACTGTGTAAATGTAAATATAGTAAAATAGTCCCCTGCTGGGCACTGAACTAAGTACATACCTGACAAAGCAGAGTTATTATGGCTGTACTACATTCACCACTGCCTTCTTCAACCAAAACTTTCCTTGCAGCGTGGGCCAAAGCCTTTTGCCTTTGTAGGGCTTTCCAGCCAACACTATTATGTCATGAATAAGAAAGCATCACATTTAAACATTGAAATTAGGCCTTGAAAGCTTCCCAGCTTGGTCAGAAAAAGAAAAACACCACACCATTACTTTATTACAGCAGAATGTTTCAAATAGAACTTTAAAACATTTTCTAAAACCCCTGTTTTAAGAAATACCACATCATGACTTTCCATGCCGGCAAAGCATGCAAGCTATTCTTTGTGAAAGAAATCTAGAAGTGTTTGGCATGGTGAGCAGCGATAAAAAGGCTTTGGGCACCACTGGTGTAAGCTATTACAGTTTCAAACTGGGTTGCATTCCTAGCCCTGCTCTCAGCATGCGTGCAGGAACTGTGCGGGAAGGACAGCCTTAGAGTCAGGGAGTGAGACTAGAAATCAAGGGAATTGGTTCACTTTGGGGATCATTCATAAAATCCCTGTGCGACAGGTAAACTGGACATCTCCCTGCTTCACAGTCACACAGGAGGAAAACTCTCCGCTAACATAGACCAGGGCTGTAGGAAGCACCTGAGTAAAACCAGAAATCTAGAAAGGGGGCTGTACCCAAGCAGCACAGTGGGGATCCTGGGCTAGCACCAGCACTGAAGGCATGCTGCATGCCACTGCCCAGCACTGCCCTGAGCAGCACAGATGCACCCAGAGCTGAAACCCCAGGAAAGCTGTGCTAGCTCAGTTTTTCCAGTGGTCTTTCCAATGGTCTTCCTCTGAAAAAAAAAAAAAAACCCAAAAAAAAAACCAAAAAAACCCCCCAAAAACAAAAAAACCCCACAAATTTCACTTTTTAATTCTTTTACAAGATTTGGAAGAAAGGGGGGAGAAGTGATGTTAAGGGTAACCCAGAGCCTCAGGCTGGTGTTGTCAGATCCCAGAGGAAAGGAGCCAGGAAAGGCAAAAAGGGAAGTGGGAGGAGAACTGGGGTTCCTGGAATTGTTAGCTACACATACAGGAAAAATAAAATTACCCTCCCCTTTGCAGTAGCAGAACAACTAGCAATGGAGACACTTTGCCATAAACACTGAAGACATGTATGTCTTCAGTCATGTGCCTACAAGTGTCCATGCTTGTAACAGTGGCCAAAGAAAAGGCTGAATTCTCAGTGAACATTCAGCAGTGCTGCACCTACACTGCTACCTGCTTCCTAAAGATGGAGATGTTTAGAAGTAACAGAAGTGATTCCGGATGATTTACTAATGAACAGAGGTATGATAGTGTCGGGGTTTAGCCCCAGCCAGCAACTAAGCACCACGCAGCCGCTCGCTCACTCCCCCTGCCCCACTGGGATGGGGGAGAGAATCGGAGGAGTAAGAGTGAGAAACACTCCTGGGTTGAGATAATAACAGTTTAATAATTGAAATAAAGTAAAATAGTAATGCTAATAGTAACAGTATAATAATGATAATAATAATAATGATACACGAAGCAAGTGATGCACAATGCAATTGCTCACCACCCGCCGACCGATACCCAGACAGTTCCCGAGCAGCGATCACTGCTCCCTGGCCAACCCCCCCCCAGTTTATATACTGGGCATGACGTCATATGGTATGGAATAGCCCTTTGGGCAGTTCGGATCAACTATTCTGGCTGTGCCCCCTCACAGTTTCTTGTGCCCCTGGCAGAGCATGGGAAGCTGAAAAGTCCTTGACTAGCATCAGCAGTACTTAGCAACAACTAAAAACATCAGCATGTTATCAACATTCTTCTCCTACTAAATCCAAAACACAGCACTATGCCTGCTGCTAGGAAGAAAATTAACTCTATCCCAGCCGAAACCAGGACAGATAGGAATGTTGCCTACATTTTATGAAAAAGAATTTCTAGGTAAGAAATTAAGGAAAGGAGAGTTCTTTCTTCCCAAATTACATTTGGCAGGACAGAAAATGCAAATGAGCAAAACAGTTCTTTTGGTTAACAAACTGATTTGAAATTTCTCATTCTTGATTTGCTTGCAGCCTCCCTTTCTGTGCAAATCTTAATGTTACTGCACCTTGAGGTTCAATTTTGCTCAGTTTCAAAGAGAAAACAAGTTTCTATCTTGCAACATTTTATGAAGATGCCAAAGACAATACTTGTATTTTATCAGTCTTAATCTTATCTTCTCCAGAATTTCCAAAGTGAAAACTTTGTAGAATTGCCCCCTTTGTCTGCTGAAGAAACGCAAGGCCAAGAGCAGAAGCAATTGTTCCAGATCCCTCAAAGACTTCCTGATTATCAAATATCCTATTAGATATCCTGGGTCAAATTTAGTCCTGCTGTAAACTAATGCAAGGGTGTTTAGAGGAGTCTGGCTTACATCTATTGAGTACCTATTTGGCTCTGTTTGCTTAGATAAATGATCTCACACAAAATAATAATTGAGGGATTTCTTCAAGAAACCAGCCAATTATCTTTCATATGGGGTTCATAGGTTTAACTCCAAGTCTATTGAACTTAAAACATGTTCTGCTGTTTATGTGGGCTATACAAGAAGATCTTTATGGCACTGTGACTGTCATTTGTCAGTTTTCATTTGTTTGTTTCTTGCAGATTTTTAACTTGAACAAACATAAATTTCCAAGAGGAACTCATCTACCACCTTGCTGAGGCAAGAGTCAAAACAACAAAATAATTTGATTATAATGGAATAGTTTAGAACCCAGGGAAACATGGGGTTAAATTTTGATGTGCCACAGGGTCCCAGTATGACACTGGATAAGTCACTTAGGTCTAGGTTTATTACACCTAATTCTTGCTATCTCACTGGAATTCCCTATGATAGGATCATGGTCTAAATCAAGAAGCTGTGTTGCCTTGAGGGCCAGTGAAGGCAGCTGGGAGCCTGAATAAATTACCCTCCCATGTTGCCCATGTTTCTCAAGGGACTATGCAGAAAATTTGCTCTGGTAGCTTAGACACTTCTGCTAGGTGCCTAAAGGGACCTATGAAAAGTCCAGGCTTTGACCTTTACGTGGGGTTGTTCCAAATGTGTAAAGAGATAGCATTTGGTCCACACAGTAGCACTGTGAAGATAAATATTAAATATAGTGAAGTAATGAGATCCATCCTTCTATTCCAGATAGGGAAGTGGATGGCTACTGGTTGACTTTAGAAGAAAATCTGAAGGTTGGTTTGAATGCTGACACAGAAGTTGGCCTGGGTCTTTTAAACCTGCACAGGATCTCCTGATGTTTCAGAATATTAATGAGCCTCTAGAATAATGGCACAACAGTATTTTGTAGCCAAGATGACTGAAGGTCAGAAGAGAGACTGTTACCTCTTCCTACAAGCCTTGCCTTACTTTGGAAAAACAAAGCCTGAGACTGAAGCCTGAGATTAAATCCAAAAGTCTACATTTGGGATGATTTTTGGAATTCAGTGTGAGCATTTGCAAAATGCTCATGTTTACATTTCTCCTTGCTCTTGTTGTTATCTTCCATCATGAAATGCAGGTTTTAGAGCACAACTACAACCTTGCTGCGCTCTCTGTGCTGTTATGAGCCTTTGATCACTTTAATCACTGTACTTACGAGTAGCTTGATATATTTTTTCAACTAATTTGACATTCTACAAGTAAGAAAGTAATTAGTGATGTCTGCTCTACTGAAATAATATGGTATTTCACTTGTTCCCCCATGAGCTTTACAGTTTGGTTATAGCCATTGTGAGAGAGAAAAAAATACTTCCTTCTTCTTAAAGAATGAGAAGCAAAACACAACTTTGGGTAACCTGATTATTCAGCTTGCTCACGTTTAGGCTTAGCTCTGTCTTTGATGAGATGCAAGCAATGAGTTTTAGCTTTCCTTTGCCCTGGTAGGTCTGGTTGCTGGAGTAGCCAGTGCTAGTTACCTATCCTGCTCTCTCTTGTGTATGTTTGCTGACTCTGTAATCGTCATTTGGCAATAGGATCAGGTACCCGGGCTAAAAACTAGGTTTTCTTGTTTGGGGCAAGGTTTTGCGCCCCTAGGATGTTTTAAGCAGGACGTTCTGCAGCTTTTACCGCCTGATCTTATCTGAGTCACTTAGAAGGTGCCAGCTATCTGAGTATTATCTAATTGCTCAATTTGTGTGTGTTTGTGCATGCTATCATAAAAGATCGGAATTGCATCGGAGGCGTAATGCTTTCACCTTCCCAAGGGGACTCTCTAGCTGTGTGACCTGACAGTGTTACACTGCTCGTTGCAGAACGACATTGGTCTGCTGCTTCTTGAGCAGTGAGTCTGACCTTTGTTTAGACCACCTGATTTCTCTGCTCTCATTCTCTCTCTGATCTACAGACACAAAGGAAAAGGAGTGGTCGGCAAAACTTCAGAAACCTAGAAACATTTAAGCCTGGATTTGCTGAGGTGCCTGGGATCCCAGCCTCCCCTGGGGGGTGGTGGCTAAATCAGAGCTATCCAGTGCATTCCCCAGGAGGAGATGCTTTTGCAGGCAGCCAAGCAGTTTATCTCCTCTGCAACCCGGGCACAACCGGCTGCTAGGGGAGGGCTGGATGGCCTGCCCTCTGCAGCGATGGAGGCTGCTTCAGAAGCTCCTTCCCAGGTTTGGATGATAGCACACTTTCCCGTGCCAGCAGCACTATGAAGTTTGATGCAGGTCTGCAGTGTTGGTAAAGCATTTACGACTCCTCCCGCAAGTGCCCTCTCACCCTTACCTTTTGCAAAGGTCCAGGTACTCCATCCCTCCCTATCAGCCCGCAGTTGCGCTGCTGTGAAATGAGATGCTATTAGGTCAGTGCTGTACCACAGAGCAGTCCCCTGCATTGCTTCATGCTTCTAAGTGTAATGGTGGGAAGGATTTGAATGTATTGGGATTTCCCTTTCCCTGGGTTGCTCAGCAGGGCGTCAGCTGCTGTGTGTCACTGCCCATTAGAAACTGGCGGGTGGCCAGGTTTCACCGGGTAGATTTGGCTGGCCTCAGAGCAGCAGAGCAGAAGGCAGGGGATCCTTAGCTCATCAGGATAGCCTGGGCACTGTTCCTCTGCTCTCCCCAGTTTCCTTCCCTCCGAGGAGGTGGACTGCTACGGCCGAGAAAGCAAAGAGGCGAGAGGATTCAGGTCTGTCTCAAGACACCTCAGGTCTGTCTGAGGGTAGGGCAAATGTATGCCACTTCTCTAAACATCAAAACTTTTGATTCTTTTTAGAAGTGGAATAGCTGTTCCTGCTCATATAAATCCTGCATCCTCCTTACCAGGTGAAAAGAGTCTCATGTGTAGCACACACAGCTCTTCAGAGCATCACAGTGTTAAAGCATTGCATCTGTATTACTGTAGTATGCAGAGCTCCCAATGAGTTTCCCAGTTCTTGCTGTGCAGACGCTGGACTGCAGCCAAACCCAACCCCAGCAGGGTCAGTGAAGGCGCCAAGTCTTCCAGCTGCTCTCACCAGCCAGGGAGTGACACCTCCGATGCTGCTGGAATCGGCTGATGCCAGTAGGGACTGAGAGGGTGCCCAGAGCTGCTCACACCCCTATGACCTGCACTCCCTGACTATTTAGCTTGTATAGGAACAAAACTAGGGTTACCTGTTGTTACTGCACAGGGTCTATCAAAGTCCTGGTCTCTAGCAGTTGTGGGATTAACTGCTGATTATACCACAGATTTTGTTGTAAATGAATGACTCAGGACCCCCCTGCTCCCCAAGTAATAGGATTTCTTCCACTAGCATATCTTAAGCAAAACTATTAGTCCGTCCATTAGAAGGATGGGAGGCAGATGGACAGTTGTTAGAAGAGCAGTGTGGGATTCTTCTAATTCAAGAGCTGCTAAGATGTTTGGTCCTGTACTACAGAAACCACATACTTCACAGGCAACGGGATCTAGGCCATAAGTAAGTGAAGATAGGGAAAAATCAACCCACCTTATCAAATAAATCTGTGGCTGGAAGCATGTGTCTAAGACAGTGACGTATTTTTTTTAATGCATAAGAATTAACAGTCTGGCGAGAATCCGCATTTCTTCGTTGTAATGAAATCCTGGGCAGCTCATGTGCTTTATATTATCAGAGAGTCAGGGCCCTGAGCTGGTGCCTGCGGTGCCCCCTGGAGCCCTCGCTGCGGCCATGTGCTGGGCTCTTTGCTATCGCCGCCTCGCAGCCCTCTGCTCTGCCTCCCTTTGCTCTTATGAATAGAGAGCCAGGCTTCAGCAAGGGCCACATCCACAACACCCCCGTGCCCAACCCCTGAATATCTTAAATGTTACATAAAGAGTACAGGGTTTTTTTTTTACAGAGAGAAGGCTTTGCATTTGCTGGCTTCTTGCTGCAATAAATTGGCAGATGATGCTCTAATGAGAACAATAATGCACCCACCCTACCGCCTTCGATCACTTATGTGCTCTTTTGCAGCTTGTGAAAGGCTCTAAAAGCTTTCACCAGACAGGTTGTCTGATTTTTAGGGAGTGTCACTAGTGCTGTTTACCCTAGACAGGCAGAAGCCTGTTTTTACAGTGTGTGGTTGCTGGGACAATTGATGTCAGGCTAAGTGACCAATATCTAGCTTGACCCAAGAAGTGCCTGATTCCAGCCATTTGCCAGCAATTTCAGCAGTGGAGGCTGCCTCAAACCAGCATATCCAAACTGAGTGCTTCAATAAACTGCTTAATGGGTGGCATGCTGGGGTGCAATCAATTGGCATCAAATGTGCTGTGCCATTTTGCACCAGCTGATGGTCAGCAACAGTGATTGTGTGTATACTGGTACTAGCTGTATTCTCGTGACAAAGTGATCTGTGTTCTTGAGCCTTTTCCTCTACTCAGAGATAGGCATGCAGGGGACAGAATTGCATTTCAATTTGCACAATTGTTTCCACTTGTTCAGTTCTCTAGCTACAGTCTCGTGTCTTTGTTAAAAAAGTTATTTGGCAGCTCAGATGAAATCCCATGAGAGGTTATCACCAGGTTGTGATTAAAATTACCCACCAAACAGCTGTTTCCTTGGAAGAAATGTATTGTTTCATTAATCTGTAAACCCACAGCAATTAAAATCAGGTTTTGAAACAACAACAACAACAAAAAAAAGCTGTATGCATCCTATCTCACTGTTTGGCTTGCCGTTTCCCATGTGTTCTGCTTGTCTCAGTCACCTCTTCCTGCAGCATCTCAGCCTGAGTGACTGAATTGACAGGTGATCTTTCACGACTTTCAGCATACCTTTGCCTACCTTAGGACCCAAATCTGGTCTCTACTTATTTATGCATCTTTATCTGAAGGGGAATCGACTCTATTTTAATTGCGTATGAACAGGATGATAATAAAATGTTAATTGCTTTTTCTGCCCATGCACTGATCTATATCTAGCAGAATTTGCCCTTGATGATCCTGTAACATTGGCACAATTGCAAACAAACACAGACATGCCGCTCGCATTAGAAGAATCCAGGTATCTCTCCCATTGTTCCCAGGCTGCTCAATGCTTTTTCATTTCAGCAGCTGCATGCAGCATCACTGATGTGGAAATGCTCAGCACATATGCTAATATCACATATCCACTATACTGGCCATCCCTACAGGGGAGGTAATGTGGGATTTCTTTTGGAAAAAGATGGTGTCTTTTTTTTTGCAGGACTGAGAGCTTCATTCTCATTGATTAAACCACCTAGAAATGGCCCACTCGTCTACCTCAGTGGAATCCTAGGTTCACAATACCCTGTTAAAATGTAGAGCTGCTCAAACATGTATCCGTCATCCATAGCTTTCTATGTCCTGTAACATACCTACTGCTGTGATAACTGAGCACCTGTCAAGATACTATATTGCTAGCCATCGAAATGGAAGTCATCTTGAATGTATCGACAGAGAAGCTTACATGGCTGCCCGGCAAGTTTCTCAGCTTTTGTGACTCAACCTTGACCTCTAAGGATCTACTTCTCAGGGTGAGAAAGAAGCAAATTCTCCTTGCAGATTTAATCACTGCTTCCTCTGCTGCTGACTATGACTGACAAGATGGTAGAGATATCTTTAGCTCAGACAAAATCATCTGAAAGCAGTCATTGCTACAAGACACAGACCACACACTTGTGCCGTAAGTTGGCTTTGGCATCCCAGGTTCCCAAACAACACCCACAGTGAAGTGGAAAACTGCCCACCACCTGAGGCCACTGGCTGATCACCAGTGTCAGTAGGCCACCTTTCAGACACTAAGACTCTGGGCTGTGTTTGAACTGCTGGCCCAAGTGCAAGACCCTCTTTATACCCTTGCTGTCCTTTGAGCTTCAGAAGGATGCTTACAGCCTTGTGAAAAATGCTGTGTTACAGAGGCATCAAGTGATATTAGGCTGCAACTAGATACCACCAGAGGTGAGTACTGGAAGATTCCCATCTCTTAACACTAAATCGTTCCATTATAGCTTCCAGTAAAAGCAAATGTGATTTGTCCTGTGCATTCATGTCTTTCTCAAGTAATGCTTTTCACAGAAGTACAGGTTTAAGGCATCTCCCTTTCTTTTTCCAGGCACTCCCCATTTCCCAGAATGTGTCCCAGAGCTGGAGCCAATTCCATTGCTGAGACGCTGCATTTCTCACCTGCTGATTGCAATTAGCCATTGCCAGCTGGGGTCTGGTGAGCTGCTGAAGAGCTAACAAGAAGTGGAGACCAGCATGAGGCCTTGGCAGCGGGTATGCTGTGAATAAACAAGAAATGTGGCACTGTGTTCCTGAGGTGGCTCCACCACAAAACAAGGTTCCCACGTCCCCACATATGTGTCAAAGTCTGCTTTCGGAGGCTCAGCTTGCTCCTCATGCTCTTACACATTGCCATTACATGTTTGCCAGAAAGGAAACATGCAGGAATAAAGGTACTGTAGGTAAAAACAAACCCAACTATGGTCTTGTTAAGAAGTCCTCCCAGTCACCCCTACCCTCAGGCAGCATCAATCATCACAATGGAGAAGTTACCTCTGATTATAGTGGTTGCCATACCGGGGACACACCAGGTGAGCTCTGGAGGTGGGCAGAGCCACCCCATCCCCTGCCGGCTGCTGAGGTCCTGCCAAGCCCACTGTTTGCTCAGAGGCGTCCACATGGGCTCTGAAGTATGGTTCTCAGTAGTCTTTACCTCATTCTTCACTTATTTGTACAGAAGCCTATAGCAATACTGACTTATCTGCTGGGGCCAGGTAGGTTTTCATCTCAGATCTCCAAGGGAAACTCCCCAGGAAGCTGTGAAGACAAGTCATCCTCCATCCACGTGCCCCAGGAAACCATCTCGGCATTCTCTCAGATGTTCGTTAACTGCCCAGTGCAGAAGATGATGCAAAACAGGCATGCACCACGCCATTCCTGAAAATATCAGTGCATGCCTATTTCAGAGGAAATTTTGTGAACAGCAATAATGACCCATAGTCTGTAGTCTCATAGCAATGGGAAGCAGTAGCTGCATCTACTTAGAAATTCATAACAACTCCCAAGCCAAGGTCTTAAGAATGCACATGCTATTGATGTCTTTCCCAGGACATACGTCTCCCCGTTCTTATTAAATAAAAAAAAAAGCAGTGAGAAGGTCTGTCCTTAAAACTAGAGAGTAGAGCAAGGGTGAACCTCAGACTGAAAAGAAACCCCACCACCTCCAGGCCCCACAGACCTCTGTGGCCCACCAACAAAGTCCTCGCATCGCATCAGCACAGCGGCCCCGAGGATGCCAGGACCTCTCCTCCCCTCTCCCTCGGGTCTCTGTGCAGAGGAGATGGCACCTCTCCATGCTCCAGGGGCAGGGACAGGGGATGGGGAAGAGGGGCCCACACCACACTTGGCAATAGGCAATTGTTTTGTGGAGTGCGGTGAGACCTTGCGCAGGCTGGCTGGGTCTCCCTTTCCTGCTGGTGGGATGTCTTGATGCTTCACTCCCTCGCAGCTGCTGTCAAGTACAGGGGCCTGTGCCACTTGCAGCAAGCTGGGTTGGTGGGGGGTCACTGAGGACTCCTCACCCCCACACTGTTGCCACCATCTCATCCAGGGGACCCAGGCAAGGGATGAAGAGGGGGCTGGAGCCCAGGGTATATGAGGGGAGGTCAAAGGCAGTCCCTGTGCCCAAGGGGCAGCAGAATGGCACAGGGGAGTGATCCCCAGTAAAGGGGCCCTCAGCCCCCCAATCCTCCTCCTCCTCCCACAGTACATGATCTTTCAGGCCACAGGCCCCCCAACTCCCGGAACAGCCATCTTTGGCCACATGTATCACCATCACGGTGGCCTCCTAATGCCGCAAGCCACCTTGCTGCCATTTGTTCTGGGCTTTATAAATACAGGGACCTCGGCAGCTGGCCCACAGCTCGCTGAGTTTTGAGGCCCTCTCATGCCAAGAATGCTTGGAAGCAAGAGGTCCCAGATCAGCAAGGTGGGTGACTGCCCACCTTTGAGTGGCAGAGAAGAGAGATGGTTGCAGGAGCCGCAGAGGAAGAGGAGGCAGCGTCAGAGCAGGGGCACCATCAGCCACATGGTAGCGATGACCATCGCTCATGTGTCTGATGGTGTGGAGCCCATGGAGGTGGACCCACCCAAAGATCAAGAAGAACCAATGGAAGTGGATCCACCTCCAGCATGGCTCCCCTGACACCACTACACTGTGCCAGGGCTCCCCTACATGACACCATGGCAGCGGCATTGCAGGAGCACCCAGCCAGCACCCTACCATTGGCCCAGCCTCCACGCCCAGCGTTAGCTGGGGGGCCCAGCCTCTGCACCTGGCCATCCTGCAAGCTCATCCATTACATCTCTTGGCAACCAGCAATTATTTTGTTGATTGCCACGGATGGTTTGAGCCCTTTTTTCCCATCCTTCCCCCCTCCCCCGCATCCTGAATGGTTGCCATATCCTCTGCTCTGACCCCCAAGAGCAGGGGATGAGATGACCTGGCTTCCGCTGGGCTGCTGTGCCCTGGACGACAGGAGTTGTCCCTCAGTGGGCCACCAAGGTCCCTGGGGCCTGGAGGTGAGTTTTCTTCAGTCCAAGGATGAGAAGGCTGCCCGATGGGTGGTTGAAGATGAAGCCAGACACTCCGTGGCAGTGCATGAAGAATAGCAACAGGTCAAGCAAAGAGGTTAGAGAGACAGCTGTTCCTTTGGAGGAGCAGAAGACTGCAATTCTGCCAGGAAGAAGTGCTGGCCTTCAGCATTAAGGTCCCTTTTAGCTGTTTCATGAGGAGTTCTTTTCAAGATTGGTAATAAACAGTTTAAAAAAAACCACAATACAGCAAGAAAAAAAGCAGTAAAAATGTTTTCCTCCTCTCTTATTTGGTACTCTGGTGACTGCCTCTGGACTCCTCTGTCCCCTCCTGGCCTCCCCAGTTCAGGAAAGATATTGATGCGTGGGGTGCAGGCCCAGCCCCAGGCCTTCAAGATGGTGAGGGGCTGGGGCACACGGCACACGAGGGCAGGCGAGGGAAGTGCCTCTGGTCATGAGCATGGTGAGGCACTGGAACAGCTTTGCCCAGAGAAGTTGTGCATGCCCCATCCCTGAAAGTGTTCAAGGCCAGGGTGGATGAGACTCTGAGCAACCTGATCTAGTAAAAGATATCCCTGCCCATGGCAGGGGGGTTGGACGATCTTTAAAGGTCCCTTCCAACCCAAGCCAGTCTCTGATTCTATAATCTCCTGCTTGCCAGGCACTTGCCCTTGATCCATGCCAGTCTGCTTCGGCCTGGTATCTTGGGTCATGTCTAATGTTCCTCTGGCACCTCTGAGATGTCATGCTGGGGTCTCTTCCTCCTGATGTCCCTGTAAATCTCAGAGTGGTTCCAACAGCTGCTTTACTCCCGTGTATGTGTTCCTGTGCCTAATTAACCCTTGAGCTTGTCCTGTCTCCCAGCTCAGCAAACTTGATACTTGTTTCCCATGCTCAGGACAGCTCTGAACTTGCACTATTTCAAAAGGATCCCAACTCTTTGTGGATTTGGGATGCTACATTTTTGCGTAATGACAGTGACATTACTGCCAATGGAGCCTTTCTAGACTGCATAGCCATGGTAAGCCTTCCCAGCTTAACCTCTCCATGTGAGATTCTTCTACATAAAGCATGTGAGAATATTGGAGACCATTGTTCTCTACAATTTGCCCTATTTTGTGGTTCTTTCTTGATATTTAAGTAACTTCTGTCTGCAGATATTTAACTGAACTTCAGGTGCTGTCATCAGGTGTCTCAGGACTTGTGCTGAAGTGAGCTGCTTTGGGCAGAGGACAGACTTGTCAGGCTGGTCCCACTAGGGACTCTCTGCAGGCTTGCTTTCAGGGGACCCTCCTCCACTGCATCTGGACACATTGGTACAGCAATAGGGTTCCATCCCTGTGAATCCCTGGGGAGTGACCCATCAACACCACCTTAGCCTTGCCAGGCTCCCTGCTCATAATCCTTGGCAGAAACACAAGCTCTGGGAGGCAGATTTGTTTCTCATCCATTATTTGCCTTTTGGGGCCCAGCAATGACTCATGACTTTCTCCAGCTTGGTGCCATGCTCTGTCATAGTGCATGCCGTATATGCACATGGGCAGGAGCTGCTAAACTGAAAATCCTCCATTAACTGGGGACCATTGTTTAGTAGTAAGAGATACCACTATCATGGGAAGCATCCAGCCAGAACCACAGACTTCTTTTATATTGAATGAAGGTCCTTGTTGGTCCTTCTTATTTGCTTGTTTTTTCACTGAGGGATGTAAGGAAAAGGATAATTCCACTTTCTGACTCTGAATGCAGAGGATTCAGGATTGTTTTAACCTCTTTGAGATGATGTGTGCTGCTTAAGAACATACCCTGTTTGGCATCCACCTCCCCATCCACAGAGTGTTTGCATCCAGTCCTTTCAGAATGACACAAGGGCAACCCAAAATTATTCAATGGAAAAACTGGTTACAAATTAGACAGTTTACAACCTCTGTTATGATCTAAAGGACACAGCTGTGGAAAGAAATGATCACAAAAAGGTTGACTATCGAGCACATGCTAGGTATGGAAAAAGTCCAACTATAACTTCCTGTAGATCTGTAGAAGACTGTCAAAGCTTGCTAGGCTAAAGGAATTCCTTGAAGGATTAAGCTATGCTACTGTCCACCATTAGGTTTATAGATAGAGTCCAGAGGTTTTCACAATATAGCCTCTGCCTGTTGGTAAAAGCAT
Organism: Pelecanus crispus; assembly: GCF_030463565.1. Classification (NCBI taxonomy): domain Eukaryota; kingdom Metazoa; phylum Chordata; class Aves; order Pelecaniformes; family Pelecanidae; genus Pelecanus; species Pelecanus crispus. The sequence continues at coordinate 130,760,128 of NC_134643.1, read as the reverse complement.
GATGAACTCACACATTTTTAGTTCCATGGCACAGCTCTTTTTGTCATTTGATTTAATCTGGGAAGGTTGCTGCAGCATCCTCATTTTGGTGGATACAGAGGATCCAACTGAGAAAAATGTAACAATTTATTCAGCAAGTCAAATTTTTTACTGGTGAGTTCCACCCTTTTCTGGATTGGTTCCCAGGGGAATCACAAAGGCATTTGGCCTCACTCCGGGCCATTCAGCACTTTGGAATGCTGTAACATTATTTGTCCTGAGCAGCATTACAGGAGAGGTATCCATCAGTTAACTTCATCGTCAGCCTTCCCTTCTGAGGGATGCATTGCTTGATGATGAGTCATAAAGGCATTGATTTTAAAATTTTCTTTGAATCATAATTGCATTCATAAGATTACATAGTGGCTCTCAGGGATCTACCGAGTTTCTAAATCTATAGTTGATGCCTATTCTTCTCAGTTAAGTACTATATAATGCATAAGATGACCTGGCAATTTTTTATTTTTATACTCATTGCTTTTGGAAAATGGTGGTTTACATCTGGAAAATTGAGTTAATATGAAAAAAAAGGGGGTTTTTTTTCAATGGTAATCTGTTTTAAAAAATCCAGTGTAATGGTTCAGTTGGGTGAAACACTGCATTATAACTGAAGGTTAATATCCATATTGAATTAATATCTGAGGCCTTCCCATCACGATTTGAGATCCCAGTATTCTAAGTTGCTATAAATCTAAAACAATGGTTCAAAGTATACAATTAAAAAGACATACCTAGGAGTGAAAAAGAGGTGCAAGGTCTAGTCACCAGGACTGTGGAATGACAGACATATCTTACAGACCATATTGCTGTGGACTTGTTTGTTTAACTAAATGCTTCCTGGCTATGCTAGAAGGCTGCTATTATTATTATTTCCCAGAGTGAACTCTCCTTAAAATACACTTTCCTTTGACTTCATTCCCCTATGCTTGTCTTTATCTACAGAGTGTTTGGGCAGCAGGCAACACCCCATAAACTTCCTGAAGCCCTCTCAATAGACAGTGGGCTCTGCCAGTTTGGAGGCAGTGGTTTTTTCATGCACGAGGCAGCCTACCACCATCACGCTCTGCCATTCAGGGAGAGGTGAGCTCTTTCTCTAATATAGGTCTGATGGAGAAGGAGATGAGAGCTTGGAACACGCCAATGCCCACATTTTACCCTATTTGATGAGAATTTTATGTTCTGGGTGATCATGAGAATGCTGGATGGACACTGAATGACCCTCTGGTAAACAAAATGCAGTCTTCACTTGCATAGTTTGTCTTTAGTGATCATGAAGCCAGCAAGGAACTTTCTGCCTTGGTGATGTGGTCAAGGAAATAAAGCACTGAAACTTTACAGAACTGACATTAAGAAATCCCTCTTGTTAGCCTTACATTCAGCCACTTTCCCATTAATTCACTGAGTCAAAATAATAAAATAAAAGTCCCAAGGCATTAGTGAGGACAACAAGAGACAGGGGAGAAGTTGATCCATGTTAGAACCTGACGGGGTCTGGTCTCTCCGGCTTGTTCACTTACTGGTCCCTGCCTCTTCTTTCCACGTTTTTTTTTTCAAGTACTTTGCATAATAAACTGGTGAGAGGTGGGAACCAAGATCTTCCTAAGGCTTGAAAGTAGACAACAGGATTACAAAATGTGATTGTCACATCTCAAAAAAAAACCAAACAAATGAAAATCCTGTCTCTCTGCTCAGCAGCCCTTAACAGTACTTTGAATATGATCAAAATCGAAGTTGTTTATTGCAACCTGCATGAAAAAGGCTGTTTTTTGTTCGACTGGCCTGTGTGTCTCAGTAGCGTGCTGTACTCTTGCTGACAATTTCTGATCCTGGCAGGCAAGAGCCCCACGGGGCAGGCTGTCTGTTCAGGCAGATGAGGAAAGGGGTGCAGTACAGGGGATGGTAAAGTTGCCTAAACCCACTGCTCTGTTTGGGCTGTGAGGATTCTTGGTTCGTGGTTCTAGAGCTATTAAGATTTCAAGTGCTACATAAATGCCAAGTATTGTATTCCTGGGGCTAAAAAGAAGGCAATCTTTCCTTATCCTACAACTGTAAGGTCAAGGTAAATGTGACTGTTCAGAAACACTGCAGTCCTGAAGCCCCTGGGGAATTTTAATGTGTTTTATAAACTTGTTTCCAAACCAAGCTATTAGGAAAACAAGATATTTCTCCATAAAGCCTTCCTTTTTTCTCTCTTTAGGGACAGTACTGCCTGCCTTACAGTGCTTTAACTCAATCAGAATCATCATTTTTATAAACAGACCATTTTTCATGACTTGCTTTATCAACTTGGGAAGGCAGCTTTTAAGAAGTTATAGTCATACACAGGAAAAAAACCCTATCTTACTCCATCTGTTGCAGCCAGAGATGTAATAGAAACCATGTCCTTTCTCTGAAGGTAATGCATAAGGGAAAATACAGACATATGCACTTGTTTTCCCTTCACACTCAGCTGCAGTTATGCAATATTATGGAGGGAAAGGAACAAGCTCTTTCACAATTAGATTGCAGAGCTAAACCTCTTTTTTTCATACAGAAGTTTATGGTGGGAGATGCCAATATTTACCCAAGGCTTTGCCTGTATCAGGAGGAAATTTCAAGCTGGTGGCTTTTGAATACTTAAGTTGGGACAAAGGGGGCCTCAAGGACAGACGACCCAAATAACCATGAAGAGCTATGGCAGCACTGGAAGCTGACAGGGGCTTGCTGTGAAATGAAGAGCAACTGGTTGCTTAACAGTGGATCAGCTCTGGGTAAGACTAAAAAATTTATTTACATTGGAGGTCTTAATTGCCCACCTTTGTCTTTATATCCAGGAGGTAGACTATATACATCAAGGGGATTGGGCTTGGGCTTACTTTTTGTCTCAACACAGCAGTGTCAAAAGGTTGACACCTGGGGCACACACATAAAGCACCTGCTCCAAATGAACAGAAGAGGACCCTATCTGCTGACTCTGTCGAGGGGCTGAGAGACAGGCAGAAACCTCAGGAAACTTTGGAGTGTTACAGGACTGCAAAGTGATTTCAAGCACTCTCACTGGCCTCAGCAAAGCCACGCTTTTTCACATGTGCCCCTCAGCCAGAAGTGAGAGCTCTCTTTCCCCTCCCCTCCTCACACATGTACTTCAAATGTGTAAAATATTCATTGAAATAAAGATTTAGTGCAGAATCTGAAAAAAAAAGTATTCCGAGTCAAAGCAGTCTCTAAGCAGTGCTGTCAAACTGGGAATTCAGCAAGCAATCCAAAGAAGAGGGAGTTTTCAGACTGCTGTTTTAGAGAAAATGTGGTGCTACACACCCCACAGAAAGCAAATATGTGTAAGAGGAAATATCTGTGTATCTGAGAATTAGTACTACTCAAACATGCCTTTTGCAGGCAGGAGAGAGAGGCAAAGTCTGCAGATTTAACTGCTAACAGAATAGCTCAGGCAGGTGTGTTACGTTCCATAGGAATGGACTCTGCACCACAGCATGGATCTAATTCCACCCCAGCTCATGGGAAACAGAGGTTTTTGGTTCTCTGTGAAATGGATCTTACCAGCTCCCTACAGATCTTTCAGGTGGAAAACTCAGCTTCCTAATGACAGTTGAAACTTTTACAAAGTTTGATCGAGAAAAAGGACACGTGTAGTTTCTTCCCCTTTTAGTCTCTGCAGCTCAGACAACTGGGGAGGGAGGTAGAAACTTGTGAGGCAGAGAGAAGGGTCTGTGTTTCCCAGTATTGCTCAGGGTGCAAGAGCTGCCTGACATCAGCTTGTTCAGGCTGGCATGTTTTACGTGTCTCCTAGGCTCAGTTTGCCCCAGCTGAACTAAATGACCCATTCGAGGTTGCTCAAGAAGTGTATGACTATCTAGTTCTGAATGACTGAATGCTTCCCTATCTCTTAGCCAATTTCCTTAACTACAAAACTGTCCTTCCCTTTTGATGCCTTGTTTTAAAGTGAATCCTTGACCAGAGTTGTACTCTCCTCTGCCATGTCATTAGCCAAGCTTACTGTTTCCCTGTTGCCAGTAAACACTTGATTGCATGTATCACATTACGATAATTTTGCCTCCCTGGCCAAACTCTTCAAACTGCTCAGCTTGCAGCAAAGTCACAACAGAACAACCTCTGCTGCCATTGCTGGTCCTGTTTCTTGCTTTCTGAGGTGCAGATGGAAATCTGACCTTCACCTTGCAGTGATTTCCCATTCATCATCAAGATGAATAGCTGTCGATCCACCCTGCGCTGCTTAAAGAGGTGCCTCGCAAGTGACTCCGTGCATACTTCCCAGCTGCACCAGCAGGACTACTTCTCTGCAGCATTTGCACTGGGTGAATAGTGCTCATAATCTGAGACTTAGCGTCAAATATTTTCTGCAAGGGAAATAAAAATGTCAACAGGAAGTGAAATGTGACCTGATTAACAGTTAGACCTCTGACTCTGCTTCATTTTTGACTGATGTGGTATTTTACAAGGATAATAATACCACTGATTCCTCTTAATTGATGGACCCTGATGGAAATATAAATTAAGCAATTAATACAATTCTCTGAGACTCATAAAAATAAACTGTGCAGAGAGATAGTCGTATTTATTTTTTGAATTACTTTAAAAACAAGTATGATACAAAGCATACAACATTTTTTCTAGGGAAAGCCAAGGCGAGTTTGACCTCCTTAAGAGCCAAAATGTGCCAGAGGAGGCAATGCAAATGATCTGCCACAGACCAGAGCAGCTTATGATAACCCAAGCTGCCTTTTGTCTGGGGAGTTCTCTAAGCCCTGATTTTCATGCGTTTTGTTTAAAACAAAACTAACCAAAAATAATTACTGTTTAACATTTAGAGTCATGCCCGGAGGCCCCATTCACAACTGGGAGCCCTTTGTGCTAGCTAAGAGCACGGCAAACACAGTGGGAGAAACAGACTCTGCAGTAAATGGCTCACGATCTTATTCCTGGTGTTTTTAATGGTTTCTTCTGTGGGAGGTGGATTTAATAGTGAACAGTAGACCAGTGTGACCTTGAGAGATGCCAGCTTGAAACCAATGGGAGTTTTCATGAGAGAGCAGGAATTCTGGGAAAGCAAAAATTTAGAGGATTTGCAATACCCAAGTGATATGAAGCAGTATTTACAAACATTTAAACAGGCTGCTGTTGGATTCAGTCATGTTTGCATCCCTCCATGCTTGCACTAATGGGCTTTCTCTGACTGATATATTCTCCGTGTTTCTCATTTGGCTTCTGCTTTCTGAGCAGTCAGAGTTCATACTCAAAAGCTTTCCTCTGCCACCATGAAAGCTCAGCAGTTGTGTTAATAGAGGCTGGGATTCTCTTGTAACTGACCAACCTAGTGGCCTTCTATGATGGAGTGACAACCTCAGGGGACAAGGGAAAAGCAACGGATGTCATCTATCTGGAATGCTGTGAGGCCTTTGACATGGTCCCCCACAATGTCCTTCTCTCTAAATTGGGGAGATATGGATTTGATGGGTGGACTGTTCAGTGAATGAGGAACAGGTTCAATGGTCGCATCCAGAGGGTAGTGGTCAATGGCTCAAATGGAGATCTGTGACAAATGTTGTCCCTCAGAGGTCCGTACTGGGACCAGTACTGTTTAATATCTTCATCAATGACACAGACAGTGGGATCAAGTGCACCCTCAGCAAGTTTGCTGATGACACCAAGCTGAGTGGTGCAGCTGACACGCCTGAGGGGATGAGATGCCATCCAGAGGGACCTGGACAAGCTTGAGAAGTTGGCCCATGTGAACCTCATGAGGTTCAACAAGACCAAATGCAGGGTCTTGCACCTGGGACAGGGCAACCCCCAGTATCAATACAGGCTGGGGGATGAAGAGATTGAGAGCAGCCCTGCAGAGAAGGACTTGGGGGTACTGGTGGATGAAAAGCTGGACATGAGCTGACAACATGCACTTGCAGCCCAGAAGGCCAACCGAATCCTGGGCTTCATCAAAAGAAGCGTGGCCAGCAGGTCAAGGGAGGTGATTCTGCCCCTCTACTCTGCTCTGGTAAGACCTCACCTGGAGCACTGCGTCCAGCTCTGGAGCCCTCAGCACAAGAAGGACATGGACCTGTTGGAACGGGTCCAGAGGAGGGCCACAAAAATGATCCGAGGGCTGGAACACCTCTCCTGTGAGGCCAGGCTGAGAGAGTTGGGGCTGTTCAGCCTGGAGAAGAGAAGGCTGCGGGGACACCTTATTGCAGCCTTTCAGTACTTAAAGGGGGCTTATAAGAAAGATGGGGACAAACTTTTTAGCAGGGCTTGTTGTGATAGCACAAGGGGTAATGGTTTTAAACTAAAAGAGGGTAGATTTAGACTAGATATAAGGAAGAAATTTTTTATGATGAGGGTGGTGAAACACTGGAACAGGTTGCCCAGAGAAGTTGTGGAGGCCCCATCCCTGGCAACATTCCAGGTCAGGTTGGACGGGGCTCTGAGCAACCTGATCTAATAAAAGGTGTCCCTGCTCACTGCAGGGGGGTTGGGCTAGATGACCTCTAAAGGTCCCTTCCAACCCAAAGCATTCTATGATTCTATGATTCTGTGTCTTCAGGTGTAAAGAAAACAATTTGTTCACCCAGAGGCGCTCAGTGTTGGCTGTTCTTTAATTCTCTTTGAAAAGTTACTCCCTGACACCAGGAACAGAAGCCACACCACAAATTACAGGTAGTGAATAAAGCAGGATTGTTGTACACGCAGTGTCCTCCCTGCCTTTGAAATTTGAGAGCTGAATAATTCGGAAAAGGACTTGACTTCTTTCAAAATCAAAGTGAAACAGATGCCTGTTTTCTGACTGTGATTTGAAATGTCTGCAATAAATGTTCCTGTGAGCTGGGCAACTCGCTGCTGGTGCCAGAGAGAGAGTTACCACAAAAGCGGCCCTGCCCTGACATCCCGCCCCTCCAAAGGCGTATGAAAGTGCGTGAAAATGGGTGAGGGTAAAGGATGCACACATACACATCCAGCTATGCTGTGTCTGCATTTCTGGTCAAATGACAGGGTGCCAGGGAAGTCCTATGAGAGACACCCCCACATGTCAGCTGTGTGACAGGAACACATCCTGTCCCGGGAGAAGGGAGGTGCCAGGGTGCCTGGTTTTGCATGCCTCCATGACAGCCCAGTGGCCTACCCTCATAGCCACATGGGCTACGCCAGCCAAAAGGCTCAGCAGTATTGACTAATCAGCCAGATACGAGGCAGGGGGAGCGGGTAGCACACCCAGTGCAACCCCTATGCGCGATTGCAGAGGTACCCAGGCAGCTCTTGCTGCGGAAGCTAGTCTGTCACGAGGAGAGGAGCTGCCTTAATGGACTCAGTGATTTCTCTGACCTCGGGGAAAAGATCAGGAGCAAAAACGGGAGCTACCTAGCTGGGCGGAGGCTTATGCAATTTGTGGCTGCTTTGCCAAAGCTGAGCCAGGAAAATGGCTCTGAAGAAGCAGTGGCAGCACCTCTTTCCTTCTGTCACCTGCACTGGGGCTGTTGGGATCCTGGACTGGCCCTAGCAGTAGCATTTAAATAGCTCTTGATTATTTGTCAAAGATAGTTAGCACAATGTAAGTTGTTTTGACTATACAGTGTAACCTGTGACTGCCACAATTTTTATATTCTGCATTGACATTTCCCTTTATCTTTCTCTCCTCCATCTCCCTCCTTTTTATATGGACAGAATGGAAAGCCTTACATCATGTAAACTAAGTAGTATAACTACCTCCCTTGCCTCACCATTATTCCTAACTAGCTGCTGTAACTAGTCAGCCAGTCTTTGCAAACAGCCATAGGGGCAGTGGAAGGAGTTAAATTGAATAGGTGTGTGAGGGCACCACTGCCAAGCTGCATCACACTACAGGAGCTGCTGGAAAGCAATGTCCTCCATCTCTTTCCTGGGAATTTTTCTGGTTAGGTGAACAGGGCATTAGCTTTGTGTTTCTGACACTTCAGAGGAAACAGAAAGCAACTCAATTTATCAGAGGGAAACAACCAGGTATTAGGGGTGTTTGGTGATCGTAGTTCATTTCCTTCAGCCACCTGGGACTTCCTGCAGGGCTCTGATTCATGGGTTAGCGGTGGCTGAGAGCATGGCTTTGCCACTACCATGGTGCCTGCACCTGTGAGCACGTGCCCAGACACCTGGGCCCAGAAGGATTACTCGGCAATCTGCAGGGCTTTTTATGGTGGGTACAGCATCACATCAGTAAGGCTGTACTGATCACTTTCCATTCCCAGTCCTAGCCTGGGGCCCCTGCACCGTTCCTACATTGAGGTATACTCACACAACTCCAGCCCATGTGTCTGCCTCCCTAACACGCAAACAGCATTAGTTTCTCCTGACAAGGTTTGTTTAATTTCTTCATAATTTAGCTCCATTACAAGGACATTCCTTTGTCATCAGTCCAGTTTCAATGGTATATTGCTAAGCATACAGGTAAACATACCTACACTGTAACTGGGCTTTCACAATTCTTTTGTATCTTGAATATTGTTCATTCATATGCAAAGTTAACAGACTGGTGAGAGATGCTGACCTGCAGACTTTAAGCTAGGGGATAGACAGGAAGGACTAGGAGAAGACCAGAGAAATAAATGCTGTGTCACATACACAAGAAGCCCATTATTCATTTTACAAAAAGTAGAAATGAAGACTGAGAAGTCAAATACTTACAAATTAGGTACATAAATTATTGTTGCACATGCATCCTTAAATTGGCCTTTTTGTGCGTGTACATTTCTTATACACACACACACTTTAATTATAACTTACAACTTTACTAAAGCAAAACAAGACAACCCCCGGTATCAGTACAGGTCAGGGGATGAAGAGATTGAGAGCAGCCCTGCAGAGAAGGACTTGGGGGTACTGGTGGATGAAAAGCTGGACATGAGCCAGAAATGTGCGCTCGCAGCCCAGAAAGCCAACCGTATCCTGGGCTGCATCAAAAGCAGCGTGGCCAGCAGGTCGAGGGAGGGGATTCTGCCCCTCTGCTCTGCTCTGGTGAGACCCCACCTGCAGTACTGCGTCCAGCTCTGGGGCCCTCAGCACAAGAAGGACATGGACCTGCTGGAGTGGGTCCAGAAGAGGGCCACAAAAATGCTCTGAGGGCTGGAGCACCTCTCCTATGAGGCCAGGCTGAGAGAGTTGGGGTTGTTCAGCCTGGAGAAGAGAAGGCTGCGAGGAGACCTTATTGCAACCTTCCAGTACTTAAAGGGGGCCTACAGGAAAGATGGGGAGAATCTTTTTTAGCAAGTCCTGTTGTGACAGGACAAGGAATAACGGATTTAAACTAAAGAAGAATAGATTTAGAATAGACATTAGAAAGAAATTTTTTACAATGAGGGTGGTGAAGCACTGGAACAGGTTGCCCAGAGAGGTGGTAGAGGCCCCATCCCTGGCAACATTCCAGGTCAGGTTGGACAGGGCTCTGAGCAACCTGATCTGGTTAAAGCTGTCCCTGCTCACTGCAGGGGGGTTGGGCTAGATGACCTCTAAAGGTCCCTTCCAACCCAAAGCATCCTATGATTCTATGATTCTATGATCTTCCATGAGTCCTCACTCTGCCTCTAATTTTCCCATACAACTGAAACTGAACCTACCAGAAAAGATGCGACCCAGATAGGTCTCCTCTGGCAAAGTTCCAGACAAGCTGAAATGGGAGGCGCAGCAGCGGGCCACCCTAGTGTGAATTCTGGCTTTGCCCATACACAGGTATTGCTAAGGAGGTGGTTGGGTCTAACTCATACACAAAAATAAAACACAGAAGAAAAAAAATGTGCTTTTCAGGGGTGTGTGTGAATGATGTTATGGGAGTGACTAAATTCACACACATTTCCGCTCTGTGCAAGTTTCCCTGCTCCATCTTGATGACAAATTATAAGAATTCCAAAATCCTCAGATTAATTCCTGCTTCTAGCACAAGGATAAAAGATCTCAGTAAGAGCTCTGTTGCCAGACGGCCTGGGCATGGCAGGGACTACTTTCTCAGCTTTCTGAGCAATGCCTCCACCTTGCAGAGGGGACAGCGCTGGCAGTACTGCTGCCTTGTGCACACAGAGAGGGCTGCAGTCGGCACGCCTTTCATCCAAAAGGCAAGGAGACCATTGCTATCAGCTTATTACTGTGTGTGGGGCAGGGCACCTTTGCTGGTCACTGTGACCTGTGGAGAGAAGAGATAGTGGGAGAGGCTGGTTTCGCTATCTTTCTCCCCCAGCTCCCTGCTGTCTCTGGAGCCGGAGGGCTGTTAAATGGCTCTGCAGAGTGCAGTCAGTCACTGTCTTTGGGATCCAACAGGAAATGCAGGTTTATGCTGCTGCTGCTCCCAGAGGTGCTCTGGGCTCTCAAGGACACTGTGTAAATGTTGAATAGGCAGAGAAGTTGACCAGGAGATCACTAAGCATCACAGCTACTACTGCGGGTATATTTGATTGCTACTACTCACGAGTTGAAAGACCATGTCTCCTACTAGACTGTGCTCTGTGGCAGCATTTTTCAGAGCAAAGCTCTTCCACTCACCACTGCTGGTGCTGCAGTGTTAAAAATGCTGTTTATAAAGTAATGCAGATGTCCTAGCTCTGCATCCCTTAACCTCTGGGCTACAGCCTGCAGCAGGGGTTTGAATACTCCCCCTCTGCCTCCTTTTTTTCTGGGACATATGGGAGGAGAGGTCAAAAAACTTCTTTTGTGTTCAAACAAGGGGTCATGGCATGAAAAAGGCTGAGAAGCCCCGAGCTAGTCTTTTTGCAGGACAATTAACAACTAATGGAAGCTGGGCCAGGGTATGGATGTGCTGTCCTTCCTGTGCTGGTGATGCGCTGCAAGGAGGCTGGGGGAGACATCCTCGCTCCTCATAGACACTGTCCCCTCTCTGAATACTGCTAAATCAGCTTGTCTGCAGTGACAGCCCCGGGGGATTATGTATCCTTCCCAAAGCATGCCACTTGGGTGGAGAAGATGTGGGGAAATGCCTGCAAGATGAAACAGAGGAGCCAAAAACCTCAGGGCAGGAGATTCCTTTGCTCCCCAGTGCAGAAAAGTGACTGCATTCAGGCTGCACCTTACCAGTGCTTGACTTTGATGCCTTGGCTCCCTCTGTCCTGACAGGCAGGTCTGAAGAGCAGGGGACTAAATCCCCCACGGTCTTGAGCTACACATCAGAATAGCTGTTGCAGTTGTGTAGGAAGTCTGAACACAGCTTAGACATTCTCAGCTGTACTGGTTTTGGCTGGGATAGAGTTAAATTTCTTCACAGTAGTTTGTACAGTGCTATGTTTTGGGTTTGTGATGAACACAGCGTTGGTAACACAGGGATGTTTTTAGTTATTGCTGCACAGTGCTTGCGCAGCGTCAAGGCCTTTTCTGCTCCTCACACCACCCCACCAGCAAGTAGGCTGGGGTGCATAACATGTTGGGAGGGGACACAGCTGGGACAGCTGACCCCAAATGACCAAAAGGATATTCCATACCATGTGATGTCATGCTCAGCAATAAAAGCTGAGGGAAGAAGAAGGAAGGGGGGGACATTCGGAGTTAATGCATTTATCTTCCCAAGTAACCATTATACGTGATGGAGCCCTGCTTTCCTGGAGATGGCTGAACACCTGCCTGCTGGTGGGAAGTAGTGAATGAATTTCTTGTTTTGCTTTGCTTGCATGCACGGCTTTTGCTTTACCTATTAAACACACGAGTTTTTGTATTTTACCCTTCTGATTCTCTCCCTATATTACCTGGGGGTGAGCAAGTGGCTGTGTGGGGCTGAGCTGCCCACCAGGGTTAAACCACAACACCAGCATTTTTATTTTAGGCCCCGTCCAAGTTTACTTGAAGCCATGAATCTCCTGATTTGGGTCACCTCTGCATCAGGCCCTTTCATTCTCCTTAGCTGTCTACAATTTCAGCAGAGAGGACAGCCAGTGGTATGTGCCACTCTCACCAGTAGACTCTCTCATTAGCTGTGGAGAAGCCACAGAGATTTACAGGAAGACAAAGGAGCTGGTTTCCCAGTTGCTGTGTCCTTCTGTCTTGGGGTTCGTGGTGCATAAAGCAGCTTGAAGGGAGAAATTTTGTGGAGACCCTTCTATTGAGAATTTAGACTAACCTTGTTACCCTGAATTACAGTTCCTTTGGAAAGCAGGACTGAATGTTAGCTCTCCAGCACAGAAGAGGTTCTTTTCTATGGAATTAATGTTTCCTAATTATTCCAGCACAGCCCAGAGGACAACCCCTTTTGCCATTCTAGGAAATATTCCTGACCTGGGAATATTTCTCTTTTTCAGAAAGCCTGCATTTGCTTGATCATGATTTTTTTTGCACTTGGCTAGGGCAAAAGCCAATGGAAAAAACCCACCTCTAGAAAAATCACTGGGGTAGTTTTCTAATGGAGTACATGAGAAATCTAATTATGATCCATTAGTAGTGGTGAGTATGTATGTAACTGTATTCTAGAGGGTTAACATCAACAGCATGTAGCATGTCTTTGTTGAGCAGAAAGTGGCAAATTCAAGTGGCCTTACTTGCCCTCCTATATAATAAATCCTTTTCATGAAAGATTTCAGGAGAAGCTACCCACCCTGCTGAAGTTATTCAGGTGCTGTTGTCAAGAACAGCTTTGGTGTCAGGGGCTGAGGACATGATGGCTGGAACATCACCTCTTGTGACATTTATTCAGGCAGGTTACAAGCGAGTCAGGACTAATTCCTGGTTTTTTTCTTTATTATGATTTTTTTCTTTATTAGGAGTGGGGGAACACAATAACAACTTTGGGGCATTTTTAAATTAAACAACAAGGGTGAAAAAGAAAACCAAACTGAATGTAAGTGATTGATGCTGCTTATTTGCTCGTATGTTGCCAGGGAGCTCCAACAAGAGCAGGGAACAACCAATAGCAGGCAATGGGGGTGGAGGAGGCCTTTTTAATTATATCACATCATTTTTCAAAATAATATTATTTTATTTCTCACAGGATCTTAAATAAACATCTCGGAAACACATCTCATTATATTTTTGCATGTGGATTGCCTGCTCGGCTATGGTTAACCACTGACTTCCTGTTTAGGTTCCTGTTTAGATAGGCTGTGTTGTCACCCTTACAGTGTTGGAAAGATAAGAAATCGGAGAAGACCTGCAGGAATGGGTTCAGCATCCAAAGGATCCTGCACTTAAAGCTGTCACAAAATCCCCTCCTCCTCCGCATGCATGCAGCAGGATGAGCAGAGCAGTGGCCAGCACAAAGGGCTGCATCCACAGATGGGACAAGTCAGTTCTGTCCCCGCAGAGATGTCCCCACCCTGGGGAACTGGAAGGGCTGCAGACCAGGGGGCAGACAAGGAAGAGGTGGAGAATGGCCAGGTGAGATCTGTGGGTGGTGCACAAAAGCTACACTGGTTGTGCTGGAAACTGGCTTTCCCCATCTGTTCCTGAGATGGTGGAGCACTTGTGAAATACAAAAAGCAGAGAGATCCTCTCATCCATCAGTGAAGCAATGGAGCACCAAGTTAGCTTAGATGTTTGGTGTCCCTCATGGTGCTTCACTGCAGCTGCAGTGGTCTCAAGAAAGATGCAAGAAGGGCAATCCTTTCTCCTGGACCTACCTGAGCTGGAACTTGCCTGCTGTGTTACATGATGTATTCTCCAGATTGTGCACCATGACATGGTCCTCACTGTGACAGGCATTGCTCAGCCCAGTATACATGAAGCCCTCCCGCTGCTTAGGCATCTTCTCAAAGTAATATGTACACCTGGGCAAAAGTTTCAGTACCTCCAGGGGATCTCCTCTCGCAGGCACAGGAGGCATACGTTTAGGTAGTTGATGCCCTGGCAGGATGAAGCTCTAACTCAGGATACAGCCTTATCAAAGCAGACTATGTACAATGAACAGTTGTGAGAAAAACACAACATAATAGATCTAAAGGATGATATTGAGAGCTGAATTATGCAATTAAGGTTCTGTTGTGGAGTGATTCACTTAATCCATGGAGACTGAACAAGCTAGGGTATGCCACAGAATGTCCCACATTCCCACCTTTGCAGTAGTCCAAACTGGGTACCTGCCCAGACCATATCGTTGCTCACCGCTAGCCAGCACGCCCAGGTTTACCTTGTGTTCAGAAACTGGGACTTTGGGGAGGTGGTGGCAGGGAGCTGTGGGGTCAGAATGTGGTGGACCAAATCTGGAGCTAGCAACTGGGAACTGCCAACCAATTTGGTAACAGAGACACAGTTTAGAAACTGGGGCTTCCTGCAATCACATCAGTATCAGCTTGTACTTAAAAAATCGAGCCAGTGCAGATCCACAGAAAATCTTACAGAAAAGATTGAGCACAACTCATCCCATGACAACCATCTGTGCCTACAGAAGACTCCACACATCTCAGAGAAGTATTCAATACAAGATCTGTGGCTGCAGAGGAACCACAGTAATGCTAACTCACAAATAAACTTCAGCAGCTGGGCAGGAAGGAGGCAGTGGGTATAGTTTTATTGCCCTCTCCTGTCCAACAAAATATCTGCTGGGGGAGGCTCAGTTACTGCTACCTCCACCAAGTGACCTGCAGGTCACTTATCACTTTGTCTGGCTTATGGGCTACCACCATGAGGTAAGCAGGAGGAAGCACACCTCATGGATCTATCTGCCTAAGGAACACTCTGTTTAGGGACCTAAATGATTTTCACCCAGCCCTAAATGTAAAGCCTGAAGAAGATATCTGTAACAAGAAGAGAGCAGTCAGGGTCCCAGCTCTGTTTTATTCCTTTTATTCCTTTCCTCTACTTGTTACTGAAAGAGTGATGCACCTTTCTTCTCACAGTCAAAGCCAGGTGCCTTCTTTCCCCTAGGTTCATAGGAATATGCCATTTTCCTTCAGCGCATTCCCAAAAGAATTAGAGGAGGGAAAAACATCTTTTCCTGCACAGCATGTTGACACAATGCCAAGATACTGCTAGGGCCAGAAATAAGTGCAGAAATAAGTTTGATATTTAAGACCTGAGACCCTACCTTCATGGCTCAAGATTTCCATGAGTGTCTCCAAGTCAGAAGGCTTGACATCATATCAAACTCTACTAACAGATGATTTCAAAAGCAAAAAGCCATATAGGTCTGATGAGGAAGATGTACATTTTGCCCCAGTCCACTGGAGAAAAGAAAAATAAAGGGGTGGAGTGAAAAAGATTAAAATGGAGACTGACTGGCAAAGCTGGGGTGAGGAGAAGTCCCCACATTTCCTGTGTGGTTTTATGTCTGCAGAGTCTGCTTTTGCAATGATTAATATAACAAACAAGGGACTCACAAAAAGGCTCCTAATGCTCACTGATCAGAAGTATAATGACGTGTAAGCTGCAGCTGTTCCAGTGGATTTCTGAACAGCAGGCTCTTGTTGAATGAGCCCCATGATTATTTATCTCCATCATGGGCTCTTTATTCCAAGGTATTTGTTGTCTTCCCTGCATTTTGACCGTCTGTCCTTAAGCATAGAAAGCTCCAATAATGGATTTTTTTTATTAGCCTCCTCTTCCTCCTGCTTCTACAAACACAAAGCATCCCCGAATCACTGCGTTATGAAAGGGAAGGCGCTGCCAGTGTTTTAACAAGGGCCTCCCACAGCATTCTCCCCCATTAGCCTCATAAACACAGGGCAGTGCTGGAGCATGTGCTGTAGAGAGAAGGGTCAGGAGACTATTTATTCTCCCCATTTAAACAAAAATGCTTTCTCGTGAGCAAGGAGAGAAGCAAACAAATAAATTAAGCTGTGCCTTGATGGAAGCATTTATACTGTGTCCTTGGGAAATGTACCGAATGTGGGGATAGTGCAGGCCAGTGTTTAACTTGGCTGATTTGAAATGGTTTGTGTGTAAGTGGAGACCTTGCGGGGGCACTGAGTGCATTCTGCCGCTTGATTTTTTTTTCCTTTTTTAATATCTTGTGTCTGGTGCAATCTGCTCTGTTTCAAGGTAAAGTGCTCGTTCTTTGGAGTCACTTTGTGACAGCCCTGTGGGCTGGAGTCACCGGCCTGGGGCTTGGAGGGAGAAGACCAGAGGTCTAATTGCGGTTGCTGCAGACCTGCTACCTGATGCTGAGGGAATGCAGTTTTCCCGTTTGCCAGATAACATAACATTTGTGCACCCACCTCACAGCTAATGTATTACTGCTTGAAATGGCAAATATTTTCACTATTTTCTTGAGACCCACAGTAGGTAGGCATGGCTGATCACAGTCTTCTCAAACAGGAGGAAAAGCTCTAAGCCAGCGGCTCGCGGCCATGTCCCCAGCCCTTCAGTTTGTCGCTGCTGTGAGCGTGCACACCTGGTCCACTTGGAAGCTGGAAGTTATACTGAGGAATTCATTGGCTCAAAGCAGAACACAGTTAAAGGAAAAGCTCTTTGGTTAGTGTGAACTGGCATAGCACTCCTGACGTCAGCCGGGTTATGCTGACTTACATCCAGCAGTGATATGGCTCTAAATGTCCATATTTATCAACATTTTAATAGGAAAAGGCATGTTTCTATGATTGTATTTCATTTTCAGCTGGTTCTTTTTCTCCCTTTTTTCCCCTGGGATGACATCATTGGAAGCCTGTAGTAACACTTCTCTCCCTGTCACTCACTGGACCAACATGTATTTTCTCTCCATAGGATTCTATTGGAGCTGTAAACTAAAAAGGCTCTTTGATTATCATTTTTATGCAAGGTCAGCAGAAAGATCATGCCTGCTATTTTTAAGAGTGCTTTAAACATTATTTTGTATTTTTTTCTGAATATGTAAACACAGAAATTAAAAGGCTGACACTTTGACACATCCCTGCCCTCCTTTCCTACTGTACCTTCTCCCTGCAAACCAGTGTTACACAGGCTGTACAGAGGAGGGCACCAAGCCTGTGCATTCCTTGAATGGTTTGGCTCCACTTTAAAGTGGGTGATGAGTGGAAATAAAACAAAACCAAACGTACAAATGAAGTCTCCAAACCAGTATCGGTGTGGGCATGGGCTCCTCCAGTCAGGCAACTCTGGATGAATGAAACACGCTATTAAAAAAGGAGGGCAGCCTGAAATCAAAGGCTTGCTGCAGCTTGCTGTGACAGAAGTCACAGCAGCATGCCATAACCCCTGGTCTCACAGTGCTGGAGGCCTAGCCACAAGGTTGTGTTCTTTCACAGGCTGTCTGGGATGCGAAGCAGAGGCAGGAGGGCAGGCAGGTTTGGGTTTTTTTGACATTTCCAGGCAACCCCTTACTCAGAGAGCCAGGTGCCTGGGACTGTGACAAGATGTGACAGCTGAATGGACCAAACAAGTGGAGGTGGCAGCAGGCCTAAAGGGCAGTAGACAAGCCCAAACTGGCAGAGTGGGTGGAAGCTTTGGCTCACCAGCTGCCCCTACCCTCAGAGGGGAAGGTCGTATTACATCCAAGGAGGGGTCAATAGAGGTTGTGGTGTGGCATGGGGACCTTGCAGAGGACAGACGTGACTTGTGCAATGCAGCAGGAGACCTCTGCAGTCTATTCTTCACCTCAAGTACTTCAGTGGATTCATCAATGACTGTGCAACTCTTGCGTTCCGCAGACGTTGGGGTCTCTTTTAACCCTAGGTGTTGTTCTGGATCTCCTACAAGAATATCTTCTTAAGAGGCACTGAGCACTTGCTCAACTTCCATGGCTGCATTGGTCCCAGGAAGCTCCTGCGTGAGGGTGCACATCCTGGCCATGTTCTTCTGGCACACCAGGTTGACCCTGAGAAGAAGACAAGGCTTGCAGGGAGTCAGGGATGAAGCATGCACTGCAGCAGGTGCCTCGGTTCTTTGTCTGGGGGATGAGCCTGCCGGGGCTCGGGGGAGGTAGTTCAGAGCTGGCTGAGCTGTAGCCACTGAAACGTAAGGACATGTAGGGACCTGCAGGATGGAGGCAGCAGGGAAGTCAGTCAGACTCTTGTGCAAGCGTATTGATTGCATCAGGGCTAAATTTGCTCCTTTAAGTGCTGAGAATGCATCGTGATTATTATTAGACACTGCTTCTTTTCTTGTTGCGAATGGTTGCATATATTAATACTCATAGGAACCAGACAAAATTACTTGCCCACAGCTTTTTATAATATCTAGAGTTCAAAAAAAGCATGGGGTGCTTTTAGCCAGATTGTAGCATTTTTGTCTCACACAGCCGATGGGATGTCTGCTCTACATCCATCCATTTTCTGCTTAAAAGGTCATGTTTAATTTTCTAAATGAGCCCACCGCCCCGCCAAGTGCTCAACTCTAGACAACATCTTTTCTCTCTCCATGGCAAGACATCACTGCATTTTTCCTTCGCTGCTATGCTGAAAGGGTGCTCGTGCTTACGAGGCTTGTGTGCAGTGAGGGAGAAAAAACATCTGCCACCAGTGACTTCCTAGACATGGTATATTTACAAACCTTGTTAGTTGCCATGAATATGTCATGCCTGGTTGATGCCCTTATGGGCAAAGTAAAATTGTATGAAGGGTATTCTCTTTTCTGCTCCCCTAAGGAAAAAGGCCTCATTTTGTAAAGGTAGCACATAGGTGTGAGAGCCCCAGGGGATGGGGAAGAGCATTCCGTAATTCACTTAAAAACCAGAACCAACTGGCCATCTTTAAAAGTTCTGTCACAGGTAGGTAACTGCAGTCTCTCTCGCGAGTCCCACAGCAGCGTGGGACCTGACACATGCCGGTTTTGGTCTACGCTCCTGCCTAACAAGATGTGGTGCCAGAGGAATGGTATTAAATATTTCCTATGGTAGAGCTGTGCACCAGTTATGCTTCACCCATAGAAGTGATTATCTGATGTCACCATTGCTGTTAGCCTCCCCTACCCAAGAGGAGGTCCTGTCCAGTGCTACCTTCCAAGGCTCTGTCACTGTGAAAGGCTCCGAGGGGTGGATCTGTACTGTTTCAAAACCCCAAATACCAGCTAAGGATAGATTTTGAAGGCTCGTGGCTCTCATAAGTATTCTTGTGACTTCTGAAAAGGTATGCTATTTTTCAGCTTCCCTTCAATGGTGTCCATTTTGATGAGATCCTCTTTCTCTACTGTTCCCAGGAACAATTTTCTTAATTTCCTTTAGCCTACTCATACCTCCTGACAGCATCTTTTTGTTATCATTTGTGTTATACATTGCAGTCCAAAACTCTGCTCCTCTTGTAGCTTGGTTCTGAGGACATCACAGAAAAGTAGCTGAGCCTCAGGGTCTCTGCAAGGCTGGTTATTTTGTAACCAGGCAGTAGATTACCATTAGAAGTTCATGTAAGCAATAGTTAAACCTTATGTAATAACTCTGACTCAGTCTAAGCGAAACAGACACTCTGAACACGATGAACATGCATACGTCAGTAGTCAGAGGGCTGGAATCCCTTTTCCATGCCAGCACCTATTTCTGTAACAAGACCTTTTATTAGTCCTGATTCAATTTTCTCAGCATTTAGCTGAAGAATTTGGAAATGCTCACAATTGTTTGCAGTGGCCAAATAATCCTCTGTCCTGGTTTCGGTTGGAATAGAGTTAATTTTCTTCCTAGTAGCAGGCATAGTGATGTGTTTTGGATTTAGTAGGAGAAGAATGTTGATAACACACTGGTGTTTTAGTTGTTGCTAAGTACTGCTTATGCTAGGCAAGGACTTTTCAGTTTCCCATGCTCTGCCAGGGGCACAAGAAACTGGGAGGGGGCACAGCCAGAATAGTTGATCCAAACTGACCAAAGGACTATTCCATACCATATGACGTCATGCCCAGTATATAAACTGGGGGGAGTTGGCTGGGGGGCTGCAATCGCTGCTTGGGAACTGTTTGGGTATCGTTTGGTGGGTGGTGAGCAATTGCATTGTGCATCACTTGCTTTGTATATTATTATTATTATTATTATCATTATTACATTGTTGTTGTTATCATTACCATTTTACTTTATTTCAATTATTAAACTGTTCTTATCTCAACCCAGGAGTGTTTCTCACCCCTCTGATTCTCTCCCCCATCCCATTGGGGCAGGGGGAGTGAGGGAGCAGCTGCGTGGTGTTTAGTTGCTGGCTGGGGCTAAACCATGACATCCTCCTAACAAGACCCAAATAGTGAAATTTGGGATTCACCCAGATACAAAGCTAATTAAAGAATCACTCCATTGCTTTTTGTTGAGCTTTAAAATCTGAAAATCATGCTATGCTAGTTTTTTTCAGGTACATCTGACTGTTCCTCTAGCATCTTCTCATAAACACTCCCACTTCAAAAAAATCTTACTGCTGCCTCCTCACTTTCATAATATAACAGTACCAGAGAGCCATTTGTAGAGAATACTGTCATGGTCCTAAAAAGGTTTCAAAATCTTCTCCCGCATGGAACAGATAGCAGAGACAGGCAGAGTAGCAGACCATTGCCTTCAGCTTTCCTACAGGAGCACTTTACTGATATTGGCTCATATTTTTTCCCCTTGAACTGTGGAGCCAATCTTTGTGTGCCCTCTTGGATGTGTAAGTTGCTCTTTGTTTGGCACACCACCTGAATGTCAATGGGTGCAATTACAGTGCTTTACAATTCATCGGTACTTCTGGGTGCATCTGCACACAGATATATGCATTACGCTCTCAGCTATATTGCGGTTTGTCTCCAAACTTGCATGCCTTTTTCCTCTCATGCTTGAACTGTCAGGTTTGCAAATACTGCCACTTACCAGCTAAAGAGTGCTCGGTCAGAGACTGCTATGTGTGGGCTCCGACCCTACGTTCAGTGTGCAGCACTGTGCAAGAGACACAGCAAGCTGAACAAATGCACCTTCCTATCCTGTTTGCTTTTTAAAGGCATGCTAGGGAGCTGGCAGCTACAGCTCAGAGAAGAGCAAATGTAGGAAAATAGGAGTGCATTATGGACCCAGTCCCGCAAAGTAATGAGCACACTCAGTAATTCCATGCTCCCGAGATCCAGCTCCCAAGTCCTTGCACAATTTAGCATTAGAGCTGAAATGTCTCACTTAAATAAAACATCCTTTTCAGCGTTTGTAAGCGAGGAAAGGACTGGGTTTGGGAAACACGGAAGTGCAGACTGCCAAAGGTCTACGGGATGGCAAACAAAAGGCACAGAGCCAGAATGGAGATAAAGGATGTGATTGCAACAGCAGTACCAGCAGGTGAAAGGCCACGGTATAAGCGAGGACAGAGTGCACCTCAGTGCAGTTGAGTAGGAAAGGACGCTACCAGAGAGAGACTGGAAGACTGAAAGGAGGCTGTTGGTGGCCAGAAGAGAAGATAAATCTGGAAGCGGCATGAACCAGTCTGTTATCTGGCTGAAGCAGTCAGGCAGCACTCCCTGATAGACAAACTCAGGAAGCAATGACATTAAATAGATGTAAACAAGCTGTCTCAGCACTAAAATTTTGTTACTAACCAATTAAATTTCATCTTCAACTCTTAGCTGGCGGCTCTGGCTCACAGCCCCTTCACTCTTATTGTTTCACAAAGATAAAACATGTTGTATACTATTTCCATCAAAATCGGGAGATGGACGGAAAGCCCTTCCCTTCTCTAATGAGGCTGAAAGACTCCTTACCCTATGTATCAGAGAAGCCTGTCACATTTACATTAATTGATGCTGAGAGTTTTAGGGTTGTTCAGAAAATGTTCAGGGCCAAAGGAGGAATGGGAGGCCCATGAAAACGTGTGGTTAAAGGGGATCAGACTGTGCATTAGTGAGGCCTGCAATTTCCAAATCCAGTGTTCCTTCCTAACTTTTAGCATTCATGCCACACCAAACAGTGCTGTGTGGGGAGCCAGAGGCCCTTTGGCAAGTGGCTGTTTCATCCTCCAAGCAGACTATTTTTACTAATGCCAGGAAAAAGTCCACAGAGCAGAAACGTGCTGCTGCTGCTGCTACAGCCATCATCTGCCTCATTCTGCCAATGATTCTGCGCATGCAAGAGTTTTTGTAACTGTAAATGACAATGCTGCTCATAATTCTTACGTTCCAGCTTATATGTCTTCAATCTTTTCAATGTTCTCAGAGCTAATGATTTCAGCACAACTTTCATTTCGCATCACCCTCACCATTTACTGAAATGGATCTGTCCTGGGGACAGTTTCTTCTTTTTATAGCAGCTTTTACTTCTGGATGGAGTTCTTCATCTCCAGGCATGGTCTGTCGTGTAATGACCGACAGTAAAGTTGAGAGAGAGAAAAAAAAAGTCATGATTTAAAGAAAACAGAAACTTCTGAAACTGTGCAAATCTTAAGCTGTTAGTCTCGGCGGGCCAAATGCTAATGGCGTTTATGAACAACAAACATCTGTAAACACGGGGCGATTCCTGGCCAGGACCGAGGCCAGTATGACCTACATCTCTCCAAATACCTGCTGCATCCTGCAAAAGGCTGCCTTTGAGAAGCGCGGCCATGAGCACTGCGACATACCAGCGAGCTTCTTCTCGACGGCAAATGCGTTAAAGCCAGACCTTAAAAAGAGCATTCCCTGGTCATTAGGGTGCACGGTGTTCTCCCACTGCCCTACCTCCAAAACGACATTTACTGTGTAGAAGGCAAAGAAAGACGAGGCGGGGGGTGTGTGTGGATTCATCATACTAGCATTAATCACAGTAATAAAGCCGCCCAGAGACGCTCCAGGCTGGAGCTCATTATGAAGGCGAGGAGGGCTGCGTGCCCGCTGCACTGCGGCCCTCGCCCCCTCGCCGGCATCTCCTGGCAAGCACTGGCCCCGCGGCACTGAGGTGGCTCTCAGGCTCGGCTGGGCCTCCATGTCGCCCGGGGGAGGAATGCCGGGCGGTGGGAGGTGAGGGCAGCCCGGTGGGCCCTGCCTGTGGGGCAGGCGGTGGCTGTGCTCCCCATGGCTGCCAGGCACGGGCGGTTGGTTAATGGAGGCCGCAGCCATTAGGGGAGGGGGTGGAGGGTCCTGTCAGGGCCGCCGGGGCTCCTGCGCCTCGGCCCATGGCTCCTCGCCTTGCTCCATGCCCCACGGCTGTAGCCTGCTGGCAGCGGACGCCCCGGAGGGCCACACCAAGCCCCACGCTGCTGAAAGGCTGGTGCGAGCGAGGAAGGGAAGCTGGCAGCCATGGCTTCTCCGTACCGGGGCCTGTTTGTGACAGCCGCCGGCTGCCTGTGGCGAGCACCTCTTCCCCGCACCCCCCGAGCGAGACAGTCGCTTTCCCTGCCGTGGTGGCGGGGAGTCTGGGGTGGCGACCACAGGTAGCCCTGCCTTTTGGACATGGGTTGTGGCTGCGCGCTTCCCCAGAAATGAATTCACCTTGGCCATTCATCATCACCACAGGCAATCTAATTACGGCCCTGTCTGAAAAGGAGAGGCTCATTTATAATAGAGACTTCGTTATGAAAGTGTAATACCTCGAACTACATTTTTGCAACATTTTTTAAAGGAAAATTAATTAATTGTCTGGTGCATTTTAAAATAACCAGCCTCCTGAGGTTGGCGCAGCAGCACCTCTCAGCGTATTCCCTCCCCACCCAGATCGCCCGCTGTGTGACAGTGAAATGCTAAAATTATTTTGGCAGAGAAATAGTCTCAGAGGCTGTTGTTTATTTTCTACAGCAGAGGAATATCTCAGAATGCAGCCTGCACCTCTGCCCTGTGGGACTGTCTCTAATTGCACGCGGTGCACTGTAGAAGCATTCAAAACGCACAGTTCAGAAAGCAGAATTAAACATGGGGGGGGGGCACCCACATCTAGCACGCGCCCAGCTTGGTCTTTAAAAGAGGCGGATGTAGGAATACGCTTCTCTGAGAAGCACGAAAGTGGATAGTGGAATAAGGCAGCTAATCTCCTACTGACATACATGCAGCACAATCACCAGTGAATCGGCGTAAGGGCTGAGAATCCGGGCCGGCACGCTTGGCTCCCGCCAGCCTTTCTCACACCCGTCCTTGTTCCTTCGTTTGAGCAGTCTCGGTGCTGGCACAGCTCAGGCGGGTGCTGCTCAGGAGTGGCTTCAGACAGAAGTGGGGCCAACTGCAAAACGGCGCAAGGCAGAGAAAAGGCGTGTGTCCCTGTCACTGCCGAGGATGCTTTAGAGAATGCATGGCACGCACCTCACTGGCTGAAAAACCTCGAGCAGACTGCAGCACCTCTTCATGTGAGGCAGGTTCTGTTCTGAGCTGCTGTTCTTGCCCAGGATAGACCATCTCGGGTCACTCCCAAAAAAATGTGAAAGCAGTAGATGGATGGCCTTAATCCATCTCCTTTTTTGTTTTCTCCAGGGCTTGCTAGATACTCGTATCACTTCTAACCACACTCTTTCATGTGGAGAGGCCAAGTATTAGACGAGGGTTTGATGCAAAGAAGCAATCACAAAAACGATGAAACAGACCCCCAGGCAGTATGAGAAAGGAAAAAACTGCAGCGGCATCTGGGATGAGGGATACTCCAGCAGCTCAGGAAGGGATCAGCTGAGTTTGGAAGCGAACAGTAGAAAGTAGGATGTGGAAGAAAGAGAAAGTCTTCGCAAGAAAGAAGGGAACTATATTGCAAGAAGATACTGGGGGAATGGTTTGCCATTTTCCCTGTGCAGGAGAGGAGAAATGGACACATGAGGTTCTTAAAACTACAGCAGGTAGGAAGGGAAAAAGGTTTTCTGGGGAAAAGGCTAAGGACAGGGCAGGGATGATAGGACCACTTCTGAAATCTTGCTCACTGGCTTTTATCTGTTGGTGGAGTGCTAAAAAAGAGATGGAGCCAGAATAGGGACCATTAGAATCATAGGATCATAGAATCGTTTAGGTTGGAAAAGACCTTTAAGATCATCCAGTCCAACCATTAACCATCAGGAACAGGACCTCCCAGAGACAGAAAATTTTGGATGCTTTTGCCAGCTGAAGTCTTCCTATAAGTAGGGTGCTGTACAAAGTATATGCTGTATTGAGGTTGTACACATCTTGCACAGTGGCACTCTTCACTACACCATGAGTTCTCTGTTACCCTCATGCTCTCTCAGGTAATGCTTTTAAGGCTAATCTGATGTTTGGACTTGGACAGAGGCCCTTGTTCTCATTGCTTGGAAGAACAAATCACAAGACACACAAGATACTACCCCATGGCCAGTGAGAACAACAGGTTTTGTGAGCATTTTGCCACGTGCTGCTCTAGATTATGTCCAAAACCAAACATAGACAGACAGTCTCTGCACAGAGCAACCTGTACTCCTAGGTGTATGGGCGGATGCTGGCAACCACAGGTTTTCTCTTCCCAAGCTCCACACTAACCAGCACAAGCCAGCCAGGGCTGGAAGTAGTGTAACCACATCAGTGTGATGCTGGGTCTGAGCTAACAAACCAGGTCAGCATTTATCCCAAGAGGTCTGCCTCGAGTGTACCTTACGCCCACACACTCAGTTCAATTAAAAGACAAGCAGATGTCTTTTCAGGTTGGAGGCCTACATCCCTATGAGGACAGGGAATAATTGCACGACTGGGAATGGGTGGAGAACAAGAAGGACTGCAATGAAGAGATTAGACTTGCTGCCCAGCTAAGGCATGCCTTCATCTCTGCAGGATTTTTTTACTTGACTGCTTAATGGTTCTTACTTCACAGGGTTTTCATTACACATTCTTGTCTGTATCTTTGCAGTACTAACCATGGAATTCTGCATACTTTAACCCGTAGTTTTTCTATTTTGATGTTGAGCTACATGTCTGGTCTAATGAGGTATTCATATAGTGATAAACACTCATTTCCTATATGCATTATGCAGAACTTTGCATGTTTTCCTGTATTTTCTTTTATTTCTTTTGTAGTGTTTAAAGCAGGACATAATTCATTTGCAAGAGGAAAAAGAAAGAATTTTATAACAGGGCCCTGCACAAGCAGAAAAAATGCAAAGTGTAGTCCTCATAAAATCAGAGGCCAGCCCAGAGCTCGGGACCTCTAGACCTTTTGCTAAGGTCTGGTGAAAAATGTCATGGAGGTCCACTAGCTTTCACCAGGCTTATGGGGTAATTTTATGCAGGTCACTTCAGCAGGAATCTGTGTACTTGCTCCACCGCAGCTCCAGATCTGCTAAAGCAGCCAGGCGCTGTGTTACTGTCTGTATGTATGGCAATGGCGGCATCTGCTCTCCAACAGACCCCAAGAAATGCAGGATCTCCTTCAGCAGGATGGGGAACATCATATCGTTGGGGTCTTACCAAAATTTGGATGAAATTTATTGACTCATTTAATTTATTCATCTGGAGTGTGGTCTGCTGTTTGTGTATCCCTGGGCAGATCTGAACAGTTAAGTTACGCCACTCATGGTGTCCTCTTTCTGCTTGCCATTCGTTCAGAGTTAACACTGCAGAAATGTCAGCACTACAGCAGTTGGTTTCTCTGTTGTCTGGTGGAAATCTAAAGGCTAGCTGGTAAGACTTTACAAATCCTGCTGCATATCCCCAATTTTGGCCACCTTCATATGCATGTTGTCACTCCTGCCATGTGGGTTATGTCAGTATTTTAATGGCACAGCCTTTGGACTTGATTTCAGTCGCATGTTTTCTGGTATCCATTGACAGTGTCTTCAATGAAGTAATAAACCTGCAATAATATAAATATGGTATGAACAAGGGGAAAGACAATCCTACAGTTTTTAAAGGGAAAAAAGTGTGCCAGAACTTGACAAAAGCTTGAATCTCAATGCAGAAACTTACTGTTGTCAGGCTTTATTTGATCAATTTGGTTCCTTTTGAGGGAAATCCACAGACACACACACGCACATGCACAAAACAGTTATGTTAACAGGTTTGTGTAATAAAAAAAATGGATTTGTTTGAAAAAAAATGTAATGTTACGGACTGTTACTATATAACATGCACTACAGCCTAAAGCTATATACTATGCAAAATGAAAGAGCATGCCAGAAATAGTTTGAAAAAGTATATGCTGTGCATTGTATGGTTTGTTGTTGGGGTTTTCTGAGCTAGACAAAGGATACTATGTCAAAATGCAATGTTCTGTACAAAGATAATTTTACAACCACTTACATAAAAATGATAGATTTTACAAATCTATCTACTGGTCAAATCCTGCACTTGTTTACAGTGTATATTCAAGTAAGCAATTTCACATGATATACATTAATGAAAATTAAGTGCTGCATGTATTGTACACCTGGAAAGAAAGGAAAACAAAGATGAGAAGAGGGGCACAGAGCTCTTTCAGTTTAGATTTTTAGATTGTGTGGTACATTTATTTCTTTCTAAAACCACCATAAGAAAGCAGGGAAACTACTATTAAAGCAACCCTGATCTCCAGACCTGTTTCAGCTTGCAATCCTTCACTGAGAGTAGGCCCCTCTCACCCTGTATTCCAAGCAGCCCAAAGATTAACTAGCGCCTGGAAAGTTGCTAGTCTTGTCAGGTGCATTTTTTATCACAAGCTTTGCAACATGCATGGTGCTTCTTAAAGCTCCAGCTTCTGGATTCATGTGCTTCCTTCAGCTTTAATGTAAAAAGTTTGCAGGGAAAAGCTTGGATATGTAGCTTCAGGGATCCTAATGAGCTCAAAAAGTCGAGGGCACTCCTTGTCACCTCCCCAATGTGGGAAGTTTGATGGTAAATCCCAGAAACTGTGGGAGCTCTGCCTGTGCTATCATTCTCTCACATCACTGGGCAGAGCATCAGTGGGTTGCATCCACCAGCTTCTTAGATGCCATCAAGACATGATGGATGCTATTGGGGGCACTCTGCTTGGTGTTCCCTCCATCCAGTTCTCTCTCAATGCATGTCTGATCCTGTGATCCTCACATCCCTTCCCTTTATTTCATTGTTGTCCCCCATAGTCAGTTCTTTTTTTCCTTTTCTTTCTTTTTCCTCTAGCCCTTCCCCATCCTGGGTAACTTTGAGGTCTTGTAAGGGCCAGGCTGCTCCTAAAAGCAGAATTGCAAAAAGGAGTAGCTGGCTTTCGAGGACAGGAGCCACATCAGTGCCAGCAATCAGCGAAGCGGCGCAACTGTAGTGCCTGCTTAGTGCTCCTACTATGTTGTGCTTCATAGCACAGTGAGGTAGTTGGATGGAGAAGATAGGGGAAAATTTCTTCTTCACAGGCAGTTCTTAGGGTGCTGAGTTGTCCCTGAACACCTTCCTTTGGGCTTCCACTCCTGACTGGTCTGGGGTTCTATCTATCTCTTGCCATTGCAGCTCGAATTTTCCTTCCAGGTTACATAAAACTGCCCTGTGGCACTTTGTATTGCGGACTGACAGGTGCCAGGGCAATAAAGGTTTCAAAAGCAAAGCTTGAATGTTACAAACCAGAGGAACTGTATAATGTTTGGTGGAAAAAGCAGAAATGTGACTTTGAGTCACCCAAAGAAGTCAAGCTCCATTTGCTTTTTAACATGGTTCTGCTTCAGAACGCATTCATTTCTACATGAATTTCCAGGAAATTAGACGGTGCTTTAAAATTTCAGAGTTAGACAGACTTTAGCTCTAGAGCCTCCAAGAGGCTGCATAATCTGTATGAACCCTTTCAGCCTTCACAGAGATGACGTCAGGTGTTTGGAAGCACAAAATGACGCTACACAACAGTTGGGGAGAGGCAGTGAAAAATGTCATGTTCTGTGGAAGCTGTAAGAAGGAATTAGGTAGACTGAAAGCATTTACTCAGTGGGGACTTGGCTGGGGCACATGCACCCTTTGTGAAAAATGCTGCAGTATCATCCATCAGCAGAAGCAGCTAGAGCCCTAGAGATGTATCTCCTTCAGATGACAAGGAGACTAGCATTTCTTTCTGATACCCTGAAGGGAGAACACTGCCCGCTCAATACTTCTCACAGTCTATGACCATTTAGTATTGGTCTCCAATCTAGCCTTTACAAAGCCCAAAACTTCTCAGGTGGTCCCTGGGGGGATGTGGGCTTACACTGAGCTGTACCAGATCTGCTTGTGGCCTGAAGCATTGTGTGTCTTCCGTTGTTTATTTGCAGATTATCTCCTTTGATTTTTCATCTTTATTGATGTGGAGAGTCAAGTAGTGGAAATCACATCATAGGAATCCTTATAGCTACTCACTGGAGGAAAGAAGCAGAGAACACCGCATGTCTTAACAACAGAAGAGACAGAACACAGAGGCATTCAGGGAGCCTGAGTGTGGAACCAGCGTTTCACTGAGAGACCTGACAGGAATCCAGGAATAAAAAATAATCACCTTCTTTAGTTTTAACGGCCACAGTTGAATTTTTAGATTAGAAAATATGAGCTCTATCATAATCCATGGGTAGGCTGATGACTTCAATTGTATGAGATTCTTCTCTGACCTGAAACAGATGAGCAGGGAAGAGTCAGTGCAATTTGTGCTACAGAAGCAGGCTAGAAATTCAACGGAAGGAACAGTTCCTGGGGAAATGCACAAGTGCAAGAGAAGAAGAGAAAGAATTGCCTGATGCAGCATTGTTGTGGGCAGCTTTTTAGTAAAACAGATTGAAAAAAAAGAATCAGCGGAGTGGTCTTCTCTTGGTAAAAGTGTTTTTGACAAAATGTAATTATTTTGTGGAAATGTGTCAAAATTTAAAATGGGAAAATGAGAAACAATTATCTTTTGACTTTCTCATTCCACTGTGATAATGTAAAATTGTTTCATTTGTGCAAGTGAAAATGTTTCATTCGGATTTCCTCGTTTAGATGTGTACTTTTCTATTGCAACATTTGCTATTGTATTTACATATTTCTACCTATATATTCCATATTTATATTGCCTCAGTGTTGCAGAAGTACAGAATTTCTGGTTCTGCAGAAACATTTCTATCTTTTTTTTTTTGTTCTGATTTGAAAAGCCTTTATGAAAGGCAGGTCCTGCTTGACTAACCTGATCTCCTTATATGACAAGCTGACCCGCCTAGTGGATGAGGGAAAGGCTGTGGATGTCATTTACCCAGACTTTAGTAAAGCCTTTGACACCATTTCCCACAGCATTTTCCTGGAGAAACTGACTGCTCATGGCTTGAATGGGTGTACTCTTCGCCAGGTAAAAAAATGGCTGGATGGCCAGGCCCAAAGAGTTGTGGTGAATGGAGTTAAATCCAGTTGGCGGCCAATCACCAGTGGTGTTCCCCAGGTCTCAGTATTGGGACCAGTTCTGTTTAATATCTTTATCAATGATCTGGACGAGGGGATTGAGTGCGTCCTCAGTATGTTTGCAGACAACACCAAGTTGGGCAGGAATGTTGATCTGCTTGAGGGAAGGAAGGCTCTACAGAGGGATCTGGACAGGTTGAATGGATGGACTGAGGCCATTTGTGTAAGGTTCAACAAGGCTAAGTGCCAGGTCCTGCACTTGGGTCACAACAACCCCATGCAACGCTACAGGCTTGGGGAAGAGTGGCTGGAAAGCTGCCTGGCCAAAAAGGACCTGGGGGTGCTGGTTGACAGCTGGCTGAACGTGAGCCAGCAGTGTGCCCAGATGGCCAAGAAGGCCAACAGCATCCTGGCTTGTATCAGGAATAATGTGGCCAGCAGGAGCAGGGAGGTGATTGTCCCCCTGTACTCGGCACTGGTGAGGCCACACCTGGAATACTGTGTCCAGTTTTGGGCCCCTCAATACAAGAAAGACATTGAGGTGCTGGAGCGTGTCCAGAGAAGGGCAACAAAGCTGGTGAAGGGTCTGGAGCACAGGCCTTATGAGGAGCGGCTGAGGGAACTGGGGTTGTTTAGCCTTGACAAAAGGAGGCTGAGGGGAGACCTTATTGCTCTCTACAACTACCTGAAAGGAGGTTGTAGTGAGGTGGGTGTTGGTCTCTTCTCCCAAGTAGTTAGCAATAGGACAAGAGGAAATGGTCTCAAGCTGCACCAGGAGAGGTTTAGATTGGATATTAGGAAAAATTTCTTCATGGAAAGGGTAGTTAAGCATTGGAACAGGCTGCCCAGGGAAGTGGTTGAGTCCCCATCCCTGAAGGTATTTAAAAGACATGTAGACATGGCACTTAGGGACATGGTTTTGTGGTGGATTTGGCAGTGCTAGACTAATGGTTGGGCTTGATCCCAAGGTCTTTTCCAACCTAAACGATTCTATGATTCTATGAAAAGTTAGTTTGTTTTTAAAATGGCGATCTTCCCCTCCAAAACAGAAATGCAGATTTTTGTGGCACCTCTGCTTCTAAATAAGAATTCATTTTCCCCACAATTTTGTGTGCACAGCAAAACCTTCTGAGGCCAAGGGGGCAGCTGTGTTTTGGATCACTCCCTGTTCTGAGCTCAGGTTTTGGTTCTATGGACTTACAGTGATTGAGTAGTCATAACCAAACCCTGAATAATATACGTCTTCCTAATGCTTTCTAGAGTGATTCAGACTACTTTCATCTACTTTCCATACTCTGTTTAAGAGTCCTTCCTCTCATGCCCCGGTGGTGCCACTCTCAGTTCCACCATGCAGTCAAGTCACAATCCCTGTGGAAATGCACACCGCAGAAAGAGCAGCTGTCCAGAAAGTCTCCAATTACCTTTCTTACCATTTCAGTGCTGTTTCCTTCTTCTGAGGTAGGCCAGTGTGCTGTGCATGTGCCTACTTTCTAAGCTTCCACCGCTTTTCTTTGGATTCTCTGCACCACTGACTTGTATTTTGGGTTGGCGTTTAAAATGTAATTCTTAACAGTGACATTGGCAGGAATTAAACAGTGACCAGAAATCAACAGTTTTTAGGAAATAACTGGTTGTGAATAGCAGTTCTTGAGCCCTGCTTCAAAATCCTTCAGCATCAGTCCGCAACTGGGGAAAGAAAATAAGAGATTCCAGAGATGGAGATGTTTTTCCCAAGAGGGTATGTGTGTGCAGAGGAGATGAGTGCTAATTGTCCCCGCTCTGCTCCTCGTGTCCAAGCCAACCTGGCAAAGAAATCAAGTGGGATTTAGTGCAGATGTAAACCAGAAAGGCAAGAGGAGCAGTGCCTTTCCCAGCTATCACTTTATGGTTTCCATCTCCCACTGGGGGACTTGGGAGATTGCTGCTGCATTGGTGGAGGATGACTGAAACGTGTATTCATAGCACCAAAAGTCAGTTTTAAAAAATTTCCCAGGTGAGCGTCAGTGTGCTGCTAATCAAATTGAGGGTTGATTGCAAAACTAAAAATGAAGCAAATGCTTTGCATAATTTGGTAGACTGCTGCTGTGTGTGTGCGTGTATGTGTTTATAGACTCTTCCCTAAGCATTGTGAATTGGATTAATTGTGGAAAGAAAGGCATTCTGTGTTCATATTCTTGATGCAGTTCCAGAGCTGTTTTGTATGTTCTGGACTGGAGTAAGGGCTGGGTTAGGAGATATGGGAAAGACCAGGCCTTGTTCTCCAACTGCTATATTTGTGGGCAAGATTTAAAGGCAGTTCAATGTATTTTGCATGACTTGAGAAATTTTAGACTGCATTCCATATTTACTGTGTCGAGAGGAAAAGAGCTGTTTTATCTCAGCTTCTAGGAATGTTTAAGTTAAATGTCTGTGCCTACTTGGGTAACCACAGCTATTGAAATAAAGCACACGAAATCCCAGATCCAGTTGCAACACCCCAAAAATGCAGCCTTAATGCTTCTGAGAAGGCCCCACAAATTGCCAGTTCTCATCAAGCATCAGTCAGTGCCCCTGAAGCCAGGCTTATTTACATCAGCCCACAGTCTGGTCCATGAAGTAAATACATGTTCTTTCTTTCACTAAGACCTCACAAATTCCCAGCCCTACCTAAGCCTAGAACAGCTTTCTGTCTCATTTATGTTGGTTTGAGTTGGATGAGTTAAGATTAAGCAGAGGGATTGGCACAGTAAGAGAGTCTTTCAGTTGGCTGCAAGCAGACTGAACTAACCCCCTTTCTCCCTGCAAAGACTTTACAATATAAACAGCTTCCTGGCAGTGCAGATGGACTGCTCTGTGCAAGCCATCCCTATTTTGTTCTGTGAGATAAAACAAAATGACCACATCTTATTTGACTAGCTCTAAATTCATTGCTTTGACATGTTTTCTCAGTGCAGCCAAACCCAACCTATGCCAGTTACCTGGAGCATTGGACTGGACCCATCACTTTTCTTTTCTTTCTTTGAGGAAGGAGGGAGCTTCTAAAAGGTTCCTTAAGGCCTTCTCATTTTCCCTCCCATACTAATCCTGTCCTCTGGGATTTCACTGTCAGTCCTTAGGTGCTGTCAGGCTGCTGTGCAGAGCTCATTGGCATGCCAGGTCCTTATCCCCACATTTGTGTTGTCTCACAAAGCAGCACATAGGGATGCTTTGGCAATACGGAAGGAAGGTTTTCCTAGCTGTCATGGTGAAAGGAGAAGGCACTGGAAAACACTAGTTTAAATCTCAGTGCAGTGGTCCCCCAGTGACTGTTAACTTAACCTTCAAGTGCCTCCAGTTTCCTACTGGTAGGAAGGGGTAAATAGGGAAAAAAAGGGGATAATGGAATGAACCTACTAGTTAATATCTGTAAACCCCCTAAGTGATCAGTGCAAATCCTCATGTGAGACAATCAAACAGTGGACTGAAGGTTCTGGTAATTCATAGTCCCTTGCAAGTGTATGTACGGGAATAGCACTCTCCTCCTGCAGGCAGGGCTGCCTGCAGTTGGTTGAGGGGCTGAGGGAGGCCAGGCAGAAGCAGCAAGGTGCCTTGGAATACAGCCAGGCATTGCAAGGAGCAGGGAGAGGTCTCAAAATCCCACCCAGCCTGCAGGTTCCCTGTGGAGCTGGTCCTGCAAGAGGAAAGAAAACACGGTATTGTCCCTCGAAAGCTGCTGCCTTGCTTTCTGTGCCTGCCTTCTTCTAGATGTTGGGGGTGTCTGGAACAGCACAGCCAGAAAAGCAGAACAGGACTTCTTCCCCAGTGCCATCAGCCTGGGGGGACTCATACTGGCAAGGCCAGAGCCTCCAGTGAGTGTGGGACAGCGCATGGTCACAGCGCAGTGGGCTGAGGAGCAGCAAGAAGACAGAGAGGATGCTGTCAGCAGGTGTTTTGGATGATCAGAGATGCATCGCTACGGAGGCTGTGAGGCAAACATTTGCAGCATGGCCATAGGCTGGCAGTATCAAGCTATGAAGGCAGAAGAGGCTGAGGGGAGTGCAGAGGTGGTCCGTGGCAGGAGCACTGTGCTGTTGGATAACAGAGAAAGGGGGGGCCTCAGGGCAGCCTGAGAATGTTGAAAAGGGCACGCTGAGCTGGTGTTTTCCATCTAGCTGTCATTCTTTCCTTGCTCAACAACCTCTGTTGTTCCCTGACCCAGTCCTCCACTCCAGGCAGTACTTCGTGTTGTTTCTTTTTTGCCCCTCTCAGCCTCTCACCAAGGTGTAAATATCTCTTCCCACTCTATGTGGATCTGCAGGGCTCTGCTATTCTCCTGCAGGGCTAAAAATTGTCTGCAGCAAAGCAGCTGCTCTGTAGAATTTATCTGACTAAAAGATTAGACTCCCTGAAATGCATCAAAGGGCTAGATCCTCACGGCTGGTATAAATCCTCATTTACAACATAGATCACAGCTATAACCAACATGTAAATCACAATGCTCCCTTCTGACTTGAAAATCTATGAATCTATGAAAATTGGCGTAATTGCATTGATTTCAGGAGGGCTGCTGTGATTTACGCTGGCTGGGGACGCGGCCCAGCGTACGCCCATCCTGTTAGAACAAATTAGAATTCTCTCTGTGGCGCGGCAGTTCAGCATCCAGGCAGGCTGGGTCAGCGGCAGCGTGCTGCGCCTGCCGTCAGCTCCTCCGGTGCTCCAGGGGCCCAGGGAGGAGCGGGGGTCTCAGCTCCCCCCTGAACGCTGAGCCTGTGCCTTTGCCTTTGCCTCCCTGTTAGGCTGTGTTTGAGAAATACTATTGCCCAGCAAAGTCGTACAGTGTAGAAATGTAGGAGTGGCAGTGCTTTGACCACGAGAAGCCTGTGGGGGGTTTTCACAAGCTAACTTGTCCTGTCAGATGTAGTTCAGGAAATGCTGTTGCAGAATGCATCCTGCACTTTTGCCCGAAGACATGTCTGAGGCCCTCAGTGCCCGTTCCTTGGCATAGCAAAGGATGCATGCACAGTAAGCATCAAATCAGATTAACAGCCATTGAGTCTTTACTTTTGCTGCCGCAAAATTAGAATAGGGTGAACAATTAGCAAAGAGGAAATATGGAGAAGAATCGCAAACAAAGCATTTCCTTCTACATGCAACCCATAAGAAAGCTCAAGATTGTTTACTATTAACTGAGTTTACATGGGATTGTTGTCAGGTAGAATAGCAATTCACCTTAAAGTCTCTGGAATAACAATCAGAATCGTTAGTCTCACATAGCATTTACTAAAGCCTTTGTTGATAGTGAAAGCTCTATTTAAGGCTACACTTGCACTTGTCTTACAATGGCTTGTTTTCTGATGCTTACCAGTTCCTCAAAAAATTATTCCTCTGTATTAAATTTTCAATACCTGGCCTTTGCTCAGGAGCAAAATGTTGTTGTTTTGGAGAGAAACATATTGATCAAGTTTCTAAGAAAAAGTAGAAAACAAACTTTTATATTATCAGATTACATTTGGATTCTTTTGCATATGATTTAATCCTGATGAAATCTGCGAGTTAAAAATATGTAGTCTGCCTAATTCTCACCCAGGACTGGAGTCACGGCCAATTGATTTTGGACATGTTCAATGAACAGTTCCCACTGTGCTTAGAGCCATGAGAGTGCAAGTCACAACAAATAAATATTGACAGGACTGTGAAAGCACAGAATGTGGCCAAACTCTTCTTTTGACTACACAGTTGTATCTCTCTGGGGATATTGATGTTGCTTTTGCATATTTTCATAATCCAGGCTTTGGAGGGCTTTCAGGTTTGCATTTTGGTTTAAATTGTCTGGTTATGGTGCTATGATGGATGTTTAATTTTTCTAAAGATCTCTGTAAATAATAGATGTCATTGTGGTGGCCAACCTGAAACTTGCAGCTTCTAGTGAATAAACAACAGAACCACGGTGTTTCACCCAGCTCTGTTGCAACAGCCACTTCCAGTCCAAAGGAAGGTCCCGAGATTTTATCAGGGCTATGAGTCTGCCACTAGTTTCTGTCATTAGCAAGTAAAAGAGACAGAGGCACTAAACGCAGGGTGTGTACCCTCACCCCTACTTCCAAACGCTGCTCTTTGGTGGGAGGGAATATTTGGTCATCCAACCTCCTTGCTCCCTTGGGCTGCACTGTATCTACCAGGGAGTTCCTCCCTGTCCTGGACTGCCTAGCATCTCAGCCACCACAGCAAAAGACAGGCCTATGCTCTAAAATGTCCTGTAAAAAATCAACCTGCTTAACGTATTTTGCAGTCTCATCCTTTATTATGTTGAAAGGAAAGTCAGCCTGGACATATTTAGTATGAAAACTGCCACTGATTGCAGGTTTTATTGGCATTTGCCACAGCTGGCTCCAACACAAGTTTCTGTGAGTTAGGTGTGGCCCCAAAAACATCCATTCCACTCATGTCAGACCTGTCCTGGCTTGCTTGCATGAGGAAAAGAGCTCATACTTGGTGCAAAAAAACCTTTACAGGAAGGATATCTTGACCTAGCTACAAATAGGAAGAAGATGCCTTCTCAGGCAACACACTTTTCTGTCCTCCTTTTATCTTGTGCCGCTGTGCTTCCTCCCCGGCTCATTGACAGGGAAACCCTTTTCCTCTGGCAAATTCTGCTTTGATGATGAAACTGTTTATGTGGAACGTCCCTGCCTTGTCAGAAAATCTGGTTTTGGTGGCTTTTTTCTGGCTGGCTTGCCTGGGAGGGTGGTGACTCAAATCATCTCTGCGTGTGTGAGTGAAAGGAGTGCCTGGCGTCTGCAGCTGACTACCTGATGAGTGGCCATGCCACCCAACTTTACCTTCTACCCTCCCAGGGAGCTGAGGACCTGTATAACATGCAAGCAGGGCAGGTCCCTGGCTGCCTCATGAGTTTCCCAGCCGGCTGGCAGGAGGGTGGGCTGGTGCCTGCCACTGAAGTGGGTCGTTCCATTCCTGCTTAGTGGATGTTTTTATTACAGTGTGAAATGAAGGAAAATATCAAAGCTGGCTGAGACTGTGTTGTGAGGAAATCCTCTGATCTTGCTAGCTCTGCTCAGTGTTTAGCCTTTTATCAGGACATGAGCTCATTGCTGTTTCAGGCTAAAGACAGAGCTTTGTATGGATGCTTTGCTTTCACTCTTGAAATTCTCAGTTTGACTTGCAGCTTGTGTCAGAAAGGGCCTGATCACAAAAAAATGTTAATGCTTTTACCAGGAAAGTTAGCAAGCACTTACGCATCACTCTTCCAAGGGATACAGATGTGTAAGTGGTGAAGAGTCACACATCTCTCTTTGAATCAGGTTCTCAGAGCAACCATCTAGATACTAATTATCTTCTGCAGAAGATCCCAAATTTCTTTTATGTCACTGAGAGCTCTAGTTGCCTGGCAATACTCAGTAACATCCAAGTGCCTCAGAGGACTGGATGTAAACTGCAACGTCGGCGCATTGTAAATGGAGGCAGGCGTATTTCAAGATTTTTACAGAGGAAAAGGTGCGCAGAAAAGTTTAAACAGACAGCTGAAATGAGGTTTTTTTATTCACGTGATATTTTATTCCTTGTGATAGCCAACTTCTGCTTTAATTAAATAAAACTCCAGCAAAGCCTCCCCCAGCCTTTGTCTGATGTTTTATTTTTCTGTTGCCGATCTGTGTGTGATGCTCATGATCCTGTTGCTGCCAAAATTTAGCCAAGGGGATGTCTGTCTAGGCCATCCAGAGCCTTGTCAGAATATGCAGGGCAGGACTGAGGAACATGGCCTGAGGTATCAGCCTGCCTTTGTGCTGGCTGGGCCACCTCGAAGGGTGTCACAAGGCTCCTGACATGTGAGCATGGGCTCACATGCCCTGTGACAGTGAGCGTGGGTCGTGTGAGCTGATGGGCAGCTTACCAGCAGGGCCAGATGGCCAGTTCTTCAAGTTGTGACCATGTCTCTTTCCGCAAGGCAAGCTTGTTAATAGCGCATTTAAAAGAATCCAGAAGACTTGGTGATAGATTTAGCCTCAGATTCCAGACCTGGCACACTGTGGCAACTCCAGAGTAATGTCTGGTCTACTGCAGAAGAGACACTCGCCCTGCTCTGTCCCCTTTCCCTCAATATAGCCGCCACCCAAGCAGCACGATTGCCTTCACCTGGCTTCCTAGGTCCTGTTTTCAGGTTGCACTGCACAGCAAAGTCAGGTACTCAGAAGACCTCTGTTCTGTCACAGAAAGACTCAGACTCCACCAGTCACAGAACTACTCAGAGCATTTAAGCTACAATTTATGGCTTAAATCCAGGCTCAGCAGCAGGCGGTCACACGCATTAGTGCCTGCCTTCAGTGTAGTAGCCCGCTATTGCAGAAGCAAGAGAAAACTTCAAAAACAACTGGCAGAGTGTTGTCTTTGTTTTGTTTCCTGTTCTGTTTGGTATTTCATCTAACTGGCAGGAGAGAGGGTTTTTTTCCATAACAGACTTTGTCCTCATAATGCCTCTGAACATAGGACAGCAGCTGAATGCTGTGTTTGCCACGTGGCTGGGGAAATGCATGTTTCTGTCAGCTCCCAGTTTTCTTCCTTTAGCAGTGATGGAAATGAGTTTTAATCGAGCACTGCTGTGGAAGTTACCCCTGCTTAACTCTAAGGTGAAGCCTGTTTGTTTGTATTGTAAACTGTAATTCAGCAATGACCAGTTCAAATTGTGCTTTTAAATGCAAAGGTACATAAAATGGTTGTGTCATGGACAGTTGACCTACCATTTAAGTGTCTTTCTTGTGCAGATTGCAGCTCCTCATAGTCAGGAGTAACAACTTTCCGGAAGATCTGTGATAAAATGGTCTCAAGCTGTTTCCTGGGGGAACTGGGTTTCTTAACTGGATTTTTCCTTTTTCTCTTAACAGATTTGAAGTGGTGCCTGTAGTAAGAAGAGGAGCTGCCATATCCCAGTCCATTCCAAGTGGAAAGAAGATCCTGATGCTGCTTCTAGCTGTCCACCAAAAGTCTCACCATCATGTGCATATTCCGTGACTGGGTAAAGAATACTTTGGCACCCATTCACACTTCACATCATCACAAAGGTGATGCTGGGGAAGGACAACCTATTGTATTCTGAATCAAGAAAAGCATAACGTAGAGAAGGATGTGCTCTCTCTCTCTCATCTCTTTGAACACCAGTCAGCACTAGTTTGCCTGCATTCCCTTTCTTTTCCTTAACAGAGAGTGGCCCTCAAGAAGACATTGTGCTCCATGCTTCTGGGTGGTGTTTGGTACAAGTTGAAGAAAATTGAACTTTGATGGCGGTATAATTCGACATCCGCTCATTGCACAACTGTGTGGATGCCAGGTTTCAACCATTCCCTTCAGTGTGGGCATATGTCATTCTTGCCATTTCGTCTTGCAGTAATGTAAAGCATGAATGCTGTTGGTCAACAAGCAGGTAATTTAAATATTAAGAGAAATGTAGGAGAGGCATGTCAGGGGGTGGAGACTTCAGGATGAAGTACCTGCCATAGATTAAAGATCATAAGGTTATTGCACTTTCCTAGTTTTAATTAATTACTTTCCTTGTTTGGTTTTTACCTGCAAATTTAACTCCTTTTTCACTTTAGGTATATGTGATGTAAGTGTCTAGTACAATTTACTGCAATATATTTGTCACATTATGAAAATCAGAGTGTTATCTTCATCAATTACAAGCAAAAAAATTCCTATAAGTAGTAAGGAAAAAGAGCTATATCAGTGGACTCTTGAAGGCTTATCTCCACAGGAATGTTACATGTAAAACTGCAGTGTTTCATCTAGATTGTGTTTAGTCCTGCATTTGGACTTCAACTCTATGGTAAGTGCAAAGTATTTCTCCACATTAAAAGTGGAGTAAGCTGCCTTGGATTTAGTGAAGATGTGCAAGATCAGCCACAAACTAGCTAATGTCCTGTATGTCCTGCTTCATCTTGTCTTGCAGCAACTTGTGTATACTTTCAGTTAATATTTTTGCTTGCAATCAGACTGTTGGATAAATTAGGACAGTTAACAGTGTTAAAAAACAGGTGGTGCAGTAGAGAAAGCAGCATTGTGCTGCTTTTCTTGAAGTGTACCTTCTGCCTGTTGCAAACCTTCTCAGTGCTTCCCCTTTCCCCTCCCTGACAAGTTAGCCGTCCTGTCTGCAGAGTAAACACTGATTGCAGAATTCTCTCATACACAGGCCTACTGAAGTCTCATTGCCAGATGTACGCCTTGTTATGGCATCTGAGCCAGCTTCTTGATATTTTGTGCT
This sequence comes from Pelecanus crispus, assembly GCF_030463565.1. NCBI lineage: Eukaryota > Metazoa > Chordata > Aves > Pelecaniformes > Pelecanidae > Pelecanus > Pelecanus crispus. The sequence continues at coordinate 130,719,891 of NC_134643.1, read as the reverse complement.
TTTAAGCACCACTTGGTCTAAAGTGGGCACCGCACTCTTATTTCTTTTGCTTCTTCTGGCACACTTTCTAGAAATGAGAACACAGAGCTCTGCTGATCCCAGGAATCATGCTCACCTCCTTTTCCTGTACCAGAATTTTGCAGTGGCATAAACTCCTGCTTTCTCAGAATCTCCCTTCATGGTTCTTATCATAAATATTAGAAGCTAACTTATTCTTTATTTTAGTAGCGTAAAAACCACACTAAGGTAGACAAAGCAGTGAGCTACCCGTCCTGTTTCCTGCCATACTTTCTTTAGCATTCTGAAGTGTTCTTTGGGTTAAGATCAGTTTATAGAAGCTGAAGATATGGCCTTATGCACAAAAAATAATTGGTAAAATGATTTCCCAAAATACCCCCTTTTAATAGCTCTCCATTTTTTCCAGAATAACCATAAGAGCTTTCTTTTTTACACAGAAAGATCCAGTGTCATGATAGCAACATCATAATTTTCATGGATGTAAATTTTCACAAGAAAGGAGACAATGTAATTTTACTGAAGGTGATTCTATACTGCCCCATGCATTGTACAATCATTTCTACTTTTACTATGTTGGGCATGAGACACCCTTGGCTTAGAATAGTAGAGATTTAAAGTCACTTAGTGCTGGTCTGAATGACTATGTAAATTGCAAGAGACAGAGAATCAGATTCTGTGCCTATAAATTTTATCAAGCCAGCTGCTTGTCAAATTTCATTTTTGCTTTATTTAATCATTAGATATTACTGGGGAAAAAATGTACATTCTGCTGTTAGTTCTTCTGGTGTAAATCTGGAATAAGAGCCTAATTCTTATCTCCTTTGGTCTGATATCAGTGGAAATCAACTGCAGTGAAATTTACTTTAGCTTTAAGCTACTGTATTCATAGCGTAATGTGGTCTTTGTGGTTCTTAAAACACATGCAAGGAAATGCCTATAGTTGTAAAAATGATCCAGGCCAGCTGATTTCATATCATAGCATTTACTTCTGTATGCTGTATTGTATTCTACTACACACCCTTGAGCATCAAACATTCAACTGGCTGGCCATTGAGCCAGTTATAGTTAAAAAGATAGTTACTGACACATACTGAGTCAGCCATCAGGTTTACAGGGAGAGGCAAAACTGCTAATTGTTGCAATAGTACCTAAAGCAAAGGTGTGGCTAAGTTAGCAAGTATCTACCATTCAAACAGTGATCAGCTTCTGCCTTAATGTCTTGGAAAAACTATTTATGTGTAATATAACCCCTTCTGCACACTTTTCCTGCAACTGTACCCTGGGAACAGAGTGGGTAGATGGGGTGATGTGCCCTGGTCAATTTATCTTCCATGTGGCTGAGACCATTGCAAAACAGTAGAAGAGGTGCTTGAGATCAAACACGAGAGCCTAAGTCAGCAGTTGCAAGCACTGGGGGCAGGAGCGGCTGTGGGAAACACAGGAGCTGGGCTGGTTGCGTATAAATTGAATTGAAGCCCTGGTTCTTCAGAAGAAAGTACTTTGTGTAACAGGGAGGTACATAAGTTATTGTCAGTCTTGCAATGCCAGCACCTTTTAGGTCAAGAGATGTAATGCTACCATGGATGAGGGGCAGAGGATCTGTCCAACAGGGAATTTATCCAAACTGGTGCCATTTGGCTTCTTCTTGGCAGTTCCCATGTACAAAATGTTCAGAGAAGGACATGTAGCTAAAGGGTGTTAGCTCTCCAATTACCCTTGCCTAGTATAATGACTCCCAGAGGCCCATTCTTTGCTGCTATAAATTAGAATAACCCTTAAGGTTGACTAATTTGTCCATGCCCTTTACTAGGGATGAGGGTGATATGCAGGAGATGTAGAGCTGCCTTCTCTCATAGCCTCAGGGCTCTCTTATCCACCTCAGCCCAGCCAGCAGTGGGGATCAGTTATAATTCTGACTTCCTACTAACGGTAAGAAAAAGCCACCTAGGCAGGATGTCAGAGGGGCCGAACTAAATCCCTGTAGAAATGTACCACCCTTCTCTTCTGCAGAAAGCCTGCGCAGCAAGGCAGTACCCTCAGCATGCTGCTGCCTCCCTTCCCATCCCGTTTCCACACGTGCTCCCTTACAGGGGTGCTCACTCGGGGTGAAGGCTGGAGGGCCGTCTTGAACAGGGCAGTGAAGCATCCTTGGCCTGCAGACAGGTATTGCCAGCTGGGCCCATGCGAGCAGAGAGCAGCGATGAGGCAAGTACTTGTTTGTGTAGGGCTGTGCTCCTGCATGGCTTGTGCAGATGCACCGGGACACCGCTGATCACGCGGCATTCACAACCAACGTGTGCCGGGCGGCCCTGAGAAGGTGAAGCAAGCCTTTCCAGTCCTCTGGCTACAGCAGTGCCGGGGTTGCAGAAGAACTTGCATAAGCACCAAGCATGGGTTGTCCCTTGTCTGTGGCTCACGAAAAAAAGAGGTTTTGGACCTTCTTCAGCTTCCCAAAAGTTGTGTTTTCAGCATGGACAGATGCTGCTAGGAGCCCGAGGAGCCAACGATGTACTGATCTGCACGTATAATTTAAAGGAAAGGGAAAAGACCTTGTGTGGAGAAACCTTCACCTGAAAGGAACTGTTTTGTTCTGCTTTAATCTCTGTTGTTCAGTTGGCCCTTTCTGGTGAAAAACCTGGTGCACTGCCGCTGTACCTTTGAGGCCAGGCAGCAGAGGTAATTTCCATCCAGGAAACAGTAATTTGATAAAGTGCTAGAGGTGAAGGTCCGGGTTGGCACATCTATTTTGACAGTGCAGGGCTGGGAATGGGGGTGTCTGCGTCATGTTTCACGTAGGCACCTCACTCTCCAACCTTTGTTAAGCTGTGTTTAGGTATACCTGAAGACCCTTGGGGTTTCCCATCCCGTCCTTTGCACCCTTCGAGCAGCTTGAGGAACTGATCCCCCTGAAGAGTAACCTTGGGAGGGTGGGGGGAGGCTGCGTTGTTTTTCAGCCACATCGGTTCCCTGATCCACTTCTATACAGCAGAACAAACATTTGTCCCAGCACAGCAGATGGGTGGTGCGAGGAGGGAACCAGCAGGGAAGGGAGAAGAGATTAAGCCTACTCAACCTGCACTGCCACCAAATAAATGTGCCTTGAATTGCAGCTGCTGGAAGCTAATCTGTCAGTGTTTCCCATCCAGAAAGGTGCCTTTTCAAAGGGTGACAAGGAACAGGAGTGGAGCTTAGGAACTAAGCTTTGAGAAGCAAATTTATTTCAGTTAACTCTAAAAGAAGCCAGATAGTCTTTTGTTTAAGTTTATCCAGCCAAACCACTGTCAGTTGCCCTGTTTCCCTTTGAATTATTTCCTCTGAGTTCCCCGCAGTGCTTTGAGTTTACTCTGGAGAGAATGGGAGCAGAACTGAGCTATGGTGGCTCATTTCCTTGTGGTTTTCTGAAGAAAACGAATCTGTGACATGGGGATCCCTGTCTGTTACCTGCTGGCTTAGGCAGAAGGTACGTGAAGGCATCTAACTGCACCCAAATGCTTGCAGAGTGGCTGGCAGTCACAGACTGAAAGGGCCGGCGTGATGGAGAGCAGGAAGAACGCGTGAAGGACGAGGAGACTAACTCCACTTGCACTGACGCGAGTGTTTATCAAGAGACTTCTTTAGTGTTATTGTTATTACCCTAGCGTGAACCGAGCAAACCGTGAGAGGAATCAGGCCAAAGTTCGAATGAGCCTGGCTTTTTCGTGCATTCACCTCATACGACTGCTCCCACCCCTTGAGCAGCATATAATAAACTTTGGTAAGTTATTTGTTATGGTCATTGCTGCAGAATACCAGTTCTAACAGTACTGCACCTTGGTCAGACCCCAGCTTCCTCCTCTCCCCTCCTACCCCTCACACACACTTTTTTTAGGGCCTGCATGTGCTGCAGATAGTCAGCTATTAGGGGGAATTGACTGACCGACACAGGGCTTAATTTTTTGCTCTGAGCTCTGAAAACAAACCTTTTTCTTTCTTTTCTCTCAGCCTGTTTTCTTCTGTTTCCTTTTTGGAAACCTTTGATGGAGAAATACTGGCATGCTCTTTAATCCTTTAACGTGAGATAAGATTTGCGATGGGCCACAACACTCAGAATTACGGGAGAGTTTTGCCAGTCACACAGATTGTCCAGTGGGATTTCAGAAGATATGCTGCACTCAGACCTTGTCCACAACCTCAACAAGGTTTGGTCAGGTTTCACAGTGGGAAAACAGTCTGCTCCTGTCTCTGAATGTGTGGAATTGCACAAGGGAATGTGATGAATGAGAATGTTTTTCTTTCTCAGCATATCTTCTGAAATCCCACTGGACAATCTGTGTGACTGGCAAAACTCTCCCGTAATTCTGAGTGTTGTGGCCCACCGCAAATCTTATCTCACGTTAAAGGATTAAAGAGCATGCCAGTATTTCTCCATCAAAAGTTTCCAAAAATCCTGTGAAGAAAGCCTCTGCTTTTCTCACTCTCACTGGCTGGGAACCAGTGGTGAAGCCGGAACCCCTAACTCCGAGCGGGTTGGGCCAGTTCTCGTTACCGCTCCTCCCTGGCCTGGGGCTGCCACCACCTTCCCCAGGCATGGCTGACTCCATCCAGCCCTGCCTTGGGCATCTCTGGCCTGGATTCACTGGTGCTCCTGATTCCTGGAGAATGCTGCAGGCACTGGGGCTGATCTGCACAAGGAGCCAGCAGAGGTGGGCCAGATCTCATACACCTGGGCTGTATGCTGTGCAGGGTATCACTCTAGGAGATTCTTCCTTATTTTCTTTCTTGAAATTTAAAGGGAAGAAGGGAGACTAGCGATCCCCCAAATCCCTACCAGCAGACAGATTCTCAGCTGGTGCAGGTGACCAGGGTGTTATTGGACTGAATTTGAGCCAAGAGCCTGGCCCCACGTTCGTTAAATGGAAGCAATACTCAAAAGCAGCATAGAAAATAAATGTCCTCTCTTTAGATGTAACAAATGATTGCCCCTTTGGAGGCGATAATGTTGTTTAATTCTTTTGCTCGGTGTCCTGCCAAGGAGTTCAGTGTTGGACAATGCAAATAAAAACCATCCCCACCCTGAAGGGCTGACAACTCAAGAAATAGACAGACTGCAGACTGGTTTTGCCACGGAATAGGTGAGCGTGGTTTCCTGTTTAGCACTTTACCAGTGATGAAGAGCAGGACAGATTCAGAAATGAGTAAGCCTGAGAGAGGTTGGGGTTTTTTTTCCCCAGTTGATCTTGGGGGAAAAAATGCCATCCAGTTAATTTAGGAGAGTTCAAATGGGGAAGTAGCTAGAGAGCAGTGTTTGGCAAGGGAGAGGAAGACAAACTGTTCAGGACAAAATCTCCCCACAGGAGAAAATTACCTTAGAAATTCCCTCTTAAACAAATCAGCAATTCTTTTCCAAATAATCCCATTTAATGCGCATGTACTGCAAACTGACTGTCTAATTTATTACCCATGTAACAAAACTCACATAGTTAAACCACATTTTCTAATTTAACCAGAGCATCTGACAGCAAAGGGCCACTGAACAACTTAAGTACACTTCTTCAAAGGTCAGAGACAATTGACCAAACCTTACCTTGCTTTTCTGACTACACAAAGCCTCTATCTCTAGCCATGCCTTAACTATAAAGAAAATCTTGGCTGCAAGGATAAGGGAAGTAGCAGCACCCTTATTTTGGCTGCGTAGCTATGTACACCTGCACAGGCAAACAAGGTACCTATACCATAGCAGGATTCACACACACTCATGTGTAATTCTAGATTGTGATTCTCTTAGTTATCGATTATTGCTCTGTAAAGTTTTCAAGCTTGTGTCCAAATTTATAAATGCTTATATAAACCTTGTCTGCTTCCTGCACAAAAGTCAAACAGTAGGGATTTACACCTGCCCTTCACACAGTCCTGGAGGTGATCTCCTTTAGCGGCATGCTTTTGCCAACTTGTCGGCATGGCTATTTACACAATATTTACAAAATACATATTCTCAAAAAAATTAATTAAATTTGGTTATCTGTTCAGAGGTTTTCATGTGTAACAAACCATGATTAAGCATATGTGCTTAATCATGGCAAAGGAAGAGGGTAAAAATTACATAGAAAGCTCTGTGTTAAGAGGTTAAACACATCCACAGATACAATCAATTAACAATGTGATTACCATGGGATTGAAGACTCAGTGTTTTGGTATTTCTAAAAGCCTTCAGGACCATCTGCACTTATAACACACTAATACTTTAATGCACCTTTTTATTTTAGAAAGTGAAGTGTGAAAATCTCACATACCAGTTTCCCAGGCTTGTATTCTTTATATGTCCTCATATCACACTGGCATTCATAGGAATTTACTATGAATGCAGGGTCGGGCCCTGGACAAGTTTCTAAATCAGTTAGGGAAACATAAGAAGCAGCAGATATTACCTGTGCAAATTTTTACTTTAATCTCTAGGTGGGTATGAATAGTTGGTCATTAGCTAGTGATGACGTAAGAGCTGCCATTCCTGATAAGCCCACAGTTCCTTCAGGCTTGCTGGAAGGCTGCAATCCTATTAGTCAGACACTGTAAAAGTTGTTTGTTTAATTATCTTGGAGTTAAGATAACTCTTCCGTTTCTGACCTACTAGGAATTACTCACGAATACATGTCCAAGGGAAGGATTTGGCCTCCATGTTTTAATTAAGATCACATTTAAATACTGGGTAGAATACAAACCTTTTTCTACAGTGCCCAACAAACATCTTTCCTACTTGACCTGTCTCCTACCTCTTTGTCTTCATCCTTTGTGATTCAGGGTTCACGTGACTTCCTTCACATCCCACCCTCAGCCTCACATTTGCCACCACTGACAGTCTGATTACCTGGAGCAGGGGACCTGAGGACAGTCAGGGGACAGGTTTGCACCGCAGTTTGATTGTGTCAAAGTCAAAAAAGACTGTGAGAGGGGATCTCAGGACAGCATGCTGGCAGACAACCAAGAGGAGCGCGTCAGCTTCTGTGTTTTGTAAACTAGCAGCAATCCTTTTGTCACTGTGGATTGCAAAAGCAGCAGTGCTGCCACTGTTTATATGCCTCTGGCATCCTGACTAAGAATCTTTTAATTACATCATAGGTATGTGCAATAGGGTTTGGTTTTTTGCTAGCTAGCAGGGAGGTTTTTGGCTAGATGAAAGACACGTGGTCGAGCGTGTACCTGCACATCAGAATTATAGCTGGGGCTGCACGAAAAGGAGATAGCCTTATTTTTTTAGCAGCAATCAGGGTAGTAAGGGGGAAGGGGGACATTGCTCCTCTGAGGTCGTAAGCCTAACCAGTAGTACTGCATTGTTCTGTACCAGGTGTTACTCTACTATATATAATTTGACTTTCTCCACATTGTACTGGGTAACTGCATTTTGTAGAGCAACCCTCCTTTGCTATGCTGCAGCTTGTAGCTAATGGGAATTGAAGACATTGTAAGGGAGCATAAGACTGTAAACCAAAGGTTTGGTTTGCTTTGGTTTTTGCCCTGTAGTACATATCTGGAGCTGTGAGATTAAATGTGCACTGGGCCTTTTCCTGCTGGAGTCCTATCCTTCTTGGATAAGGGCTAGTTGTCAATAGGAACTTGATCTGAAGAGTATCAAGTAAGTTGTTAGTCTAATCTCTTACAGAAGTCCGGCAAACTTTCATTAAAGGAACAGGAAACTCAAAACTAGAAAGGCCACTATTTCATGTCTGGAGTATATTGACAGAGATCATAATTTAATTCCTCTATTGTTTGTAATTTTCTTGGTTTCACCAGCAATTTAAGCAGTTTTGCACTGTCCTTCTTTAAGAAGGTAAGTACTGTATTCTAAGATGATCAAGACCCCAACTGAGACCGTTGCTATGAAGGATGCTGGTACAGGTAGAAAAGATGAACACTGTTCAATGGAAATAGAAATGTGATCTTGAGAGAGACAGGGTGGCATGGCAGTGAGGAAAGTAGCCTTGTAAAATCCAGACACAGTTTCCTTCCCTGCCCTAGCTTCTTCATGACCTGCAGTGAGTCACTGAGAGCATCCATAGCCATTCTTCTTCCTCACCTTGTTGATTCCACTCCCCTCTGAATGGGGGTTCAGAGAAAGCTCAGCTGTTTGCATAGAGGCTGCAGAGCTACATGGCCTGTGTTGTCCAAGATAGCGAGCAGCAGAGATTTGGTGGCTGCTACATGAAGTGGCTGCTCCACTTCTTCCTGAAGTGGAGAAGTTGCAACCCTGAGAGCGGCTGTAACAAGTACAGATACTGTGCTACTGCTGACCCAGGTAGACCCATACTGCTCCTAAGCCAGAACCCTGCACTAGCTCTCAATTCTTTCATCCGTAAAAGGGTGTAGGAGGATTGCTGTGCCTCACAGACATGAAGTTTAGATAATTACAAATGTGAGACACTGAAATATTACACTAGTAGAATTACCTCAGACGAAGAATTGTTGCTCTGTCAAGTCTAATGCAATTTTCTCCAGGTTGTCCTGTTCAGTTGGATTCTAAAGGACATGGATATGGTTTCTTAAACTCTGTGGAATGGTGCTAGAATTCTGTTTGTTGGCTTTTGTTTTCTGTGATAGTCCGTAGGGCTTTTCCATAAGGGATCAAAGCATCTCTATAGACCTTGCTCATCACATCCTCCTTCTTCTTCCCTTTCCTTCTCCTTTGAACTTGAATATACACTCCACTGGAGTATTCTGATAAGTAGCAGAAAAATCCATCTGAGCTGGTACCAGTTCTATATAATTTAGATTGCAGAGTTGCATTGGACCACTTTCTGTGGGGAAAAAAAAGAAGCGAATCATCCTGAGGTGGGCGCAATACCCTCAAGAGTAAGATCTTGGGTCCTAAAATGACAAGTTACTGCAGGCAAACTGAACCACTTAGCTCCCAAATCCTTCCCAATCATAATTTATAACAAAAGAGGGATCTTTTCTCAAGTTAATGTTTGAGCTTCTTCTCATCTTCTGTGCCGCTTTTCAGAAATGGCTGCAATACTAAATTAATCTTTTTGGATATGAGTGGATACTGCACATCAAATTTCTCTTTTGCATTCAATGAAGGCCCAGTGGTTCTAGCAGACTTCAAAAGGGATTTCATATTCTGTAAAATACTTCACATTTCTCTGTATCAAAGTCTGATATTTTTTCCAGGGCTGTACAAGCTCACACTACCTACCTAGTCTGTCTGTCCACATCACTTTCATGTTTTTCTGAATTGCTAATGAAGGCTACACGGGCCTCGAAGCTTGCAAAGGGTTCCCTTCAACTGAGTTTGCACAACCTGAATTAATTCTCCTTTAGAAATCCCAAAGTGCCTTTCCCTTTTTCCCATTGCTTGCAAAGAGAATTTCCCTTGGTAGTGAGGGTGGGGTCTTAGAGGCCCAGCAACAACATCAGTGACCAAAGGTTATAACTTTTGCTTCACAAATTATTTATAGGGAAACAGAGAGGATGCAGAATCTGGGGAGATGTTTGCAGCTGAAATTCCTACTTTTGCTCTGCTGTAGCTGAACTTCAAGTCTTCTTGTAAAATATTGAGTGTTCACTTAGGAAGCCTTGAACGCTACTGTTTATAAGGTAACATCCCAGAACTTCAACAGCTGACTGGAAAACTGCCGAAATCCCGAAATGTGCAACTTTACTTACAAACCACTACTATTGTTGTGACAGTGGTGCAGTCGTACTTTTTCTCACCTTTCCTTTCTACTTATCCAGCTTAGCTATAGATCTAGTAAACACGTATTCCTACAAAGGAGGGACAAAAGGTGTCTCCCCTTCTGAAGTCGACTCTGCTCCTGAGGTGGGACAGAGGTGGTGTCTGTGCTGTTCCTCTATATTGTACATCCATGCTCCATCAGGACACTTTCAGGCCTTACTGCTTACATGAGATGTACAGCAGTCTGTTCATAACACCAATCCGGTGTGTGTATACTCAGCCCTTCTGTTCAGGTTAAACTTTTGTGTTCACCCCAGCAAAATGTTGTTATCTGTTCCCGTGTCTATCCCTGTCATTCATGGTGTCTTCCTGCTCAGTCAATATATGACTATTAAATTTTCTGTGCAGAACCAGACCTTCTTCCTGAAGTGTTGGTGACTGAAAGGACTGCCAGAAGGATCAGCTAGCAGTGGTTCAGAGTTGAGCAGAAATGAGTGTTTGACTCTCAGAAATTATTATTTTGTGACCAGGCATCATCTTCTAACAGATAACAGGAGATGTGTTCTTTGTTCATTGTCTCTGCAAAAATACAGCAGTTCCTGGTACTCGTCTGAAAATGACCACATCGCATCAGTGCCCTGGTCTATGATCTCCTTGTCCAGGGTAACATGTACATCAGTGACCAGGAGAGACACTACCAAGGAAAGAAAAAGAAAATTTGTAGCTGGGAAATAAACTGTTGGTAGAGATTTCTTCCTAGTGATAAGCAGTTAATTATTGGCTTATATCCTAAAATGAAAGGTTAAAGAACACATTTTGTATGCTAGTAACTATTTTTTTACCAAAGAGTTCAAGCTTGTTTTTTTTTTTTTTATTCCTGCAATTTCTTTAACCCCAAGAATAGCCTGTGACTATGAACTCTCCATGTTGATAACATGTTGATGGGGGAAAGAGAGATTTGTCTTTATGATTTAAAATTCTGTAATGAGGACAGAAGGAAAGAATGAAAGTATTCTCAAAAGGCAAATAATTCTTTTTGCAAGTTGTATCAGAAACATTCTTGAAACTCATTGTCATCTGTGAAAACAGAATGTGAAAGAAACCAAGAAGGTGAAAGAAACAAAGAAGGTATGGAGGCCTGATCCCAAAAAGGACCTATACGCATAATGTCGCATATAACTGAAATGTAGGTGCCTAAGTGCAAAGCCTCACCTTGTATGTCATAAAAAGCTGAAGCTGTGCATCTGCTCATGCCCAGAAACACCTCAGTCCTGAGAAAGCAGAGCAGTGACACCTATCCTATCGTTAACCCAGGAACTACGCACTCAGTATTTATTTCCCCAGAGAGGTCTATGCTGCTAAGTATTGTCACAGCACACCTGGCATGGAGGATCCAAACAGAATGGGGTGGAAACCTTACTTTTCTTTTAAGACTTGGCAGGGGAAGGTGCCTTCTAAACAGTAGCCAACTGGTTCAATAGCCTACCCTTCACTCACAAGGCTCTGCCAAAGTGGCTCAAATCCACACCTTCCCCAAGAGTACCGAAACCACCAAGTTAAAAGCCAGTCTGGGCAGAAGAGGACACCCTAACATAGCTGTCGGCTTCTCAGAGCAAGCTTAGTTGTGCCAGGTCCTAAATTACAGCAGCTGGGACAGGGAGTCCCAGGATCCCCATGCACACTGGGTTCCCCTTATGGCAGTTTCTGTGGCAACTGCTGCTGTCATTATCCTTGGTCACCCACCACGTCCCTGCTCTGCAGCAAGTCACGCATCGGTCCGAGGTGGCACAGACAGCTGTACTGATGTCCTTTCAGCAGACTGGGATCCCTGACCTAGAACTTGATTCTTTCTTCATACCAACATCGGTTCAGGGTAATGCAGTCAAAACAGTACAAATCAGAGGGAATTCTAGTCCACCAAATGTCTTAAGGATGCTCCAGTTACCAACCAAACAAGAAAGCAGCATACAATCAGAATTAAAATCATGTATACATAAATATGACCCTATATGTTTTTCTTTCTTTCTGCAGCCCTTTTCTTATGTTTTCCTGAAAGCAGAGTAATTAATAGCATGGGTGGCATGTGTTTGTTGCTACATGGTTATAGAAAAGGTGCCAGAGCCTTGTAATAAATTATTTCTCTGAAACATTAAATATCTGGGCAACTAACTGTCAAGGATTTTCCATGCACAGATGGGAGCCGCAGAAGAGCAGATCTGTGGGGTCTAAATCTCATGCAGCACAAAAGGAGCCCTTTCATGTTACATGAAAACACCCTGCAGTGTTTGAAATTAATTCCTTTGGATCAGGGGGAATCAATTTTGGTCAAATTGCCTTCAATCAAATGACTAATGGTTTTGTTAAAAATCTCATTGTCAGTCTTGAAGAGAGATGTTGATCTGGATAAGCTGTGCTGAGCTTCCCTTCACTCCCTCACCGCTCATGGCTTGAGAAAACTCTTCAGAAAAATATCCCATGCAGCATATTATGATGTTATCATGTGTTAGCACATCTCATTCACAGAGCTATCCAGTCTGATTTTAAATTGCACATAAATCTTCAACTAAATATAATCCAGATTTCATATTGTTTTATTATTTTCTTCCTCTCTACCTGTTCCCAGAGTGTGTTCAATAAGACCATATTATTCCTTCCTCTATCATGAATATGCATTATGTTCAGGTTTTCATTTTGGGATCTGGGATGGGCAAAGCTGGTGGGGTTTCTTTCTTGTGAAATCCAGTTGATCAGGGGAGTTGTGGCTTCTTAATTCTCTAAAATTCAATATTGGGCCAATTCCACTTCTCTTTATCTGATCAGATTTTGGTGTGGCATTAGATTAAAAAAATGCCATTGTGGAGTGTAGCATCTGAGATTTAAAGAAATAATTACTTCTGCTCAATTGTGATGAACGTTATTCGCCCTTTGTGTGCAGGTCTTCTATTAGATCCAGCGGGTTTTGCCTTGGATAATAAGGAAGGGATTATGTGAGAGATAAGTTGATTATTCAGTAATTCCCCAGGAAAAAATTCTGAAGCAAATTCAGGTGATAAACACCATCTGTGTAGGGAAGAACAGTCTGAATGGATATGGTAAATCTCATATGTGTGTGTGTGCAATATGTTCTCCATATCCCAAGTTGAGGTAGTGAGGTCCACCGCCTAAGTCAGAAATCTTCCACCCTCAGCCCACCCCCAGGCAACAGAGCACTTGACCATATCGTGGACATCCAGTGCTTTATTTCCAGATCTTTCTTTGGGTTAAGCAGAGAAAAAGTAGTAAGTTTTGAGTGTCTCTGAATAATGTTCTCACTGCTGGTGAGCTCCAGTCTTTTCTTGTTTACTAGCACAGTTCACTTGAGGATTTGTTCTCCAGGTTTGCTTTGAGCCATTCTAGTGATTTGCTTGCTTCTCTGCATAGCTTCTCACATCTCTATATCGATATCACCACAGGTAGGGTTCTTTAGGAAGACTTTTAACATTTTTTTTTTTTGCTTCTTCATTCTTTTTCTAAATATACATATCCAGTGGGAAGCTGGTGCCAGGCTTTGGCTACACGTCATTTCTTCATATGAACTACGCAACAGCCAGAAGATGCTCCAGACTGAGTTTTCCAATATGTCTTGATGTCCACTGGTGGCTTCACTGTTTCATTGCTGGGCTGTCATGTGGAAAATCTCCACTGCTTTGTTCCTTGGGAAATTTGTTTATCGGTGGCCTCCAAATTCTGCCCATGACAGTTAGGGAAGCCAAACTATGTGACCTGGGGATTACACTAGGCCTGGTGCTTTGAAGGGTTCCATAAAGTGGTAACTGTCCTGATTTGCAGTTCAGCGCAGCACTTTTTTAGCCCACCAGCCTGCTATATTAGCCTTCACAGGACACGATAGGCTCTGCTGCTGCACAATGTCCAACACACACACACAGAAATTTAAGAAAGGCTGGTTTATTCTTATGTAGAGTAGCTATAAAGAATGCAGAGGATGATGTAGTGAGACTTGCAGCATTGTAACTGACTGTACAAGAAGCAAACAATGGAGAATCGGGCCCTTGATCTTTCATGTAATGTCTTGTTGAGCCCAGACTTAATACCACAATCAACTTTATACTGCACGTGTGGTTGTAGTGTATGAAACCGTTTACTGCTCTTTTAAATCTGCTTTCTCCAAGGTAACATTACAGTAGGAACCATAGGATGTTTAGATGCATATCTTTAGGAGATTTTTCTGAATGTTAGGGAAGTTGATATAAATTTTCTTTGAAGTTTGATTGTCTTCCTTCCTTAGATTGAAGTTAATAATTCTAGACAATGTTTCCAAATGGCTGTGAAACTGATCCAGACTTGCTAGTAACACAGAGAAGGAGAAAGATTTGGAAACTGGAAAGCCATGAGATTTTTTTTATCAGTGTGGCAAACTCTTTTTGAACTGATACATTTTGATTTACCTTATCAAAGATTTAAGAAGCATAGTGATAACAAGCTCATCGCATAGACATTTTCAAGACTAATAAGTTATCTTACAACTTCCTGCATTATCTCCACACTTCAGTTCACCAAGCTTTTGGCATCTGAACATTTTAGAAAGGCTTCAAATAATTTTCAGGGGGCTTACTTAAAATTCAGAGCATGCCAAGATGAAGGCTAGCTTTTCTGCAATGGTTTTGAAGTGACCAAGTAACCTACTGACTTGCATTATAGTACACAGTTCATGACATACTGTCCTCATGAATCACTGAAATTGCTCTTTCCAGTCATGCCCAAGGCTCTCCTCCTGCCTACCCTCACGCCCCTTTCTATACCTCTCACCAAGAGCTGCTTTTATCACCCTGATTCACACAAGACATCATCTAACAAATGCTTTTCCAGCATTTGGGGAGTGGTGGTTTCTCTTGTCTAAGCTCACACCTGCCCTTTGAGACAGTAGGAATCCTAAGAGCCTTCTGACAGCATGATAAGGGTGAAGCATGCTGGGCTCATCATTTGATACACTAACACCTCCTTCCCCCCCTTCTCCTGTTATTGTTTTTAGTGGTTTGTGTACTTCTCTTTGAATTGCAAGATTCTGAGGGAAGAAGACAGGTTCTTACTGTATGTTTATCTGGAGTCTACCAGGGCAGGGCTGTGGTCTTAGTGGTATTTGTGATAGTGAATGGTTTGCTGTTTGGGGGTATTTTAAGAGATGTAGCTAGGTGTTTGAGGGTATTTTAGAGGATGTAGTAGACACTGGTGCTGCACTAAATTCCCTCATAACAGAGGACTGGAGAAGCAGGGGCCATTGCAATACTTTCTCCTTCTTCTCAACACCCATTTTAGCTCAGTTCTTAATAAATGAGCTAGCTTGGGAGTAAGGGTCCACAGCCCCTATCTGTAGTGCTCTTGAAAAAGGGGTACCTTTTTTTTGCCTTGAATATCCAAGGCAAATGAACGTGCCAAAGATTTTCTTTGGGATGGTCCAGGTTCTCCCAGGCCAAACCGGGCTGTGTGGTCACGCAGTCTAAAGCAAATAAAGATCCTCCAGAATAGATTATGTTTGATTATGTTTAATTATGTTAGCTAAACATAGTAGATTGGGTTTAATATAAATGTCTTGCACATGGAAGAACTGATAATGTTTTTTCTTTCTTCTCTGTCTTGGTTTCAGGAAGATGTGAAATAATGATCTGCATTGCACTCAAATGCTCATTTGTTTTTTTTCCTGAAAATGGCTGGGCATGTAATGGTGAGACCAGGGAGAACAGTTATCTCAGAGAAAGGTGTATTCCCTTCAGCATTCCACTCGCTTGGTCTGTAGTTATTTTGTTGCGTCTGGTGCCTGTGCCTGTCTGCTGACCCAGCACGCTGCTCCTGACAGGCTGTGCATTCCATTCTCAATTAGAATATTTTAATGAAATTAAAAGCACTGACATAGCTGCATGGTCAAATGCCATTCAAAAGTGAAGCCTGTAAGCCCTTTCAGAGCAACAGAAAGGGGAAAATGGCAGCTTTGGATCTAACTACGGAAAAGGTTGAGAAGATGACTAGAAGGATGCTCTATGCAGGAATGAAGAAACCAGCATGTGTAGTTTTCTGGAGATGTGTATGGGGAAGGATGTTTGGGCAGATACTACAAAAGCAGAGAACATCCCTAGCTGTCGGCCACAAGACACTTTGAAGAATGGTGGGAAGAGGTGGTGTTGCCCTCAGGAGGCTCTGAGTCTTTGCAGCAATGGTCACTCAGGCTCCGGACTCATGCAGTTACCACCTCTCTCTGGCTGGAGGAGGACAAGGACTGTAGCTCTAGGTAAGAGGAGATTCAAAAGGCAGTGGCTGAGAGTTGGGGCTTTTCACTGATGTCTGAAGGCAAGGTTTTAGTGATAAAACCCAGACCTACTGCCAAACTCATGCTCAGGAAGCATGTGTGATGTCTCTTGACCCTACCAAGAGACTTCCATCTCCTGTATTTGCTTTGGCTACCAGGCATGTTGTAAGCATTCAACTTCCATTCTCACCTGCATATAGGATGCAGGTTCTGTTCGTGTGTGGGGCTATCTCTGTTATGTCGCAGAACATTCAGCCCAGTCTTAAAACCTATACAAGGACTTTCCATCTAGACCTTGCACTTTGCAAGAATAGGCTGGCAATATGAACTCAGTTTTACAAAGGAGAGACCAAACTGGAGCAGAGCAGTGTAATTTCCTAAGGCTTAGCAGCAGTGCAAAGGCGGAGACCTGGCCTGCTCCCTCTCATGTCCCACCTTCTGCAGAAGTCGTCTTCTCCAGTATAACACAAAAGCAAATGAGAGAGAAACTGGTGGAGGCAGGATGGCTGAAGAAGCAATGTTGGAGCTGCAAAGACAATTCTGGGTTTGTCTGTCCTGTCTGCTGTGTGGAGAGTGGAGGCCCCAGCCACACTCTGTGCTGTTGCTCAGGCCTTGACACCCCATTAGGATGGGCTGGGAATTGAGGTCAGCATGCTGGCATCGTTTCCCAGCAGAAACCCTGAGCTCGGCTCTTCCTGAGCACAGTGTGGATGCTTTGAGCACACGCTGCAGGTGAGCTGCCATCAGCCAGGTATACAGAAAGCGGAGGGGTCACATGGCTCCTGCCGCTTAACCCAGGGCTCAAAACCGCGTTTCAATGAAAAGCACAGAGAAGTAACTCAGAGAAGCTAAAGGCAAAGATAAGAATTTGAATGCACAGAATCACTACTCCACCATCCTTCGTTTCCCCAACTCATCAGCCCCCCTGCACACTCTCTGAAAGAGAGGGGGCTTGTGGACACCTTGGAGGGCGTTTGCAAACACCTCCCCTCCCCGCTCCCCCCCCCGCATTTCTTTTTATTGCCTCACTTCTACCTGTAATGAAAAAAGGTCCCCGCTGTGGTCAGACTTTGTGTTGTTTGATTTAAGCACAGATCACGGTGATGAGGGCTTACCAAAGGCCTTTTGTGTGTGTTTAACACTACGGCTGCCAGGGTAAAGAGAAAACTCAACAGATTAAGCAAGGTGGTCTAAATACTAATAAAGTCTAAGGGTGATTGGAAGGAGTGGAAATGGGAAAGCCCACAATCCAGGTAATTAAGCTGTAAAGCCCATAGGGGAAGGGTTGTCACCAAGTCATCTGATGTGGCATGAAGACCAAAGCACGGTGTGATTCTTTGTCTCTTAATCCCCTCCTCTGCTCCCCAGCATGTTCTTATTTCCCTATAAAGTCTTTATATGAAAGGTGGAAAAAAATGACTTAAAAAAATCCTGAAGGATAAATCTTGTAATTCAGAGCACTGAACAGCTGGTAGTTTAAAGCACAGAACAGCAGTTTAGTGATTAATTTACCTCTTTAAAATGCTGAACAATACAATGCAATAAAATATAAAATTTTATTTTGTATGGCCTCCTTCAAACCGACTGTATCCTGGAGCTCTTTCTAAAGTTAAACTGCAGCTACAGAGTTAAATAATCAGTAATAGCAGAAGGGAGAGGTATAAAGAGACATGTGCAAGCAATAAAAAGATCAGCTCTTCAGGATACACACACCCCCCCCCCCAGTCCATTTAATTTTACTGAAAGAAGGTAGCCTTTGCGATCATTTTTACATATTGATGGATTTTCGCCTCGCATGCCCTTTCCCTCTCCTTCCATCTTATACGAGCATCTCTGTGCTGCTTCTGCTGCCGCCGTTGACACTCCCCCGTGGCATCAGCGTGCAGCTGATACCGCTACAGGCGATCTTACGCTGGATAGCTGCCAGTTCTCCCCTCTGCCTCTGCCCCCCCACCTTGTGATTAAATGTTACCTTTGGCGGATGGTTGCCCTGGTACTACCACCAAAGGGGATGCTGCCCTTTCGTCCTATTGCCCCAGACAGAGAATTTCAGCAACCTGCCTATATATTTGCATCTGCAGTTTGTGACCTCTCTGGAGACACTGAGGAATGAAGTTCAGTCCTCTTGCATAGATAGCTGTGACTGACATGCTGGTGAAAAACCGTGTGTGTGCGCGTGTGTGTGTACAGAGGGGAGAGATAAGAAAGGTGGAGGGGAAATCAGGCGGATAATGATTTTGGTTATGGGGAGAATTGCATTAGTGTGAGGCATACGTGGGCAAATTCATCCCTGGCGTAACATCACTGAGCTGCCGGAGACAACATCGGGGATTCATTTTAGCCACGAAAATAAGGAGCCAGTCCACCCTCATTTGTCAAGCACAGCACAAAGCAAAGATGTGAAGAGCCCTGTCTGGGGTGGGGGCGGAGGGTTCTGCATGTTTTGGGACCCCTTCACATCTGCAGCGTTCGGGTGTCCTGAAGTAATGCTCTGCCTGTCTGTGTTCTTCATCCACTGGGTAATAATAAGGGAGTTAGTTAGCAGACAGATGCTAAACCCGCTCTTACTGCATTTAGCATTTCAGAATAATGAATAGATTTGCAAATGATGTTTCAAGGCTGCTTCTTTTTCAAACAATGGCATCGCTAATGTTCCCAGCTCCTTTGACTTTGCAATTGTCTTTTTCAAACAGTAAAATGTTACAATTAGCTTTCTGGGGAGGGCAGAGGGGAAATGTCATTTCTAAGTAATTTCAAGAAATGCCTTTTGTAGGGAGAAGTACGCGCTGGTAAACTACTCGCCTAAACTCCCCGTTGAGATGCACCGTGCTGGAGGCACCGCTCCGAATTTGCACCCGTGTAACGTGGGAGCTGCCCTCCTAACTTCCGCGGAGTGACTTCTTCCCCGGTGGGCTTTAACCCCAGTGCCGACGAGCTCAGGCTCTGGTCTTGAGACCGCGAAGCAAGGCTGCCGGCTTAGCACGCAGGGTAGAATTTGCTTGAACTCTTACATATGCAGCCTCAAAGTCTTGACGAATCTCGTCGGGGGGGAGGGGGGTGGGGGTGGGGGGGTGTGATTTGAAGGTCACCCTCCCCAGAGCAAAGCGTAGGATGCTGCAGCCGGCAGCTGAAAAGGCACCTTGTGCTTTTCCAAACCGAGTGGCGCTTGCCTCTTGCGCTCTTCTCTCCCCACTGCCCGATCTTTAATATGGATCGAATTCTGACTGCGTTGCAGCGCCGCGAAATCACATTAGGCGCTGCAAGGAGGCTCACCGCCCCTGCAAGCATGATAAAGTCTTGATTGCTTCCCCCAAGCTCTAATGAGCCCGCGTGGGCTGGACGTGATGGAGAGCTGCCGGAGCCGGGGCGGCCCGCAGCCGGGGCGTGCGGGGAAGAGGGGGCTGCTCCTCCTCCTCCTCTTCCTCCGGGGGAGGAGAGGGAAGAGGAGCCCGCCGGATCGAAACCCGCCGTCAGCCCGGGCTACGCTTTCTTTTCCACTCGCATACCAAGACCCTTGTAAACCCCCCAGCGCTGACCCAAAAAGCAGGAGAGCGCGGCGCTTCCCCCCGCACCGGGCAGCAATAGCCCCCCGTACCGGGCAGCAGCCCCCCGCAAGCCCCAGCCACCCTCCCCCCGGCAGCAGCCCCCCCACCCCCCCCAAGCCCCAGCCACATCCCCCCCCGAGCAGCCGCCCCCCCCCCCACCCCGGGCAGCCCCCCTCACCCCACCCCCGGGCGCATCCCGGCCCCTCCTTCTCAGGGCCCCCCCCCCCCCCGGCACTCGGGGGCTGCGCGGAGCGGAGCGCGGTGCTTTATCGCGCCTCTGAGGAGGGGCAGCCCGAAAGGTTGCTGCAAAGGTGGGGACGCTGCAATGATTGGTTGGCACGAGGCAGTGCTTATCTCTTTAAGAAATGGAAATGAGCTCTAATTAGCATATACTGGTTGCAATTAGCATATAAGTCCCGTTCGGGGACTTGGAGGAAGGAAAAGGACCAGGCAGCAACTTAATGGGATTTTATTAGACGAAATTAGCCACCACTGAACGGTCATAAAAATATCTAAATTATTAGTAGCTCTGCAATTTATTGTGAGTGCTTCCCGGACATGCTAATATCTACTGGAGCTGCATCGTGCCCGCTAATCACAAAAACAAACTGTGGGACGAGTATAATCTATCTGCTGTACGTCGTTATGCTATTGTAGGCACAATATGACAGCTTTATACGGATATATACGTGTGTGTGCGGCTTGGTTTGAGGGGTACGTTTTTGCTAATGCCTTATGAGTTATGTAAATGGGATACATTCGAGCAAAAATGACAAACTGGTCTCTAGAGAAACAATCTCACCTATAATATGGGGGGGGAGAAGAGGAGGCTGAAGCATACGGCTTTTGTTGAGTCAGAATGAAATGCAAAACCCCTATAGTCATGGCAATCGCGTGCATTCAGAGGCCAGAAGAAAAGCCCTTCTGTATAAGACGGTGATCTCTAGAGACAAAAAGGATATAAAAAACCCACTCAAATATATTTATTTTAACACATCTATGCTTTCCTTTATCCTCACACAGGTTAGATGCTCTTTTTAATGAGTACCAACTACAATATCCACTTTAGGGGGGGTCCAGTTATTGTTGCTTTCTCCAAATGTGATCAGCTGGGGCAGATGCAGTGAAAGTGAGGTGGTGAAGAACCAGCATTTTTAATTTATAGTGAGAGGTCAGGCAGACTGACCCGAGATACGGTCTAACAGAAAGTTTGCTGTGAAGACAGGAAAAAAATCCCAAGGATAAGAATAATTGCACAGCTCTAGCCAAGCTCCTGCTCAGTGTTTGAAGAAAGAAGTGGTTCCTGTGAGCCTTTTCTATTGAACGTATGCGGACACGGGTCTTCTGGGCTGGGTCCAGCAAAAACTTAGCTAACCAGCAGGTGTGGATGCTGTGGCACTGGGAGTGGGATGACACCAAGGATTATCCTCCTTGACTTTTTATGAAACCAAGTGGAATTATTCCAAACATTGCCTGGATGAGCATGAGCTCTTGACACCTGGTCATGGCCGTGTTTTCACTGCAAGAGGGACCAAAGGACAACCAGGGGGAATGCTGTAATGCACCCGTTAGGGGTCGGGTTCCTTGTGTTAATTTGTAAGTGGTGCGTTTTATCATATTATATATGTAAGTAACGCCATAAAAAAGGTCAGGTTTGTCTCAGCTTGGCAAAAGAATTGTAGAGGCTAATTTAATACAAACTAATAAGGTTAAAAAAAGCCCAGATAAAAGTAATCTGAAATGATTTGTCTAGCACACCCAGCCTCCCATTTTGGAGTAGGATTTGGAACAACTTCTGCATTTCATCTGTTTGATATGTTCAGAGCATGGTGAGTGTCTCTGAAATGTTGACTGTGGTGCCTGATGAGGAGCCCAATTTACATATTCTCAATTTAATCTAAAGTAGGTGCTAATTGATTACTGCTGAATGTCAGCACGCTCTGATTATCTGTTCAAGATGCTCTGGAAAAGAAAAAAAAACACAACCGTGAGCTGCAAGTGGGAAGGGGGGGGGTTGAATTCAGTATGCCACGGAAAGACTGTTTACTCTTTTACCTGATATTATATAAAGGTTTTAATTATCCAGGCCCGAGGCTGTTGAGTGACTGCTGCTTTGTCATGTCCTTCCAAGGCAAATGAGACAGATACAGGATTGTCCTTGCTTTCTGTCCTGGATGATTTTTCTCAAACTAGACATGTCTTCTACAGGGTTTTTTTCTCATCTCCTCCCAACCCTGTCCTTAACAGCTTCAGACTTCAACCCTGAATTTCCTTTCCCTGACTTTGAAGGCACAGTATGAGGTCAGAGAAGGAAGGTCAGGCTTACATTTAATATCCCATGCTGGATTTCAGGAGACAAGCCATGGATCTCAGCAGCGATGTGATCTCTGAATTTGGGACTGGGAAGAAAGCAGTTCGTAGCTGATCCTAGCTCTGCACGCAACTTGGGCCAAATCTCGTATCTTCTTTAAATCTCAGATTCCTCTATCATGACTTGACTGCCTCTTCTTTGTAGGCAGCAAGGACCATCTTTCACTCTATAGTTGTACAGGGCTTATCATAAGGAAGCCTTGACACATAGGCTGATGTAATACTACTAATCAGACATTTCCAGTCAGGTGCATTACAGCTTTTTACTCTCATGCATCATACATTATTTTGGGATTCTTTGCTTTTGCTGAGACCTGAGCTTTTGGGATTGGCTTGTTTGGGTTCGGTGAGCTTTCTTATCTGGGCACTGAGCCCAGCTTTAATTTGTTTACATACTTTGTAGCATGCCAGATTCTGTACCTGGAGGTAGGTATCTATCTATTATTTAAATAAATACCTACACTCTGCATGAGGAGTAAGTCACCACGAACAAAAATTAAGCTGAGCTAGACATAGTGAGGAAATGCTCTCTTACTGTTCCCTTTTTCTTTCCTTCTTGTGGCTGGCTACAATTAAGTAGCAAATTGCTGCTGCTTTGGATCACGGTAGGATTAATCAACAACACTCTAGCGAGGCCTTTTTTTTCTGGCTCAGCCTTGGTATGTGGGGCTATTTCCCCAGTAGAAGTACCTTCCAGTTTCAATCCTGCCATGCAGCAGGCTTTTTCTTCATGTATGCTCTCCCCCTGTGGTTTCTACGGGAGCTCTGCCCTCCAGCTTTTCCATTTCAGCATTCACGGTATGAACTTGTGTGTTTGGGAAGCTGCCAGGGGATGGGGAGCTGAGGCAGCAGCCAGTGCCGTGTGGAGGTGTTGTGTTTTTTTTATTATGAGCAGTTAATCTCCATTAGATTGCCCAGTTCCTGTTATGCATCTCTGATACGGATAAAGGACTGTGTAGGAAATGCTGTCATTAAGAAATTTCCCTTTCTGTTAGTGCTGTTAAGGTCTGAATGCTTGAATGCTGTTTAGTTCTGTCAAGTAGTGGCTCTAAAACTATTTAGATTTTTTTTTTCTTTTTTTTTTTTTAATCCTGCAGTACTTTAGCCTCCTCCCATGCATGCATTTCTGATGTGCTTTGGTCTATCCCAAACACTTGCCTGCCTGCTTCCAGCTCCTTCCAGTCTCCCCTAGACAGAACAACCCAATTGTCTAGTGCCCAGCAATAGTACTGCTGCGTCCCAAAGCCCAGCCAAGTCAGCCCTGATCCTGTCCAGAGCTGTCCCACAAACCTCCCCAGTGGCAGGTTTTCGCACCCTGTCGCTACCTCACTGCCGGCTCGTCCCCTCCCGTTTGCCTCCACAGCTCCCCGTCGCGCTGACGTACGCCCATGGTTCCTGTGCACGGGGGTGTGGGGGCCCGCTCCCTCTCGCCCCCGTCCTAGCCAGCAGCGCTGGGCTTTTCCCAGGGGAAGTGGAATGCAGACACGCCTGCGACCATAGCTGTGCTCCTGTCCCCGCTCAGCTCGTTTCAGCAGATGAGGAGGACGAGCCAGCCCTCGCAAGGAGGGGGCACCTGCGCCCCAGTCGCAGCCTTTGGTCCCGCTCCCTGCTGTCTTCCCGTCACACAAAGCCAACAGCCGCCGGACCTGGGAAAGCCAGGAAAGGGGAGAGGTGAAGGCCTGGTAGTGTTTCCCCAGCGCTTCTCCCCTGCTCTCCCCATCCTCAGCTCCGTGCCTGCTCTCCCGGGTGACCTGCCCCCGGTTTGAGACCTGCGTCTTTAGAGGAGCCCTGGGGAAGGAGGCGCTGGCCCGGCAGCCCGGGGCGCCAGGGCAGAGTCGCTGGGTGGCCTGGAGGAGCCCTCGTGCTTCCCCCACGCTCCCAGCCACGAGCAGAGTGCTGCGAGGGTATGCGTCCCACGTAGCCGGGCCCTTTTCAAACACAGCAGAAAGGCGCAAGACGTTTTCTTAAGCTGCTTCCGTGCTTTCCTTCTGGATCTTACTCCCCTTCGGGCAGGGACATCTAACCAAGGTTGATGAGGGAGCCAGGAGGAGCTCCGCCGGCCCGGCTCCTTCATGCAGGCAGGGCATCCTGCCCCTCTCCGTTTCCCGCCTTTGGCTAGGCAAAGAGACACCCCGTGTCTCCACGCACTGCCCCCACCTTCCCTCGCTTTTCATTTTCCCTGTTATCTCCGTCCCTCCTCTCTGCCACTACCTCTCATTTGCCTATGGCCTGTGCGCGACGCTGCCCTTCCCTCAGCCTCCTCAACCCTCCTGCCTCCCCTGCAGAGTCCCAGCCACCCCCTCTCCGCCCCCGTGCCCAGCACCTCCCCAAAACCCCCTCTCCTCTTTGGGGCCCTTTGTTCTTACAGTTGTCTGTCAGCTAGGCCTTCATTTTGAAAGCAAATCAAAGGCAGTCTCTTGTGAGAAAATGGAGAGGTGGCGAAAGGACTGGGGATAGGAGGAAGCTGGGATTAGAAAACCCCATTTTTGTCCTCTCTTCCTTTTTCTGGTTTTGGTGCAGGTAGTGCCAGAGTAGTAAGCTGCGCAAATTCTTCTTTTCTCATCCTAGGAAAGTCCCGTTCCTGTTTTATCACAGAGAAAAACATTCTAGCGAAAATGGGAGCATGCTATATATTTTGTTTGTAAAATGCTGCATTAGAAGAATTAATACAAATTTCAATGCCGAGCTGAAGATTTCAACAAAATACTAGGCAGGCATTGCTGGAAAGCATAATTAATAATTAGTTATTATCCTAGAACTATCACAATAATTAATGTGCAGTGTTTCACTTCACCTTTTTTTTTCAAAATATTTGCTTATTTCTGCCTTCACGGTGCGAATTTCAGGTGGTGAAAATGAGTTGCTTTGCACCGGTAGATCTCCTGAATATGCAATGAAGAAACGCGCAGCAGTCAGGAGCCCCAGCCAAGGCGGAAGATGAGACGGTGAGCAGGGAAACAAAGGTGAAGGAGAGAGGCAATGAAAGCGAAGCGTTTCGTACAATAGCTAAAATACAAATCTCTGGAGACTTAAAGATATTGCATGAACATCAATTTCGCATGCCTATTGTCTGAGTGGTATTAGCGTGCGTAGGACTCGCTGCCCCCCCTTCCTCTGAGCGAGGGGAGCATCATGGCAAATCAGGAAATAGCATAACTGAATCAGCTCCAGCACATGACAGGGCTTAAAACCCGCCTGGACGAGGCACTGAAATGACCACCTATCACAAGCACCTTGGCATCCCACCTACCCCCCCTGCCCCCAAATTACTTTTGTGAGTAAAGCAAGCAAGATTTAAGCCGCAGCAGGAGATGGTCTAGTCGTGGATTTCATTAGTGGTCTCTTTTGCCATCTGGGAGACTTTATGGCTGAGAAGCTGGATGAAACAGTTTTCTAGAAACTTCTTTAGACAAAAGACAGCTAAAAAAATGCGAGTCATGCTTGTACTGTTTACAAAGAGCTTATTTTGTCCTTAGGAATAAAACAAAATGCCAGTAGTTTGCCGCTGTTTGCAGTGTGAGAAAACACGAGAGTCAGAACCTGCTGCCGCAGGTTGGAGAGGTACCATTCCCATCCCTCCCTCCCCTTTCGCCCCTACATAAAAGTTGACAATTAGTTTTTACTGCACATACATGAAGGGAGATACATGCTTTGGCCTCTATGTGAGAGCAATAATTCTCTTAAATTGATGTGTCAGCGAACTAAAACTCAATATTTTTTTCGCACAGTGTATTTTGCAGTCAGAGGACCTTCACTAATCGGAATAAAGCAATTTGGCTCCCTGTCATTGCTCACTGAAAACATATGAGCTGGTTGGCACGTATGGCCTCCTAGATTTATCAGTGTCTCCCATCTAGTGCATGGGAGGTTCAGGGCTGCAGCTCAGAGAGGAGTGAATTTTTATGAATGCTTTTTTCCCCTCCCTGAGAATTCCCAGAGCTAGATTTATTCCTTAGTTTCAGAAATATTTTATTTATTGTCCATATCCCATATCCTCTTTAGGTCAAATCAAAGTCATATTTTACATTTTTTAATTTGTATTACTATGTCTTTATTGCTTTGTTTGTTAAAATAAAAAGTACAACAACCCAAAATTTGGAGAAGTACTGTTCCCATAGCTCTCCTTTCCTTTTTTTTTTGTGAGAGTGCTGTGATATGAACATACACAGCTGTCCTTTCCACGGGACCTGTATAAAATGGATTTGCTGCAAAGGCCAGCTTTGGTGTCATGTCTTTGTCATGCTGCCTCTAAGGAAGTCCTCACCTCCCTCCCAGCTGAACTGGTGCAGCTTACGCTGGTGCTCTGCCAGGGTAGATGGGATAGGAATGTTTTAACAGTCAGCATTTACAGCTTGATTACACCAGAATGTGCCCTTTTGCCTCACAGACTCTGTACCCTGTCGTCCCCCTCTCTCCTCCCGCAGCTCCAGGGATTGCTCTTCGACAGCTCTTGAACTGGGCTTTGGCCTGGAGGAATGTTTCTCTGCCTTCAGATAACGTGAACCACAAAAATGCAATGGGATCCCACTGCCACCACCATATCGCACCTCTAGTTACAAAGAAAGGGATGTTCTGCATCAGGTGTGGCAGACATTGGTTGGTTGATATGCAAGTTGCTTCAAAGTCATGCCAGAGAGAATGCCTGTTTGGGGTAGGAAAACTATCTGAATGTCCGGACAACTCTTCCAGTGCTTGCTCATGACAGAAGGGGCAGCCCGATCAGGGCCAGTCTTCACTGGGGAGAAGGAGTGTGGTTGGATTCCCATCCTGGGCTTGTGCACAGCCTGGCATAAGGCTGGGACCAGCACTGTTGATACCACTACAGTGACAATCCCGTGTCTATGATGACGGTATCCGAGGCCTTGTTCCTGTCCTCTGTAAATGACCTTAGTGTCAGATGGGACCTAAAACACAAGCAGTGCTCCAGTGGGAACCAGGAGGAGGTACTTTAGTCATGGATGAAAAAACCTTTCAATATAAGCATTTGAGGAGTTAAATTCTTGCCAACTACTGTCCTAAAAACCCCTCTTCTCTTAGCCTTTCTCACCTGAAATTAGAAGTCCTTTGAAGGCTGGCTGCCCAGCTGGCTTGGCAAGAGGCATGTGGGCACTGCTGTCCTTCCGGTTATGGACTTTAACCTGCCCACACGGTTGTGGGGACATCAGCTGCCTCTTGACTCACGCACAAGGCTTGACCATCTGGGCTAAGCCTTCAGCTAGGACATACCAGCCTGGAAAGCGGCACGTTCAGTTCTATAAAGTAACAGCTTGGTCTTTTCCACAAAAGAGACACGACTTCTGTGCTCGAGAAGGAAGAGGTCTGTTCTGTGCATCCCTTTCAGTCTTTCCCCGCAGGTGACCTGCTGGTCTCAGCAGCTGGGGGAGGACATGCTATCTTTGGCTTCTCCTGCCTTTATTCCCATCTACCCTTGGCACGTTGTGGAAGGAATGCTAAGAGGATTGCTTAATAACCAGAGAAAAATGTCCCAAGCCTTTGCAAGTCCATTTATCCTTTTAATCACACTCTCTCTAATGAGCTATATTTTTCTTACTTATCATTTCCTTTGTTCATGCCCATTACGGTGTTATTCACAATTTTAGCTCAAACAATACCTCTTAAATAAGAGGATAATATTAAGTGCATCAGCACAAGGAGAGGAAGCTGCTTTTAAAAACTGGAAGTACTGCTTGATTTCTACTTTCAAAGCATTTAATTTCACCTGGTCCACACTTTTAATATTTTCCAATAAAATAACTAGATGGGGGCACATTAAAATGGTCTCAGTTGAGCTGTTTTAATAAAAGGAGAAAGTTTAAAGAGCTCGGCCATGGATGAAAAGCTATTTAAAGCAGACAGGTTGGGTATTTCTGGCATGGATGCATGAGGTATCTGTCTCCACCTCTAATTAAAAGGTCTATATTGTTCAGTTCTACAACACTCCACATGACAGACATATTAAAGACCCAAGAGACCACCATGTTGTCCTGTGTTGCATCTCACTCTCATAGTGGCCCCATACATGTATATAGAACCAATCCTGCCTGCATTCCTGGACAATTTGGTGATTCAGTCTTTGAGCCTCACAGTCCTGCCAGCCTGGCAGGGCAGTTGCAGCCTTTGAAAGTGAATTTCCCTGGGTAACACTGAGCTCCTAGAAAAATGACAGTCTTTCTGCAGCATAGGTGGAACTACAGAGTCCAGAACTGGGAACAGCATTAATGATAAGAAAACTTGCTTCATTCTGCACCCTTCCATGCAAAATTGTCCCATTGGCATTTCAAGGGGGATTACACCAAGGAAAAAGCAAATGGGTGCTTTTCCTGCAGTTGTCGGCCTACCAGAACTAGCAGGGAGCTGGGTTTGCTTGAATGGGGAGCAGGTAGGACTTCATCTATCTGGGCAATTCCCAGTCTGTGGAATTCTGCTAAAAATAAAGCCAAAAAGGCTATGCAGTAGGCTAATAGACTGAAAACCTACATAAAATACTCATGCCTCAGCCCTGGTGCTAACTGCAACTTGCAACCCCACAGTCCTTTGCAACATGATACCACATTTGTAAGCTATGAAACAGCTAGAATGCTCTCTGACAATTTTCATCTCTAAAAGAAGGGAAACCAAAAATGATCTTTCCTTCTTTTTGAAAACCTGGCTTAAACAGGCTGTAAGTAATGAACAGACAGTTTTATATTTTGCCATGCGCAACTATTGTGTACCAACAGGTACATAGTGTTTAAAGTACAGATGTCTCAAAGTGCGGAGGCGTAGGTTTTGCTGAACTTGGTCAGGGAGTATGATATGTGAGTGACTGTAAACGTGGATGAAATTTCCTTAAGAATTTGGTAGCAAATAGGGCTTTCACTGAGGGCTTCTTAGTGAGGGAGAGTTTCAGAGTGTCCCCCACAAGGTTCCCTCTTTTCCTATGTAAACGTCCAATGCAAAGCATGATGCTGTTTGGATGAGACATCCATTGTGTAACTGCATAGAAACAGTATTAGTATTCTTACAAAATGCAGTTGCTGTCTAGAGAGAATACTCTGATGGCAATAGCAGCATTAGAATTCTTCATACACAAAGGAACTAATTAATTCTGGCATCAAATAAGAAGTGTGGGTAGTTAGTTGTTTTAAACCCCATTTCACAAATAGGTGCAGGAGCAAGTAGGACTGTGTGTGTAAGTGATATTATGGAAAGAAAGGTCAAATGACTTGCATCAGGTTAGACAACCAAGGGAGCGGCAGAGGCAAGCATTTGGACACTCAGATTCCAGGTTGATCTTCTGTTTATTCAATCTTATTAGATCTTGAAGACTATGTGGATATTGGTATGCTTTTATTGGCCATTTCAACTGCATGTTATTTCCCCATGGTTTTTAATCTTATCCTTTAAGGCCAACATTTGTTGTGAAAGATTATAACAACGTAGAACAGATTACATTTTAATGGATGATTCTGAAGTAATGAGGTATATTTTACTCTGCTGTCTCTAGTCTCGTTGCTTCCAGTGCAATCCCATCCAGGATAAGGACAGTGGAAATGTTAACAGGAAAAATGTTGCTGGGATTTTAACCACACCATCAAGCAGCAGTGCCATACACCTTTTTCTGTACTGGCATCTCTGAGAAGACCTGCACTGATGTGGGAAACTGTGAGACAATATCTTTAAAAGGGGTTGTCGTGGTTTAGCCCCAGCCAGCAACTAAGCATCACACAGCCGCTCGCTCACTCCCCCTACCCCGATGGGATGGGGGAGAGAATCAGAGGAGTAAGAGTGAGAAACGCTCCTGGGTTGAGATAAGAACAGTTTAATAACTGAAATAAAGTAAAATAGTAATGATAATAATAACAATATAATAATGATAATAACAATAATATACAAAGCAAGTGATGCACAATGCAATTGCTCACCACCCACCGACCGATACCCAGACAGTTCCCAAGCAGCGATCGCTGCTCCCCGTCCAACCACCCCCCAGTTTCTATACTGAGCATGACGTCACATGGTATGGAATAGCCCTTTGGTCAGTTTGCATCAACTATTCTGGCTGTGCCCCCTCCCAGTTTCTTGTGTACCTGGCAGAGCATGGGAAACTGAAAAGTCCTTGACTAGCATAAGCAGTACTCAGCAACAACTAAAAACATCAGCGTGTTATCAACATTCTTCTCCTACTAAATCCAAAACACAGCACTATGCCTGCTACTAGGAAGAAAATTAACTCTATCCCAGCCGAAACCAGGACAGGGGTGCAGGAGAGAGTGGAGGGAAAGGCAGAATGACAGAATGGTTGGAACAGGAAGGCACCTCTAGAAATTGTCTAGTCCTATCCCCCCTGGTCACAGCAGGGTCACCTAGAGCGGGTTGCTCAGACCATGTCCAGTCAGGTTTGGAACATCTCCAGGGATGGAGACTCCACAAACTCTCTGGACAACCTGCTGCAGTGTTCAACCACCCTTACAGTAAAAGTGCTTTTTTCTTATGTTTAAATGGAATTTCCTGTATTTCAGTTTGTGTCTGTTGCCTCGCCTTATCACTGGGCTCCACTGAGAAGAGCCTGGCTCCATCTTCTTTACACCTCCCATCAGATACTTATACCTATTGATTAGATCCCCCCTGAGCCTTCTCTTCTCCAGGCTGAACAGTCCCAGCTGTCTTGGTGTTTTCTTGTACAAGAGGTGCTCCATTCCCCTAGTCATGTTCATGGACCTTTGCTGAACTCGCTCCAGTATGTCTGTGTCTCTCATGTACTGAAGAGCCCACTACTGGACCCAGCACTCCAGATGTGTCTCAACAGGGCTGAGTAAAAGGGAAGGATCACCTCCCTCAATCTGCTGGAGACATTCTGCTCAATGCAGCCCAGGACGTTGTTGGCAACCTTTGCTAGAAGGGCACATTGTGTTCAGCTTGTCCTCCAGGACCCACAAGTCTTTTTTAAGCAAAGCTGCTCTCTGCTGATCAACCTCCAGCCTGTACTGGTGCATGGGGTTGTTTCTGCACATTCCCACTGCACCACACTATGCGTTCCCATTTCTGTCTTATATAAAGGGCAACTACCGCTCCTCACTGTCCTAGCCTGTTCTTCCTAAAACCCCTGTACCCATCCACTTGCAGCACTCCAGTCATATGAGCTATCCCACCACATCTCTGTGATCCCGCTGAGACTGTAGCCCTACAACTGCACACAAACCTCTGATACCTCCTGTTTTTTTCCTATGTTGTGTGTGTTAGTGTGCAGGCACTTCAGAGAGGCACCCCGTTGTGCTGATTTCCCAGAAAAAGTGTGAGAGCTTCCCCTATCGTGTTGTCTTGTAGGCACTTCCTTATTTGTCTGCATATACTTGGGATGGGCACCTTTCAGCCCTGTTTTTTGATCACAAGGTCTCTCTTGTCCACATTACCCTGCAACCCTTGCTTGCTGTCCTGTTCCACCACTTCTTCACTTGATTGCAGGTCATCATCTCTCTCCTGTGCCAGTCCTAGTATAAAGCTGTCTCCACCAGGTTGGCCAGCCTGTTGACAAAGATGCTTTGTCCCCCTTGATCAGGTGGATCCCATCTCTTCCTACTAGTTCCGGATCCTCAAAGAGGACCCCCATGATCATAAAAGCTGAATCTCTTCTGTTGACACCCAGATGTTGACACCCAGAATCTACCCATTCCTCCTCAAGCCCTTCCCCCTTACTGGCAGGATTGAAGAGAAAATCAAGCTTAATATGTTCCAGATCTCCCCTGGCCGTATGCTGGCCCACACTAAACAGCAGCACATGTAATAATCAGAGGGTCAGAAAAGCCTTGACAGGATCTCCACAATGTCCTGTATCCAAGGCCTGAGCAAAGAGCAAACCTCCCTAGATGATGGATCAGGTTGGCAGGTGGGGACCTCTCTTCCCCGCAGCAGGGAGTCACCCAGTGCTATCACTCATAGCTTCTTCCTGGTGCTCCTGGGTGGCTCAGGCTCAGCCATCTCAGATGCTTCACTGAACACAACTTCCAGCCTCTCATCTGTTACCAGTGCACTGACCCTGTTCTGAAGGTGCAGATCTGTGGGTGGAGCAGGATTCTTCCTCCTGGTACTAGAATTCACCAGCTTCCAGCCTTCACTCTCACCAGCCCCCTAAGAACACATTCAGGCTGTGCTTCCTTTGGTGCAATTGCAGGTTTGGGCTATTTTACCTGCAGGGTCTCAGAGAAGATCCAGTCATTCTTTTGTCACCGCCGAAGCTGCACAGGATTTTCTCCTGCAGCTTCTTTACTTGGCAACACAGATCTTCCACTAATGCACACCTTCTGTAAGCAAGCAGACCATCACCCCTTGTCGTGGTTTAACCCCAGCCAGCAACTAAGCCCCACACAGCCACTCACTTGGTCCCCCCACAGTGGGATGGCGGAGAGAATCAGAAGAGTAAAAGTGAGAAAACTTGTGTGTTGAGGTAAAGACAAAATAGGTAAAGCAAAAGCCACGCATGCAAGCAAAACAAGCAAAATAAGGCATTCATTCACTACTTCCCATCGGCAGGCAAGTGTTCAGCGATCTCCAGGAAAGCAGGGCTCCATCACACGTAACTGTTACTTGGGAAGACAAACACCATCATTTTGAACATCCCCTCCTTCCTTATTCCCCCAGCTTTATAGGTGATGTCATATGGTGTGGGATATCCCTTTGGTCAGCTGGGATCAGCTGTCCCAGCTGTGTCCCCTCCCAACTTCTTGTGCACCCCCACTTGCTTGTGGGGTGGTGTGAGAAGCAGAAAAGGCCTTGACTCTGTGTAAACACTGCTCAGCAATAATGAAAACGTCTCTGTTTCCAGCACAAATGCAAAACATAGCCCCATACTAGCTACAATGAAGAAAATTAACTCTATCTCAGCCAAAACCAGCACACCCCTGCCCCGGCCGTCAGCGGAAGGCCCCAGGCACCCCTGCAGCCTCAGGCGTGCAGAACTGCATCCTCCTCAGGAACTTGGTCTTGGTTGGCACCTCTGAAGTGCCATGGGTAGCTGCTCCAGCAGGTGCTGTGGACCATGTCCTGTGGTGTGGCACCACTGTTGCTGAGCAAGGAATGCTGTCCCCAGCAGAGTTTCTGGCCCCCTTCTGCCTGCCCTTCTGCACAGGGTGCTGGACAGACTTCTGGGCAAACACCTGTGCAGAAATTCAGCTGCTGGTGAGACACAGCACAGTTTAACTGAGTCTAGTGAGGCTTGGTAGTGGACCTGGGCAGTCTCCAGGGTGAAACAGCAACCACAGTGGCAGAATGCTCCTCGTGTTTTTCCTTCACATGATATGAAATAAATAATCTCATGAACTCCAGCAGGCAGCCACTGAGTTTGGGAGTCTTTTTTCTTGTGTCGTCTTGCTTGCTGAAGAGAAACTACTGCAGAACAACCAATGTCACTTTCTGTAGCCCTTGAATTTTCCAAGGCAGCCTCTCCTCCCTCTGACGCCTGCCTCATGCTGCTTAGTTTGAGATCTCATGAAATCACAGTTGCAGGCGGTATGATTGTTCCTTGAGATGCAACTTCAACATTAGGGAGGGCACTATCCCCTCCTGTACTTGCTCCATATTCCTGGTTGCCTTAGTTCTTTGCTTCATTTAGTGATGTGAAAGGTAGGAATGGAAGTACTTTGAACAAGTCCCAGGGGCTTCAGAACAGAAAAAGGAATATATCTGAGAAACGGAAGAGTATCTGAGAAGAGAGGAGTTATCAGCATGAGAGACCTCAAGCTGAGTGACTGAGAGTTGACATTCCTTCTATTTATTTATAAAATTTGTAACTGTGGAAATTAGCCTTAGAAGCTGTAGACCCATTACTGTTAGTTTTATCGTCCTTCTAAGACATACCCTGAGGCATTCCTGGAGATTGAATCCTATTGTACTTTGCAATAAGCCCATAATTGATTATGCTATGGAGCTTTAATATGGGTTGAGAAATGGAATCCAGAGTAAATACATTCAGAATTTTGCTAGCAGGCCAAATTTAAAACTGGTTTTCTGAACCTACCAGGATTATTCCTTCTCAGCTAATGATTTAATTTGAACTAGCCACCCTGAGAGGTGCAGTGTATGAGTAAGTCCAGGTTATCTGCTTGCTGGGGTTCTTTAAAGAAATTTATCCTGTCTACTTCACCTGTAAGTTTGTAAAGATAAAATTAGATTCTAACATTATTCATCATAGGACATTTCAGGTCCTGCGTGGTGCTTCCTTGAGTAATGCTTCAGATGCCTATCAACAATGCTATCACATACAAATTTGCTGATTTCTTTCATTTCTGAAAAACAAGCACATTACACCATATTCTCAAAAATGAGGGAGAACTGAATCAGGTGGTGGTGGTAGTTGTCTTTATATTTCTCAGCTTGAAATATAGCCCATGTAGCTTCCTAGTCTTCCTTAGAAGGTTTTTGTCAGTTCACTCATTTGATGAAAATCTATCCTTTCTGAAAGAAGCTTGTTCATTTTGCTCATTAATGAGGGATGAGAGGGATGTTGGTCTCTTCTCTCCCTTTCATTAGAAAGGTTCCTCTTTCCTTTTCTCAGTTGCTAAGGACCATATTATTTCCTTTGATATGCAGGTGGCTCCTGCTGACTGTAGCTAATTACATGGCTTAAAGTGGGCTAACATGTACATCTGGTAGAAATTGAAGTTTCTTAAAGCACATCGTTTGCTATCTAGGAGGCTGTCGTGGTTTAACCCCAGCCAGCAACTAAGCCCCACACAGTCGCTCGCTCGCTCCCCCCACAGTGGGATGGCAGAGAGAATCGGAGGAGTAAAAGTGAGAAAATTCATGTGTTGAGATAAAGACAGTTTAATAGGTAAAACAAAAGCCATGCATGCAAGAAAAGCAAAACAAGGAATTCATTCACTACTTCCCACCAGCAGGCAGGTGTTCAGCCATCTCCAGGAAAGCAGGACTCCATCACATGTAATGGTTACTTGGGAAGATGTCCTGGTTTTGGCTGGGATAGAGCCAATTTTCTTCCTAGTAGCTGGCATAGTGCTATGTTTTGGATTTAGTATGAGAATAATGTTGATCACACACTGATGGTTTAGTTGTTGCTAAGTACTGCTTATGCTAGTCAAGGACTTTTTCAGCTTCCCATGCTCTGCCAGGTGCACAAGAAACTGGGAGGGGGCACAGCCAGGACAGCTGACCCAAACTGCCCAAAGGGCTGTTCCATACCATATGACATCATGCTCAGTATAGAAACTGGGGGGGGTTGGATGGGGAGCAACGATCGCTGCTCAAGAATTGTCTGGGTATCGGTCGGCGGGTGGTGAGCAATTGCATTGTGCATCACTTGCTTTGTATATTATTATTACTATTATTATTATAGTGTTATTATTATCACTACTATTTTACTTTATTTCAGTTATTAAACTGTTCTTATCTCAACCCAGGAGTGTTTCTCACTCTCACTCCTGCAATTCTCTCCCCCATCCCACCGGGGCAGGGGGAGTGAGCGAGTGGCTGCATAGTGCTTAGTTGCTGGCTGGGGCTAAACCATGACAGAAAACAAACACCATCACTCCAAACGTCCCCCACTTCCTTCTTCTTCCCCCAGCTTTGTAGGCTGAGCATAACATCATATGGTATGGAATATCCCTTTGGTCAGTTGAGGTCAGCTGTCCCAGCTGTGTCCCCTCCCAACACCTTATGCACCCACAGCCTACTCACTGGTGGGGTGGTGTGAGGAGCAGAAAAGGCCTTGATGCTGTGCAAGCACTGCTCAGCAGTGACTAAAACATCCCTGGATTATCAACACTGTTTCCAGCACAAATCCAAAACAGCCCCATACTGGCTACTATGAAGAAAATTAACTCTATCCCAGCCAAAACCAGCACAGAGGCATCCTAAACAAGCAAATCCAATGATGTTGGTACAACCAAAAGAAATTTTGTTCAGAAGTGACAGAATGAGCACTGTTTTCTGACCATTTTATATCCTGGATTTGTTTCTGGACTAAAATCTCTAAGGCAAAATTTGTTTGTGAGTTTCAGTCTTCAGAGTTGGTTTGAGGTGGGGTTTTTTTTGATTCACAATATATATTTATTTGAAAATACTCCTCATGAAACATTGTTATTGTCTGTGCGTGGTCTTAAGGGAAAAATAATTAGTTTCATATTTCCTGCTGGAAAAGACACACACACACACACACACACCCCTCATATCAGTAGATAAAAAATTGGTTACTTCCCCAGTCCTACTATACCAGTGGGTCTTCTCCATTAAAAAATGACACACGAGGATTGCGTGTTTCTATGGCCAACATGCTAATTCTGGTAAAGTCTCCTTTCACGTGCTCTTACCAAATGTGATGATACTGTATTTTTGTTTTCTACGAGCAGGTAAGAGGAAAAAATGCAAACTAAAGAGATAAAAAATTGTCATGTCAAACTGGAGAGAGCTGCAATGAAAAAGCAACTTTATTTCATTGTTTGAGCTCTTCCTTACTTAGCTCCACTGTAAAAGGAAACATGATATCTTTGGCACGTAATGTTTGCAGGTGCACGTAGGTCAAGATGCAACAATAGACATAGGTTGGAAGACAAGGCGTAGGTCATGAGGAGTACATAAACAAAAACCTCTTAACATAAGCTTTTTTAGCAAGCATAGCAATATTGCATTTGATTCAAGCTTTGGATCAGCTGGCAAGTTAAATTGAAAGAAAAGTGAATATTTGGTAAATTTTGTAAGAAAGACCTGTTCCTCCTAACACTGAACTCAGTCAAAGTCTGGAAATGCATACTTAGTGTTATGCAATAAACTTAAACTTTAAAGTTATCCTTTCTCACTTTTTATCTGCACTTTCATTGCTCCAGGGAGACCTTGCATGTAAACTACCTAATTTTTGCTCTGGCACTGGGAGGTTTCTACCTCTGTACACAATAGCTCTCTGCAAAGCTTTGCCATATGAAAATATTTTTCCCATTTGAAAACACCACCTAGAGCTGTTTGAAAGAGGAGTAGATGATGTGATCATTAAAACCTGAGGGTTTCACGTCTGTTAAGGGAGTTTTTGTTCCTGCTGCAACGGAGGGTTGACTGCAGACATTCTAGCAGAAAGAGGCTTGCTGGTGTGAGCAAATGCAGATCAAAATGTAAAATCATTGCCGTCTGTTTTGTACAAAGGAAGTACTAGGATTTGGAGGCCAGAGTCAAGCAAATCTGTTCCTTGTAAACTATACGGCTTTGCTGGATGGAGTGACGAAATGCTGCATGGAGGTGAGGCACTGGTGATGTGCAACTGAGCTGAGCTCAGTCCTTGAGTGATGGAGCTGGCTTTCCCTAGGACAGCTCTTTCCTGGTTTCTTTCATACAAACCCATTTTAACTTTCCAGAAGGCCTAGATACACCCCCTAGCAGTGATTGTGTTGCTTGATTGTGTTGATGCCTGTTACCAATGTGGACAATCTTCCATTGTCTTTGCAGTATGAAAAGAAAAAGAAACGGCCCCAGCAGTCAGTGTCTTGGCATCTTGCTTGTGTAGGACAGTGATTCCCTATCTTACAAAAACTCATATAGGGACAAGAAACTATTGATAGGCTGATAGATGGTACCGCTCTTCCCTGTGGGAAGCACTTAACTCTCAGAGCTACATGCACACACATGCATATGCACATACACAGAGGGTTATCTGTGTGTAAATACATATGTCTG
This sequence comes from Pelecanus crispus, assembly GCF_030463565.1. Lineage (NCBI taxonomy): Eukaryota > Metazoa > Chordata > Aves > Pelecaniformes > Pelecanidae > Pelecanus > Pelecanus crispus. The sequence goes on along the minus strand of NC_134643.1, from coordinate 130,682,363 downwards.
TATTTAAAATGCACAAATTTGGAGGGACAATGAGTAGCCTTTACTCCTTGATATGTTTTACATGCATCTCTAAGGATGCTCAACAATGTTCTTTACACTAGCATCAAAGAGGAGATTTCTTGATTTTAAAAGGGTGGACTTACAGCCAAGAATTTTGATTCTCGTTTTCATTTGTAACCTGGCATATTCCCCCCCCCCCCCCCCCCCTTATTTGTTTGAAGTGGAAGAACAGCAGTGGTGAAAAAGTCTGTATTAGAATGATATCTGCCCCCCCCATATATCTCATTGTAATTCATCAGTGTATTTATGAGGTCTTTATTAAGACAGGCCAGATTTATTTTTCATTTGTGTTCAATTGTTTACACCCTTTTAAAAGTGCAATGTATCCTCAGAATTGGGCATTTGGTTATCTGCCTGACAACGAAGTGTTATGTTCTAACAAGTGCATTAAGTTCTTGTCCTGGTGCATATTCTGGGCTATTTGTGAAATGATAGCGATAAGGAGAGACAGACAGATACGGAATGGATCAGGTGTGCATATATCTTAATTTCTGGTATATTGCTCAAACCAGTCCAAGTTGGTGGTGATCAGTGATTACTGGCTGCTTTGATAAACCAGGCTTCCCAAAGGAGTCTCATCCTGTTTAGGTGATTAAATCAGGGTCACATTTGCAAAAGAACTCAGTGCCAATTTGCAAAGAGTGCTTACAAAGATCTGCTTGCTTGTTTTGGCGCCTGGATGACAGCTGATTCATCCAGTGAGAGGGCTGCTACCAGTCCTATTTCTAGTAAAGTTATCACTTTAGTAGTAAGCAGCTTCTAATCGGTATGCAGCATCTGGAGTGAATTTACTCATTTTAAACATGCAGGTCAGGTTCCTGGGCTTGTGTGCTCTGGCTAGCCTCTGGCTAGCCTGGCAATCCAATAGGTACCTTGCTGGTGTGCCGCAGCTTTTCCAAGGGAATATGTAGAAGTAATTAACAAAAGCCTCTGACTGCTACAGTAGTAGGATCTGTGCTGTTCCAAGCCTCTCACAGTTGATGAAAAATCACTCACCACAGAGGCCAGCAGCCTCAGCCAAGAGGACAGAGCATGGCTAGGGCTGGGGTCTGGGGTATGTCTTCCTGGGTGGGAGGGGACAGTTGCAGCCTAACTCTGCCCACACCTTAAAGTACAAGCCAGCCGTGACACGGGAGCTCCTTCGGAATGGGCAGGGCTGTATCTGAGCTCTCAGGTCATGAGAGGCATCATGCAGCACAGGTGGGAAAAACAAAACTGTTGTGTGCTAGTGTCGCAGTATAAGCCCTGCAAATGCTGCTCATGAGTATTTCCTCCTTTGGGAGGAAGAGGAAAACTTCCGTGCCTCCTAGGGGAACTTCCTCTGTGTCTCCCTCAGGAAAATGAGCCCTTTAACTCAGCAACAAGGACTGTAGCAAAAAGAGTCTATGGACTATAGCCCTATGGCCACCTGAAGTTCTCAGCTTAGCTGGTCTTGATGGATGGATCAGATCTGATTTAAAACAAGAGAATAAGCACTATTGATGTTTCTTTGCTATATTTTTTTTTCTCTCAAACCTTCCAAGAAACAAGGCTATTCTGAATCTTTTCTCCATATTAATGTAAACACCCTCAGGATTTTTTATCACCCAGTTCCACACTTTGTCTTGTCATCATATTAGAGAGCAGCACAGCATGGAGAGGAAGTAGAAGAAATCTCACTATGTGAAGATGTCCTGGTTTTGGCTGGGATAGAGTTAATTTTCTTCCTAGTAGCTGGCATAGTGCTGTGTTTTGGATTTAGGATGAGAATAATGTTGATGATAACACACTGATGGTTTTAGTTGTTGCTAAGCAGTGTTTACACCAGTCAAGGACTGTTCAGCTTCCCACACTCTGCCAGGTGCACAAGCAACTGGGAAGGGGCACAGCCAGGACAGCTGACCCAAACTGCCCAAAGGGCTATTCCATACCATATGACTCATGCTCAGTATATAAACTGGGGGGAGTTGGCCGGGGGGCAGCAATCACTGCCCCGGGATGGGCTGGGCATTAGTCAGTGGGTGGTGAGCAATTGCATTGTGCATCACTTGTTTTGTATATTCTTTTATCATTATTATTATTATTATCATTGCTTTGTCTTCCTCTGCTGTCCTATTAAACTGCCTTTATCTCAAACCTTTTTTTTTTTTTTAAACTTTTTTTCCCCTCAGATTCTCTCCCCCATCCCACTGGCGGGGGGGAGGGTGAGTGAGCAGCTGTGTGGTGCTTAGTTGCCGACTGGGGTTAAACTACAACAGAAGAACACGAAGGGAGAGTGACACAGGTTAGAAGATGTCTATCAAATCAGCTCATTGCCATGGAGGGGAAAGGGAGGCACATGGCCATTAATTTGGGGAAAGAATAGATGTGATTTCCCACTCTGATAGAATGGGGTTTTGCAGCATACACTCCATGGTTTCAGGAAAGTTGGTTTTGATTTACAGCAGACAAAGGAAGACAGGAGTAGAGGACATCGTGTTTAAACCTCACCTGATTAGCAAGTATAGCCATTGGTCAGATACTCATTTTGGCGCTAGATTTTGCCTTTTCCTTTTCTACATGTGATTTTCCCTGGAAATGAGCCAAAAGAAATTGCCTGGCCGGCTGAGAAGATAGTGTCATGCATACCCAGATGACTTTCCCTGGGCCCATGCTACACAGAGTCTGTGCTATTCATGATGCTGCAGGTGGAGAGGGTCAGGACTGTCCTGCCTTCTCAGCTCTTGTGCCCAAACTCTGGAGGGAAAACAGCAGCAAAAGAGGGGTCTCTTCCAAGACACTGGCCAGAGCTCCAGCTTTTTATAGCCATCATCTCGGTGGGGAGTTAATGCCAGCTTGTGATTACTTAGGGTTTTGTATTTATGGCAAAGTGACATATGAAGCAATACTTGACACCTCTTAGTTTGTCAGTAAGATAACTGAGATCCTTAAAAGCGCCATTAAGCTGCAGAGTCATCATCCTCCTTCTGATTACCTGTGGAGAGCTGGGATGGGTAGCTGACGCACTAAAGAGGACACCTTGTGTCTTACGACGTTGGAGTTTGGAAATTCTGCGCTTAAGCTGTCTTTGCAGAATCTCATGTGGCCAGAGCATAATTGAATAATTTGGTTCCAGGGCAAATTTGAAAATTAAACAAGGACTTCAGGGAGTGGCCCCTATGGAAACCATGTCAACGAACAAACAGCATCAGAGGATTTCAGTGATGTTTGTATAAGGAGGATAATGTTTGCCTGATTCTTGTGGGCTTTAACTAGCTGTCATCCTTCTACAGCAAAGCAACAGAAACTAATTGAAAGAAACCAAAACCAAACAGAGGTGCCATAAGTTATTTGGAATATGAAATTCAGGTTGTATGGCACAGTTTTGGTAGGATACATCATGTCACATGGAAGATTTCTCTTTGTTATTGGAGCAGTGTAATTTTTAGAAGATAATTTCTATTGCAGATACGTTTGTTTGCCTGTTGAGAACTCACTGTTGGAACTGAAGTATGTTAAAAATGAGCAAAAGTGGTAGATTTCTATTCTAAGATTTGTAATTTCTTTTTAACTCAAGCCGCTAGCAAAGCTTTGGGGTGATTCAGTTAAAAGACTTAACGCCAATTCCTTCCTGGATGCAGTTCCTTTAATTTAGAGGGACTGCCCAAAGACCTTGTTGCCAAGGGAGTCACACAACAGTCAGTAGCCCTCTTTGCCAAACTTCCAAGCCCTTTTCAGACTTTAAACATCCATTCTCTCAGATATTTCTCAGGGTCCTGCCATCAGCAATTCTGTATCCATCTCTGAGGTTTTCTTTCTGCTTCCTTCTTTTTTTTTTTTCCTGCATTTGCATTTTTTTCTTTCTGTTGTGCATTTGTGTATGTACAGAGGCAGAGCCCTCTCTTAAAACTATATCTAGCAAACCTCATCCTTCCATGCAATTCAGATTCCTTGGAAGCTTCACACATTTTCATCTGGGCCTTGACATGAACCCATGTTTTGGCTGGAGGGTGCTATCGCTTCAGCAAGCTGATTTAATAAAACAGCTTACGGCTTCTCACACCTTAAATGAAAGGTAGAAGTTTCACCCAAATATGTTTAATCCAATCAGAATGCCATCGCAAGTTTAAATATGTTTTTTGATGCTTAAACTGTAAGGTTGAAAATGGAGATTACCTTTTATTCCTTGGAAGTACAGCATCTGGGACAGAGGGGCCTTAGTCCCATTTAAGGTACGCGGCTGCTATTGGTACCACTGCACAATAATGAATAGCGATAATACAGTATAAAGTGTTTTTCCAAGCAGAGACTGGAACTCACAGCCCTTGCGAAGGAGAAAGCATTTGTGTCTGTACTTCATGCCTGTCCTCCATGAGCCTGAATTCAGAAGGCAGATGGAAAAATGTCAAAAATTCCCAACAGAGAAAATCTTACATGAAGAAGAGTAAAATGTTAAAGACACAGCATGAGAAGCTTCATAGCAGCAGCACTCGCTTCCACTCAGACAACCCTGAGGGCTGACCCCCACCCCAAAATTTAGCTGCAATTTCTCTCAGTCCTTTTTGAGTAGATCACTAGCAACACTGTTCTGCCTTTGCGTGGCTGTGCGTCACTGAGCTACTGTGAGCATTTTCCGGGATTAACTCTGCTCTGCTCCTCAGTTGGTTTCAATGGGTTTAGCAAGCCTTTTTTTAGCCAGCGTGGAGAAGCTAATGCTCTTAGTTCTCAAGCTTTTTAAAAAGTGCACGAAGCCAGATCATCCCCTCCCAGTTTTGCCACAGAAGGGATGTAGCTAGCAGAAAGCCCTCAAAGATAGTTTGAAATCTCTTGGAGGAAAGGGAATGGAGCTTAAGAGACCCCAGCCTTCAACCTCCTTGTCCTCTCAAGACTGCACTGCACAGCAAAGGTTGTGCAGTGTTGGCAAAGGGCTCTGTCAAGTCCTGGAGAACTTCACAGGGCTGCCCCATTCCCAGGAAAACTGGGGGGAAATAACTCAGGACAGAAAACTCATGATTCACAGTGAGACAAATTCCCAATGATGACTCTCTTAAATTCAAGGCTGACCCAGAGAACTAATCTTCCTGTTCCCAGAGGAATGGGGTTGAGGGGGAAGCCCAAGAGATTGGATCTATGCACAAAGACCCCAGCAACTTCACCTAGTAAGTGTTGGGCTTCCTAGCCCAATAGAGAACATCAGTAATGCTGGACAGGTTTGCTTTTTGCTCTGCAAAGAAGTGTCTCCCTCCTTCCGTTCCTCACAACCTCTCTGACCAGAAAATTACTCAGGCACCACCAGGAATTCTCTGCAATTTAGCAGGATTCTCTTCAGCCTCAGCTCCCTGCCTATGATACAGCCTGGGGGAGTAACCTCTGCAGACCTCCTGCACTGCCTGTGAGGAGCGGCGCAGCAGATCGGGTACCCTTCTCTTTGTCTTTTATTGTCGGTATTATTACTGACTGCGTGTCAGAGCAGCAGTGCTTGGGCTTTGAGCAGAGCTTTCCAGTCACACCCAGGATGAGCAAACTAAAATCAGAGTAACTTCAGTCTTCCAAATATCAGTATGTCGGGGTTTGGACTGGCACAACAATCGTTTGGATCCAGATCCTGCTATATCGAAACAGGAAAGATCAGGAAACAAGAGAGAGATTTAAATTCCTTCCAAATTTCCATAAAGAAGACAGGGCAAAACACAACTTCTTTGGAGAATTTTTTTTGTTGTTGTTTTTTTTCCAGGCAGAATCTGTATGTGCTTATCCTCGTTTATTATTTCTACAAGACATTTAGATAGACCTTCCCAAGAGCAGAGTGTAAGTCAGTCCCAACCGTCTCACAAAGATCTGAGCTTCCTGGTAGCTTATGTGAATGACATGCATGGGTTGTGATTGAAGTAAGTCATTCGTGCTAGAATCTGTGCAGAAGGACAAGCCTCCAGCTATGAAGGCTGGGCAGCGATATTTTACTGTGATAAGGTGATGGACCGTATTCGGCATTTTTTTCTGTTCCTGCCTCTCTCAGGTGACCACTTGAAGATAGGTATGAGAGAGGAGAAGTCTGCTGGCTTTCAGAGGGTGCTGTGGTGGTGAATGCCTGAGGGCCACATTCCTGTTGTGCTGTGGCTGAGAAGCCATGCGCCATGCCCATCTGTTGGGTTCCCACCAGTGGGGCTGTGTCCCTCCTGGATCGACAGCAGAGTGGAACAGAGAGACGGTCTGCTGGCTCCTGTTCTGGTGCTTTGTTCGTGGATAAGGTGGGTTTCTTGTTTGGATGGCTTCAGTGAGACCATTACCACATTTTATTTCTTAAAGAGTTAGAAGGCGGCAAGCAGAATACCTTTTGCTAGGCACAGTACAAGGACCCACAAATATTGCAATGAAAAGCTTACAAGATAAATGAGCTTCATATAAGGATAGGGGGTGGGGTTTGGTTTTGAGGTTTTTTTGAGTGTGTTCCCAGCTCTTGATGAGTAACAAGTAGTGTGTGTCCTCTCACAGGAGACAGAGTAAAAGCCCATTCAGAGGGGGCTTTGTTTCCACAGCCATACACCTCCTGCTCACCAGGAGCAGTCCTGAACTGAGTGATTTGAAAACTTCTGCAAGATGGGGAGGAAATCACAACTGGCTATGGGCAATCATTGGTAGGAATAATTTTCTGCTGGCAGCTTGGCTTCTATGTAATTTTGACTGGCACGAAGATTTGGAGGAAGACCGGTATACGTGGATGATTCATCTCTCCCCCTCTCTACCCCTTCTTAGACTAAAAAAATTAATGGCTAGTTTAAAAGCAAACTAATGGCTGGTTATATAACCTTGTTAAGTAAATGACAGACCTATGGAAAATGGCTTTTCATTCTGGCTTTCCACTGACTCAGAGATTTTGTGTTTGTTAAAACAGACTATCACATAGCAGCGATAGAAGAACTAATGTAAACTAATTGAGTTTGGACTGCTTGAGCAGCTGGCCTTCCTCTTTCTCTGCTGCAGCCTGGTCACACTGAGTACACCATGCTGCCACGTTCTAGGGAAATTGGGATCGTGTTTTTGTGCGTGCTAGGCTAGGCTAATCTCAGATGGAGGGCTGAAATCACGTGAATAGTTTAACATGTGTACAGCACCTAATGGGTCTGCAAAATGAACAGGGCAGAAATCTCCAGATGCAATTTTGTTAGAAAACATCTGCTTTCAGCATTTGCTGTTCATGATCTTTTCATATCTGACCCAGAGATATTTTAAAAATATTTTCCTATTTAATCATTCTGTTGTCTGTGTTTTTGATGGTTGTGGTCTCTTGACATCCAAGTGTAGGTTTATCTTTTCCATCATCCCAACAGGAGGAACGGTGAGTCACATGAGCTGAATGAAAGTTTGCCAAGAAACCCAGAGAGCTCAGAGAATTCAATTGGTCCCACTGAAGTCTGGATATTGGGCTTAGGACTGTAGAAGGGTTTGCTGGAAGGCTTGTAATTTCAGCATGATTCCAGGTTGCGATTTGGCACAAAGGACCAAATCTGAGCGTGGAGCAGCTTTGCATCTGGAAGTCCATTGGCAGAATTGTGTGTGTCTGAGTACAGGGGATGCTGGAGAAAAGCCGATGTGATCTTCCGCATGTGAAACTGCCTCAGGCCTTCCTGCTGCAGGGCAGAGTCTCGTGGATTAACAGTGTCATTCATTTATCTTTTTATTGTGAGCTTCTGAGTACTCTTTATTTTTTTTTTTAAACATACACACAGAGACACACACACAAACAGATACCTATATAATGTTCTTGCCATGCATCCAAAAGAAGACATTCATGTGTCTTGTTCACTGACAAAAGACTAAATAGCCTCCTTGGAAAACACACTGTCCTACACCTGGCTGTAAGTAACTGCTTGGTAACAAGGGAAGTGACCCGTCAGTCTCACACTTGCAGAGCCATGCTTTCCCTACAGCCCACACACTGCCTGCTCCATCACAGCTGGGGTCTCCTTGCCCAGATTTGTTTCTTGAACACTGTGTGGTAAAGCCAGTTTTCAAGTGCTTATTCAAATGAGGGAGGGAGAGGAGTCAGGAGCGCAAGTTTTGTTCATCAGCATGTAGGATTACTGGCAAAACTGTTGAACTTAGCCTAGAGGCTGTCAGTGACTTTTTTTTCCCCCAGTACTGCCAGCAGCAGGAGAGGTGGTGTAGCTACTACCATCAGCAGTGACAGTTCCTGAGTCTTTATTGGGCCATTTAGTACCTTGAATTGGTTTTGTTGTACTTGTTGGAAGCTGGAAGCCCCTCAGTTCCAATGCTGGTGGATTTTTTCCATGATTAGTACCTTAGAAAATTTCCCAAGCTGCTTCCTCCTCAAAATGTGGACACCCTCCCTTGCATGGATGGTCTATGAAAGATCCACAGCAGCCACAGCAGCACTGGGATATATATATATATATATATATATGAGAATATGGCTGGAGAGGGATAACTTGAGGTGAATTTGTATGAGGTGCGGACCTGTGTCCACAGGAGGGAGGCAGGCAGGACACCACTGTGTCCCCTTTGAGACACTGCTGGTCACCATGACGCACCACGGAGCTACTTGACGGCACGGAAGGCAATAGCTGCGACACCAGCAGCCCACAGGCTTGCTGGCAGTCAGTTAAGTGGCACAGCTGGCAGTGCCTCACACGGGGTGGCAACGTGCCCAGCATTTGCTTGCACAAGGACTAATGGGAATGTGTAGGTGGAGGAGGAATTGTCTCTCTTGACTTTCTCTGTGGGCTCTGATCTTCTTGACGGAAAACAAGCCTCTGACATGAAAATGGATGGCTCCTCGTGCTGTTTTAGCCTATGGTACCATGCAGCTGGATGGCTGTCCTAAGGGAAATAGCTGGTTTTTACACAAAGCAATCTACATCTGGATTTCCTCTCTTCATTTTCATTTTCATTTTGAGACTGGAATCCAACCAATTGTATGCATGAAAAATAATGTGTTCATCATTATTATTTCAACATTTTTTTTTTCATTTATTATTAATTTCAGGACACTGTTCCATGTTCCTATACAGTAAAAAGAAATCAGAGTTTAAATAAAATTAACTGTCAGGGTTTAAATAAAATTAATTGCCTGTTAGAAAGTGACAGAGGCCAAGCAATTCTGTTTCTCATTCCTCCCCTCTCTCAGCTGTTTCAGCCTCAAATGGCGTGGTGCTTCAGGTCTTCCCTGGCAAAGTACTTCTGGTAAAGGTCTACTGGGAAAGGCCTTCCCTTCCCCAGTACACATTTTCACTGTCTCCGTGTAACTAAGATTAAAATGGGTTCCATAACTTTAATAAAACTATTTTCCTTCAGTCAGATTCTTTGTTTTGCCTTGTCATTGGTTTCTGAGCTGGGTTTCCCCTTTACCCCTAGTAAATTTAAAAATGAAAATGACTTACATGGGGGTCATTCATCTGTGCAATCCATAACAAAGAATTATTTGGAAAAAGACTTTTGGCGTAACTTCATCATACAAATGACAAAATTTAGTTCAGCTTTCAGTTCTTTCTAAATTTCTCACATTTTTGAGAAGGAAGGGAAAGGTAACTTAGCAGTAAAAGATCTGTTTATTGTTTGCTCTCCTCCTGCTTTCTGCAATATCTGCATATATAGTGGCATGCTTGCCATATATCTTCAGCTAAAAAGTACTGTGACTTTTGTATGCAGGGTATTTTTCACCAATGTACAGTGGCTATGAGTCCAGGCAAGTGCCTTTGTTTTTCTCTCCTGCACCAAGGTAAATCTGGAGGGTTTTTTTTCCCTGAAGCGCCTCTGGATTTAGATGAGCATAGCTGAATACTGAATCTGCCCCACTGTCTCCTCAGTGCAAAGACTCTGAAATGGATTTGCGAGTCTCAAATCAGTCCCTGGGGCATCCCAGTCCACACTGTAAAACCACCGTATGTAAATTGTCACCATTAAATAAGTTGCTCAGGAGGGAGGACGAACAAGATGGGAATTGGAAGTGACTCAGTGCTCATGCTGGCTTTCAGACAGGGCTGCCCTTCCAGTTCAGAGGTCGCCAAAATGGCAGGGAGGAGATCGTATGGCTGCCATATGGACTGCATGTGGCAGATGGGAAGGTCATCTCCATTACTCCCACATTCTGCAGAAAAACAGAAATAAAAAATAAAACATAAAAACCGAGCTCCCTTCCATTCAGCCATAGGAATAGGGTAGAAGAGGAGAACAGGTTCTCCTTTCAGAGTATTTCTGTGATAATTCATTAGCTGATGTCCCCCATTTTTCATCTCTTCAGGGAAGTCTGCTGAGAATTTATTGCTGAGCCATTAATGAATTTTTAAACTGTCAGGGAGTAATGTAAATAAGTGGGATCCCAGATTGTTACACAGCCATTATCAGGTCAAAATGCATGCACAGGAACTGTTGCTTCGAGCAGAGGGTAAATCTTCACGGAGAGCTACACAAGGCACAGAGCCCCTCACAGAAACGCCTGCATGGCCCCGTCCAGCGAGAGTCTGGCTGTTGCCTCAACCCTCTCCCCGCTGAGGGGTGAAACAGCATCCCCCGAGGAGATTTGATTTTCCAGCTAGGCCTCAACAGTAGTTTTTTGTGGCTTTATTGCAGCAGAAGGAAAAGCATACTTTAATGCCCTTGGCCTTGGCTTTTCCTTCCACTGGCCAGGAAGGCAAGTTTTAATGGTATGGCAGAATTTTGGCACAGAGACCTCCGGAGCATCAGTGTCCATGGTCAGTGCTGGCCGCTGCCGCTAGCTGCTCGCATTGGACAGATTTTTGCAAAGGGAGAGGGCACTCAGTCTTTGCCAGAAGGAACAGAGGAAGGAAGAAACAGCATGCTTACAGGGCAGGAGCAAGGGCTCACAAGGGGAGAAAACGTCTCGACAGACATTTCCAACTCCCTGCCCTCCCACCCACACGGTAGATGAGTTTCACAGGTACCATGGTGCTTAAGCGTAGTGAGCATACTCCCTCTGAGACAGCCAGGTGCCCAAGCCATTGCTCCAGTGCTGTATCCCTGAAACAACCCCCCTTCTGCCTAAGCCCAGGGACAGCGGCTCGGTGTGCTCTGGCTGCTAGAATAGCTCGTCAGATGCATCTGCTACACCTATGGCTTCATTTTGCCCCTGTGGATTAACTGTAGTGAATGGGAACAGTATTTTGTGACAGCTGCAACAGCCAGGTAGGAAGGGTTTTAGTGACTATTAATTTTTGACTTTTAATTTCATTAAAAACCTGAGACTTTTCAATAGAACTAGTTACTGCCTTTATAAATAAAGAAAAAAATTAAAGCAGCAGATTTAGTGATGGGACCAGTTCTAGGAAAACTTGTCTCCAGTGCTAGGGCTTGTTTTGTCCAGCACAAGGGGTTTATTTGTTTGCTTTTTACTTTACAGAGGAGAAAAAAAAAACCTTTCCCATTCCAAAATAAATAATCATGCATGAAAACCAGACATGTTAAATATCACAAGCAAGGCCTCATGTGCCCAGGTGCCTGAAGCCCAAAGAAAAGAGTCACATTAATGTCAATGTGCTTTGGATCATTAGGTCTTAAGCCTCTAACGATGTTCCCTAATGACCCTACTGTTCTTCCTCCTCCATCAGACTCTCTCTAACCTGCAGGAGCTGTGCTAACTTTTCAGGGTTTTGCTGTAAGAGAGCCTTTGAAAAAACATCTAAGTATTCCAGTAATATATAAGAGACATTACCCGTTGGGAGTCTGGAATGTAATTTATAGGAGGTTGTATTCACAATATTCATTATGTGAAGGCTCAAGTTCTTATTCATTTTTTATTTCATTCATTTATTCTGCTACAGGGACAAGAATAAAAAAGAACACCTGTCCCAAGATTAAGACAACTTGCCATTAATTTAAAACTGCAATACAGATGCTGGTTACAAAAGCAGCACCTCCCTCCTGCCCTCACACACACACTTCCATATACTAACGAGCAGTCAGCATTTTCTCCTGGCCAAGTCCAAAGCTGGTGCAGACCAGCATCGTGATATTGCCTTCAGCTTTCCCTGGGTGAAGTTTGACGCCCACGCACTTTGCTCTGCACCAAAAGCAAGCTCCCTTCTCTGCAAAGCCAGAGTATACGCTGACTTTGTTTTGAGTCTGTCAACACATCTTCCAGTACCCTTCTCAAGATCCAGAGAAAGATGCACTGGGTGATCCCAGCAGCTGTTCTCCCTCCACAGGGACTACAAAGACTTTTGCAGTGTCAGCACAATGTAGATTCAAAACACCTACTCTGTATTTATGGGCTTTGTGAGCACCATATGTATGTTTACATTTCCCTCCGAAACTAAGGGCGACCAGGGCCCCACCCTGCAGCCCCAGTATGGCAATTAGAGTTAACCCTGCCCACGTCTTCCAGGCAGGGATACAGCCTGAGGGGTTCTTGGTCAACCACTCTTCCCACTTGCACCAGGGTGATGTGAACTACCTCTTGGAGGAATTGTTCTCGATTTAAGAGAGAGCAGAACTTGACCCTCCAGGCTGACTGTTATTGCAAGAACGTAGGGAAAACTTGTAAGACACGTGCAGGATGTAGGAAATGGGTACTTTCCATCAAAGTTGTGTGCTAGGGAGTCCTCAAGCTATTCAGAGGGTTCATAACTTAGCTTGCTGTTTTCTGATAGATCCTAGAATATGGTCCTGCCCATAGTAGAGAGGTAGCCAGATCTTCCACATTTGGGCATAATCTCTGGCCTCATCACTGCCCGTCTGAGCTCTTCATACATTTTTGTCGCACAAAGAACACCAGAAGCATCATAGTTCTTTTGGGAATTAGGTCTGTCTTGCTGCCTTCTCACACTGCTGCTGCTCAGACTTAGATAGCCAAGGAACAAGATTTTCTCAGCCCTTGCCTTGGAGAAAACATGCAGCATGGCAGTGCCAAGGGAGACCAAGAGAATCCTCCTGATCCTTACACTGACCAGAAAAGGCACAAGAGAAGTCTTCATAGGGAAAAACCTGGAGGAAAACACTGGTGAGTGAGTCAGCAGAAACCATTTTGCTGACAGACTGGATGGCAATGCAGCATCCTCTGTGCAGTCTGAGCACTTGCAGCCAGGACAGTCACCTTGGGGAGGCTTGGCTTCAGCCAGCTCCGGGCACCTGAAAGGAGGCAGGCGCCTGAGCATCCTGCACCAGAGGCAGCCACAATAAGTGGAATGAATTGCCCTCTAGAGGTGCTTCTCTCTCTCTCTCTCTCTCTCTCCACTGAATGTACTGGAAGTCTGGACAACTAGCTTCGACTTGGGCCTTGAAAGAGCCATTAAACAGCCACAATTCGGCGAGGTGACTCCTCCATACACCTCCAGAAGCTCAGCCTGAAAAGCGGACGGGAATTCACCCTCTTAGGATCATCTGTCCTCCCTCTCTGAGTTGTTGGTTGGGTGCTGCAGGAATCATTGTGCAATCAATATTATTAATAGCAAACTGACTTTGGTTCTAAATATGGACACAACAAGAAAACAAATCAAAACAGCAAAAGAGGTCTTTGTGGTAACACAACTTCAAAACTGAGGTTGTAACCACACAGAAGCTAAGGAATGCAAATGTGTGGTAATCAAAGTATTGTAACTCATCGATCCAAATATTAATAGTATTTTCTCACCATGTATTCCATTAGTATTAATGGCTTAGGTTCAAATTCTGCACTGTTTTCTACAGTTGTGACTCATTCTTCAGCTAAGGGGACTATCCATGGTAATCAGCATAGCAGAAGCAGGATTTTTTAAAGGCTTATGTGAGTATGCCACGTGTGTGTGATCCTCCCTTTAAAAACTTTTGAAACCCTCTGGCCAAAGCCAGCAAAAAGCAGAAGCGCAGTAGAGGTTGCTTAGGTAATTCAGTTCCTACGAGGTCTGTGAAAATAGGCAGTTGTGAAGAGACCTGCCACTGGACAGGATGCCATGCTGCTGAACGAGCTCAGCCACTATGAGACATTGGAGACCTCACACCAGAGAGAGCACCTTTCCAAACCAAGGGAGAAACACTCCTCACCTCCCAGGGCCCAAAGCCAGCCATGCCTGAAACACAAATCCATGCATTTTGCTCCTCACTGCCAATGTCCACAGAACTGCTTGTTAATTGAACAGTGTCTTAAAGCAAGTGAGACAACACATCACAACAAGTATTTTAATGTGCCATATTCTCCAACTACCCTAAAAAAAAAGGTAAAATAATTACATTGGTTGCTTTGGGCATACAGCCTGGCTGCTGCCCTTCCAAACAGAGGCACCATCACAGTGACACAGAGCTCTGGTGCACCCAGGCTCCCACACTCCTGCCTGCATGGGGGCTTATCTGGGCATTAGTAATAATAATAATTAATAATAAGAGCAGTGCCTGGATAAAATGCATTCATATGGAAAGCAGTGGGCTAGACAGCTCCTTTCCCTTACCTCATGCAGGGAAAGTTTTCTTCATCACGCTTTCCCCACCTGATTTGGGGTTTGGTGTTCCTCAGGTGTGGGTAAAGTGCATGCAAAGAGTAAACTCTTAAGCCAATATGATTTTAGTTACCTGAAAACACAACAAAAAATATGATGGGCTTCTCTTCTAAGGGTTGCTTGAAAAGACTTGTTTTTCCTAAGTTAAAAAAGAGTACAGAATAAAAGCATGAATGATTCTGTATCACAGCTACAGCGATTAGTAAGGTACTATAAGCCAGAGACTATTGTCTTTATTTTATTAGAAACAGTGCTAGAAATGAAATTTATTCCTATCTGTATAAAACCAAGTCTGTCTCCAATCCCTCTCCTTCTCTTCCTACATAAAGCTCAGCAGTGGTTGTGCTGGAGAGTTTGGCTGATGCTTGTGCCTAATTCACTTTGCAACTCTGCTGCATCTTGCACTTGTAAATCCCCAAGGACTCAGAGCAAAGATGCACAACTCCAAGAAGATACCCGTGTAGTGAGGAAGTTTTAGCATCTCAACTTCAGAAGTGGCTGAAATGAAGTATGGCAAGAATTGGTGTGGCTTGTCCCTGAGCCGGCTGGTGACAGAACCCAGAACAGAGCATAGGAGTCCCCATGCCAGGAACCTCGGTCTAGGCTGGACCCCTCCTTTATCGCTCTCGTCTGAACCCCCAGCAGAATGACCCAGCCCGTGAGGGCTCAGGAGAGGCTTATGGACAGAATAAACAGACCCATTATGGTTTTGATATTCATGGGTTTTTCCAGTGACATTGAACTTTGAGCTGAACTTCACCTGTTCTTCTCCCTAATCACCAGCTTCCTTTTGCTTATATTCTTAGGTATGGATGAAAGCGGATGGCAGGTCGCTGGGTTAATCTGCATCTAATCCATAGCACAGTCACGATGCTGAGCAGAAACCGTGTTTAGCTCCCTGCTGTGAGCAGCTATTCTGCCTGCTGGGGTTGGGAAATCCAGCCAGTTGATGCACTTCCACCGCTTTCCCACTACAGAGCACGTGACAAGGTTTCGGGTCTGAATGGAACTGCTTTTGTACCCTAGACAGGAGAAAGCCTACACAGTCTTTTGTGGGCAGACAAGAATGTTTTCTTCTTGAATTTTTAGTCAGCTGTACCCCAAGAAACACTTTATATCCTGCTGCTTTTTCAGAGCGTTTAGAAAAGAGAACATGGTAGGCAACCCTGCTCATAAGACTTACTCTCGGTTTTCTGATCTCACGCTTGTTATTCTTTCCACCATGAGTCACTCCTGTTAGAGTGGCCCAGTTTACCCACCCTCGCCCCCTGTTTTATTAGTGACAACGAGAACTGTGCAACAGCAATGCTCATTTGCCACAGGATGTTCTCTTTGTGCAAGCCTTCTTTTGTATTTTGACATTTGTGAGGGTTCTCATCCTTTAACAAGCAGGCAGAGCCTAAATTTCAAAGGTACTCACTGCCTGCAGTGACAACGTCAGATGAAGTATGGGTGCTGTGTTTTATACAATCAGGCCTACAGGTAAATAACATGGGGGTGGCACAAACCTTCACTCAGCTAGACACATAACCCAGGCTTCAGCCTCATTTTTAGCCCCATTTTAGAGGAGGTTTCTACAATTGTGTATTTGTTCATTCTGCCTTCCCATAACTTTTGAGCCCATTAGCAGATTTCTACTGAATTTGAGAGAGAGACATGTCCCAAATACAGTAAGACCCCCAAGTTTTTTTAGACCAGGCAACTGAAGAGAGACCTTACTAATTCCTCAGTGAGGAAGAGGCCACTGTGTGACTGTCCATCACAGACACTAGCGAATCCACAGGGCTTTGCTTGCTCTTGAGACCCAAGCTGATAACAAACCAGACCTTGTCAGTTCACTTACTCACAAAACAAACGTGTGCCCTAAGTTCATGAGGACCACCTCCCATGAAATTTATACGTGCGAGTATTCTCACAGATAATACTACCCCTGGACAAGGGTTAAGGAGTGCCAGATTTCCCAGTTGTCTTTTGGAGGCGCTGGCTTGCACGACTTCTTTATTTGCAGAAGGCCCAACCTGGACAGTTGCAGCTGATTAAGTTCTCAGGCTCCCACGAAAAGGGAAAGATGATACACTTTTCTGCCAGCTTTTTGAGGGGGAGGGAGCGGAAACATCTCAGTGTTGGATGAACCTTAAAAAAAAATTAAAAAAAAAAAAAGAAAAGCTGGATTCGCTAATTCACTGAAGGTGGCCAGGGAAACATAGAAATGATTAAAAAAAATCCCTTAGGTCAATAACCAGTCTGCCTTTGGAGAGACACAAGGGTTCGGTGGGTGTAAGTTTAATTAAGCCAGCCAAAAACTGAAGGGAAAATTAGAAACCATTTCCAACAATGCTTTACAAAACCTTCCCATTGAAACAGACACTTTAATTGAATAGGAGCTGAGCTGTACTTTGATACATGAGCCCCAGCCCAGGGTGCCTCTCACTGCAGAAAGCAGCACTGTGAGGTTTCATTTAGAAGCAGCAATCTCTCACCGTTATCCTTTCCTCGTTGGCAAACATCAGCTCCCTCCCTCTTTTTTTCCCCTCCTTTCAATTAAATGTTTAATTAAAGTAGCATGACTCCCTTTCATTTGGAAAAGTAACTGAGGACACTAGCATGTAAAAAATAGGCTGAGAAGCAAGCTGGAGTACACACAGCACAGAGCATCGGCAAGGCCTACAAAAATGTAGCTCTTAATTTGCTTTGGTGCCACATCAAATCGCAGTGATGGTGAGGCGATACAGCTGCAGGAACATCTGGAAGGAGCTGATAAACATGGGTTTGGTTGGGTCTGAAGCATGCATTCAATGCAGCTTGCTGCTTTTTTTTAATCCTGAATGGTCAGCTCAGCCCAGCTGGGAGGGAAAAGCGGCATTCACAAAGAGACATTTTTTGGTAAGTTTTCATATAGTGATTCAGAAGAACTTGTTGAGTTGCTTGATAAGCAGGCTGGTGTCTAATAAGGATTTTCTGCTATATCTTGTAGATCGATCTTTTTCAGGTTACACGATGGCTCATCACCCTGACATGTTCCAGGGCCAGCAAACGCCTCTGCTCTGACTCCATGGCTCTTCTTCCCAATATCTTTATGAGACCTTAGCAGAAACTTACAGTTACACAGATTGGCTGGGCAGCCCATTCCTGGCTATTGGCTTGCAGGTGCCCCAGTTAACTCTGACAGCTTGGTTTTCTCAAGCAGGCTTAAAAGCAGAGCACAGGAATTCCTGCTTTTCACTAAAGGGGTGGAAATTCCCAGAGTTTGAGCTTTTAATGCATTCTGAATTTTCTATGCCAATAATATTACATCTCTCTTCACACACTTTTAACAGAAAATATTTGAGTTGGGATCTTTTTCTTTGCCATCTTTAATTGTTGACCAGAGTCTCTGACACACCTGTGCACATCGAAAGATTTCTGCCCTCTGAAGAACTGCTGCAATGGGGAGCTACTTCTCACAGGCTGTGTTTGGGGCTGTTGTTACCTATTAATTCCAACCTAGATGAAAGTTTGTGCAGTACACAGGCTTGATTGATTGAGGCCAAGAACAAGCTAGCTTGATTCATTACTGGAACAGTATGTGTGCATGTCTGATTGATAGGGGAGGGCTTGGAAATCAACCCAGGTCAACAGTCAAGCCCAGGGTCTAGCTAGAAGAGCAGGCATAAAGTAAAGACTGACAGACCACATCCCTCCTCTGCACACCTTTGCCTGGAGTCCAGCCTTCTGGCACCATGACCGGCTTCCTCTGTGCACCAGCATTGCACTGCCCACATCTGAAGAAGACAGTGCTGAATGCCATGGGGATGTTGTTATCGAGGTGGATGGGTTTGCTCCCCCTGTTCCTCCGGCTGCTCATTGGAAAGATGGACTGGGCTAAAGCTGAAAGTTGCTGGCGCTCAGTGTTCACAGTACAGCTGGTCAGAAATTATCTGGCATGCTTGTCTGGCATAGCAAAAGCTAGTACATCAGCATTGAAACACACTGGGAACACATCAATTTTGGTGAGATCCTCACAGAAACCAGGCAGATGTGGGATGGCATCCTTCCTGCCAAGCAAGTTTTGAAAGCTTGCTGCCCACCTGGCATGCTGGTGGTGAGATGGCAGGCAGGGCATAGAGGCTGCCATGACCCCATCTCCTGGCTCCCTGGCAAGGGGACTTCCCAGGGCTTCCTGGCTGCTGGACTTCCTGGTGGGCCATTGAGCCCTGGGAGTGTGCTGGAGAAAGCAAGGGGATGGCCAGCCTACTCTGTGAAGTCTTGGGGACTACCTACTTCAGCCCTGCAGGAGAGACACAGATTCCTATCTTTATACTTTTTCCTTCTCTTTTGGAATCAAATTTGGTTGAGGCTTGTTTGCTTGGCCGGATTTTTTGCTTCCTTGTTGTTTCCTTGGGTTTTAAATTCAGAATTTTCCAAGGCACAGGAAAAGCAGTTTCTAGTCATCCCTTGAGCAATAACCTTTTGTAAGAGGAGACTGGACATCTTATAAGGTTTTTTGGCCTCTTGTGATGCTTCTCTTCCTCGGGTCAAGCGGAAGAAAGGACTGGGGTCAAAGATGTAAGGTGGAAGTGGGCAAAACATGTATTTTGCTGTTTCTTTCCTAGTAGCCTCCAACCTTTCAGAAAATCAGATGGTAAGATTAACTCTATCCCAGCCGAAACCAGGACAGTACCTAATGATCCTTTCTTTTTTTTTTTTTTTTTTCAGCTGTCACTAAAATGACTTGGCCTCAAAAGGGCACTCACTTGATGGCTGGTGGGAACCAGTCAGTGGGACCACAATGTCCCAATGCTACTGCTGCTGCCAGGCAGAGCACCCCAGCCACCCTGGCTCCAGGGCACAGGTGGCCACAACCATGCAGCTGTGTACAGGTTGAGAAGAGGCACAAACGAGCCTGCAGCAAGGCCGAAGCAGGAAAAGAAAGGCCAGCTTCCCGAGGCTAAGTGGGGAGACGGAGCGTCCTGGAATGGTGTCAAGACCTGCTGGAGATGTCAGCGGGATCTCCCCTTCAGTGAACCCTTAGGGGTCATTAGGTGATGTTTCTTTCTCGGCACAGCTGCAAATATGGTCCATTGCCTCTGTTTTGCTCTGCTAGCATTCTTTTCCCACTGACTTTAGTGTTGACCTAACACAACCGTTGCATCTCGTTCCCATCCTAAGATGGGATATAATCTGAGGGAGGCCTGTTTTTCATTAGCGTTGAACTTGCAACACAGGAACTTTCTCTGACGCAGTTCACAAGGGGGTAAGGAGGTGGGAGGGAGGGTTAGTTATTACCTCTGTTTCCTCTGCTGGAGCATGGGCTTCTCTACTGAGCTCTGCCATCTCTCCCAGGGGCCAGCAACTAATTCCTACATACCCCTGCATGCCGGAGCCTCTCTTTAGAAGAGACTTCCAATCATGACAAATTATCTGTGCTGATTTTGTGACATGAACTGTTGCCCATTAGGGAATGAACTGACACCAATAAATTCATTTCACTTACAACCTCACACTGTGCATGAATTGAAGTTCTAGAGGTGAAAGACATAAATTTACCAGGTGGGCAGACACACAGCTTCCCCCTAAGACTGTGCACTTCACCTTTGCTACGTGTGCTGCTTCTGCTGGGCCAGCCCAACATTAATTTTGCATAGAGTAGATTTCTCCTGTACCGTGCACAGTCCATATGATTTATACTTGCCTGAAGTAGCTGTGTGAATAGCCTTACCACAGAACTACTAGCTTTGCCTTCGCCAAAATAAAAACTTCAAACCCAAAAGCAGCCTTTTGCTTTACAAGATAAGAACAGTCAGTAGTTGCATAGCATCTTCTGACTTCCAGGCTATGTGGAGCCAGTAATTAATGAGTCTTCCCTATGCCCTGGTGGAGCAAGTGAGCAAGCATTATTTATTAGGCAGAAAGGAGTTCCCATATGTGCGGATCTATGTCTTAGTCATTCTGATGGTAAATTCGTCAAATCATTCCAGCAGATAAGGCTCTCCTTCTCCCCAAACACTCTGTCAGTCAAGTGGCTGAACATTTCACTCATTTACCCAAATGAAAATCTCACAGTCCCCTGGCCAAATAGAAACTTCCAAGCGTTTAGTTAAAAGCTTCTTGTCATGTAATTCTGCAGAGGAAGGACTGGAAAAAAAAAGAAAAGGCTTTCCCAAAAGGCGCAGACCCAAGTACATGCAGAGGCAGGGAGGAATGTAGATGTCTGTGTGTCCCCATGTTCCTGAGAGCTCCTGATCAAGTTGGGGATCCTGTTAGGTTGTGCAGTGCAGATGCCAGGTGTAAGTGGTCCTCAGCCTGGAGTACTCACCCACTTTGTCCCCCCTGCCTGCATGTTTTGAATCACTGTTTTGAGATAAAGCTTACTGGACATAATATGAAATAAGGGGTCTTGAGGATGATGTCTCTCTTCTTCTTTTCTTACAGCTATAGGAAGGATTAGACATGGTCATGGGTCACAGGTCCGTAAACAGGTATTAAAGGGAAAGAACAGACAGGGATGTGCCCTTCAGCATCCTTAACACGCCCACAAGTGTGGGTGTCGGAAGATGGATGAAGGGAGCAGGGTCACAGAGAGTGGCTGGGCTCACGTGCTCTCCTTAAATTGCTTCTCTTAAGACAGAGCACTGGGCATGACAGACTGCTTGTCTGACCCAGTGGGGCAATTTTGTGTTCTTATGTTAAAAGGGAAGGATGGAAACAGCCTCCAGAAGCCATAGGAGGGAAGACATAGCTTTGCTGGGTCTTCCAAGTACAGTAGGCACTGGAAACACCTCCAGGGTTGCTGCTGGCTGAGTCGCTTCCTTTTAGCTTTCATCCAGCAATCACATATTTTCGAATCCCTCTGAGGAGCCAGGTCTACCCCCAGCAACAGCATACAAAGGTCACATTTCTTGTGAATGTGCAGGAGAACCTGAAAAGAGCCAGTGCTTGGGCAATGAGTCTGGTCAGGAAATGGTCTTTTTTTTCCTGCTTTCTTGGTTTTGTTTTTTTTTTTTTTTTTTAACCATTTGGCAAAAACATCAAGTATTGTGATTTGGGAATACTGTCTAAATGCATCACAGTAGTTGTTGCTTAGAAGCTTTTTATTCCTCTCTTCACTTGTATATTCTGTGCTCCCTGCTTGAACTTCATTAATTCAATGAACTGAACCTTATTTTTGGTAAGCATCCTGTTGACCTCTCTGTAACTGCAGGAAGCTCTTCACCACAAACATTGTCTCTCTCTGCAGTCATAGCTTGTCAGCTCCACAGAAGAGAGATTGTGGTCACCTCTCTGCCTGGAAAGTGTTTATCCTGCTGTCATAAATAAATGGGACAGGCTGGGAATGAGTAAGGTGCCCAGGAGGATCTCTGGGGGAGAGATCAAACCCCAGACACCCCTCCGAATACCAATTTCCCCAGACCCTTTCCATTGCACATGAGAGGGAGAACGACATTTCAGCTCCTTCTATGCTTGCTCCCCATGCAGAGCATCAGGACCCCAGCCCTTGCTTTGGGTTGCTGTCATGCCCGCCCCTCCAGGCACCCCTAATACAGTCGTATGTGAAGGCAAAGGTGAAGGCACAGTGGCAGGGAGTTTGCATGCCCTCACCCATTACAGCGTGGCAAAACTTGTCCTGGGCTGACCTGTTCCACAAAAGCAGCGACAGCAGTCCTGCAGGCTCCTGTGCTGCTGCTTCGCTTGCACCAAAGGCACGGCTTTACAGAGCTCTTCATGCCTGTTAAAAAGGAAGGCAAGCCAGGAGGAAAATCCTCACTCAAGCTGGGAAGGCAGGGCTACTGGTGAAGGCAGGGGCCTTTCCTGGAGCAGACTGGTGTTTTGAACAGAAGCTGTGTGGGGTGGCCGGACAATCACTCCAAGGGGCACCATACCGGGGCCAGCCCCGCTGCTGCTTCCCCATCCGTCCTCCCACCTGCATCACCCCTCCTCATCGCTGACTACTCCTTCCCCAGCCCATGTCCCATGGCCAAAGGGGTCGGGAGGTGCTCCTGTGCCTTCAGGGACAGACCTAGGCACCCTGGACATGAGAGAGGTTGTGCAGGAGGAGAAGGCAGGGAAATCCAGGTTCCTTCATAACGTCAGCAACAAGCAGGACCTATTCATAATGAAGTTCTGGCGCATGAAGAATTACACTCTAGTCTGATTGTTTTATAAAAATCTGTTCCGGCACTTGTTCAAAGCCATGATCACATCTTCAGTCATGTGGCCAAATGCCTTTTTGTTTTAATCATTTGATCAAATGTCCTAGTGAAACAGCCATTTGTTCAAATGATTGAAAGTTTGTCATTTGACCAAATTACTAGTCTGGCAGGATGACTAACGGGTTATGCCACAATGTCAAATTCTATTAATGTCACCCAAGAGAGACAGGTGAGGAAAGTAAGGGTTAAGGGAGGAAGTTTGTAGAAGTGTTTATTCCCTCGCCACGTACCCACATACACACAAGTGTGGTCCCGAGGAACAGAGTGTGAAATCACTAGGATGGCTCCATACCACCTGAGCAGGTAGGTAGTTGGAGGGGCTCCATGTAGACATGCCTCAAAACTTGGGGAGAACAATTTATGTCACTGAAGGAGCACAAAGCTGCTGGATCAGAGGAGAAAACTGGAGCTGGAGTGTCCGCCTGGACTTCAGATGAGGGCTGCCACTGCTGGGACTAGATGGAGAAGAAAACCTGGCCAAACCATGAGCCAGGAACCATGCATGGCTTGGTGAGAGCAGTCTGGGACACTTCTAGTGCCTCTGGTGTTACCACGTTTTCACTGTCTGGATCAGCTGGGGACACTGCATCATTTCCTCACTCCTTCCCTCTCATGTTTCTGGAGCTGCATTTCTTAGATGGAAGGAAAGGAGGGGGTGGAGGAAGAAAGACTAAAATGTAGCCACTGGAAGAAGTGAGAACTGACAGCAGCCATATAAGGGGGTATTAACCTTTCATAAACCTGCTCCCTGGCCTGTGACTGGAACCAGGGAATAAATATCATTCTTGTAGTAGGTCTCCTGCGTGCAGCACGGCTGTTCTGGCACACGCTGGTTTCCTGTGAATCGCAGTTACATTTACAGGGTGTTAGCATAGAGGTGAGATGGATTTTGCTAACATTAAAGAAGCAGCAGACCTCAAGCAAGAGGCCAGCCTTGAGGAACTGACTTCCCTCGTGTTTCAGGGAGGGTTTGCCATGGACATTCCTGGTGAGTGATGCCCTTACGAAACTCACACACCCTCTATGGCCCTGTCCCGACGTGGGCAGGTGGGTGCTGCAGTGTGACTGACATTCCCAGGCCTCTGAAGGTGCCAGCAGGAATGTGTGCTGGATATGATTTCTGCCCCTTCCCTCTCAGCTGCCCATGTTTTGCTTCAGGCACGACATATGGGGGATGGTGTGCCACTACTTCTCATCCAGACATACAGTTAGGCGCTGGTTCGTCCTGATAGCAGAGCCCTGCCACGTGGACACAGCCAGTGAACCCTACACTAATTCAAACGCCGTAATAACAGTCTGATTATCTGACTTGAACTCTTGACCTGCATATGTGACATACACCAGGCCAGGAAACAGCACGAGCAAAAGTGCGCGTGTGCACATGCATGAGCATGTACACGCACGTGAGCATGATCTCTGCCTCTTTAGACCAGCTCCTCTGCTGCTTCCTGCAGCCTCTGGCCCAGGCAGAGCCCTCTCCATTGCAGAATGAACCATCTCACTGTGAAGGCAAATGATGACGTGGGTGATTGCTGCTGTCAGTTCCAGGGCAGACTCTCTCTTTGTGCCTCAGACTGGATCAGCACGTCTGAGCAGCATATCGGTGCAATACACCCTGGAGCCCATTGTCCGGCCCATGGAGGTGCAGGCTTGAAGTGCGTGGTTCAGCGCTGTGCCGTGCCAGGGGTACAGTCTCACAGCATAGGCAAACACAGGGCAGTGACTTGTCTTTGTGCCTCCTGCAGCCACTGTGTCTTTCCTCTTCTTGTGGCATGAGCTGGAGCACTTGAGAGTCATCAGCTGGGTGTGGTTCTTGCTGCTGTCTCTCATTGCTGTCCTAAGCCATCAGATAAAGGTGATCTGAGCTCCAGCCTATCTGTTTCCACATCTTCCAGCTGGCATATATGCCTCTTAATTTAATACACTGCTTTCTGCCTACAGGCTCTGTCCTCCCAGGCTACAGAGAACCAGCCTCCACGGTTGACTCCAGATCTTACAATATTCGAGAGGTGTTATATATCTTTGCACACCTACATGTACTTGAGGACTGTCTGTACTGGGCCTGCAAAATTATATATACACAAGCGTGGAGAAAGCTGGTATTGCAAGGACCTACAGCGGTCATAAAAAGACTGCCAGTTTGGCCTCAGCTTGAGGTAAATGTCTCAAGCAAACCCATTACGTATTCTGTGTATACACAATGGGTTTGATTTGAGATGTATTTATGCTCAAGAATATTATGTATTCTCTTTATACACCACGCAAGGTTAAATTTTTTTTTAAATTTATATTTGCTTTTTATCATACAGACATACAAACGATTTATGGCCAGACCTGCTGAATCTATTTGAAAATGCCAATTTATTCTTGATTAACTCCAGAAGTGCTGGACATCACTAATTCACTCACTGCTACTAAAGTATTTAGGAGCTAGACTTTGAGAAGTTTAGTTAAACTGTTCTGGAGGAGACTGAGAATCCAGATTTGGACTATTATAGATAGGGTCGATGTAAAAATCCAACTTTATATTGCAGCTCCTGATTGGGGACATTTAGATTTATGGTTGTGATTTGGACCGGTCCCTAATCAATTCCTAGATAGTACTTTTTCATCAGCCGATCTGACAGCAGGAAGAAGGTCAGGATCATAAATTTCCCCATCCTGAGTGTGGGGAGCGGAGGTGGGAAGTGCCTCCCCCAGGTGAGCAGCAGAGCTGGGAGCAGGGGCTGGCACTGCCTGGGTGTCGAGTCCAACCATCCACCCAGCCCCCCGGGAGCGCTGGGTGCCTGCCACCCCCCTCTCCGGAGCTCAGCTGCAAAGGAGCCCAGCTTGCCTGAGGGCACCTGAGAAAGGGTGACCGCACACTTTGCAGAGTTGGCTGGGTCAGTTGGGAGCAGGGTGTCAGCCTAGGACATCAGCACAATTCTCCCTTACCCAATACACATCTCCTCCTGTTCTCGCCCCTTCCCATATGTCTTGCTACAGCCTCTCATGCTCCCAAAAAATCTGAGGTGTGCTGTGCAAGCCAGACCGAGCTGTCCTTTGAGGGACAGTATGAGCAGAGAGAATGCTGCCCTTGACATGCAAGTTCATGAGTTCCTCAGCAAAGTGCCCCAAAGTTAGACACTCACTGCTGTATTTAGCCATCTGCATAAGCCATCTGATTTTCAGCACTGTGGATTTTTGTTTCTAACTTTACACAAGCTTAGCTAACACTGTGTAGGTGGGTCTGAGCTGCAAAGTGCTCAGGTTTGGACTCAGTCCAAAAAAAAGACACTAAGCAGAGAAGAGGTGAGTGCCTTTTGCTCTTGGACCACCTCCATGGCTCTTTCCCTTCCACAAGGTGCTGTGTAGCCTCCAGAGGTAAGCCCTGTTCCTCAGAGCCTCCTTTAGCTCCTGAAGCTAAAGTCCCGTCTCCTTCTCAGAGCTTCTCAGAGCCACCCTCTCCTCCCCACATCCTCGTGCTTGCTCCTGCCATGCTCCTGCAGCCCACTTTTATGCAGCACTATCATCCCCTGCCCACCCCACAAGCAGGCAACAGAGGCATTGAGGGTGTTGGCATGTTTGTTTGCCCCATGCAGAAGGGATGCCCAGATCCTCCCTCACCACCCCTGTGAAGCCTTTGCTGGACAGAAACATTAGCAGGAAAGTGTGGTGTCGCATCAGAAATACCTGAAGTACTCATGGCCAGCATCAGTTGGCAATGACTTCTGCTTGAGTTGGTTGGCGCAGGCTGCCGTCTTATTCTCTTTAGGGAGAGCTCATGTGATGGCAATTTGATTCTCTCTGTTCTGTGATGGCAGCCTCCATTGACCCTGGAAGTGTAGGAAGTACAATCAGAAACCAAATCCACTCCTCCTCTGGAGGCTGGAATGAATGTGAAATGATATATGCATCCCTGTTTAGGTTACAGTATTGCAAGCCTTTAAGCACTACTGCCCAATGACTATGGGGCAAAAACCTCTGGCTCAAATAGGGACTTCCCAAATAATGTACAATTTGCACTTTCAGATTAAGTGCTGACGTGCAGTCTGTTGCTACCAAAAGTAGCAAACCAGACAGTTTGGACTTTGTAACATCTTCATGGCAGTATGGTACAATTCTGCCCAGCTTATCAAAAATGAAACCAGCATTTGATATAACAGTCGTATTTATCTATCACATCCAGCATTGTGAAATATATTGGTCAAGGAGAGTTCCCACAGAACAGCTCAGCACTTAGCTCCGTGCAAAAGCTGCGAGGGGGTATGAATTATTATGAGTATTTTTAATCAAGTAACAGATACGGTTGGTGCAGTCAGGGTTTTCAGAGAAGCTCAAGCTCCTGATAAATATGTCACAATCTGTGATAACTTTGCCAAGTCCTTTAATATCTATCCTACAGCTCCAGTCATTGCCGTCTGACTCCTGCAAAATGTGGGACGGAAAAGCAAATGTCAGTAAAATCGCTTTGTCTGTTCCAGACCAGCATATCATCTGCCTCAAGGGTAAATACATGCCGGCTCCTTCCCCTCTGGTGGATGCAGAAAAGGCTTTTGGTTTACCTTGTTCTTATTGAAAGGTTTTACTCAAGAAAAAGGCCTCCCCTATCCGATTTTTGGAAGTGATTTAGAACCCACCCACCCTCGGTGGCAAGGCTCCTGTATCCACTGGTGATAAAGCTTGCATCTTCTCAGCTTCATTGGCATAACCTTTTGCCTCTTTGCCAGGTCTGCCATCGCATCTTGAACACTTAGCTCCCAAAACTATGGTACAGCATCACATTTCTTTGGATTGAGCTGACAAGGACAAAGGAAAGCACCCAAGGATCACTGAGCCCCGCAGCACCTGGAGGTTACCACCCCACGTTGGGAAAGCAGAGAGGGCGGGTTGCAGGAAGGAAAGAGCGGTGCCCACATGGACAAGAGCTTGGGCAGATGATCCCCTGCGCTGGAAGGATCGCTGGGTGAAACGGAGGTGAGGCATTTGTGGCCGTTTCCTTGCCTGTTGAACAGCAAGGGCAAAACTGCAAGGCTGGATCTCAACCTCCTTGGACAATGAAGCATTCAAAAATTTATTTTGTTGACATGTAGGAATCGACCTTTTCTTCGATGCAAAATCTGAAATTGCCAAGAGATTTTGAATGAGTCTTAGCTCAGGGTGTTTTTCCAGATCACCATTACAGGCATCTCTGGGAAGTGTTGCAACACATGGATTTTATCTGGCAAATGACCACTGCTTGGTCTCTGAAAGCATGGGGAATGGGTTGGGGTTTGGATTTCTACAATTTTTCTTTTTTCTCTCTTCATTCCTCTCTTTCCAGACATCTGCTATCACACCACAGATGAGCTGCAGTCTATATGGCCTGTAGGAGTAATGTAGGACTTGGGGAAGGAGGAGTTAGAAGTCATGTGATCAATCTGGGACATTAACAGGGAAATGCATAATGAGCTTAGTTTTATCAGTTGTTAGTTTTAGAGGACATGGAGGAGAGGGGACACTGAGGAAATCTCCTCCAAGGCATTACAAATCTGTGCTAGAGAGCGGCTGTTCAATGAAACACATAGTAAATAAAAAAGCAAATCCTAAAACACAACATAAAACTCAGTACAACCTGGAGACTGAGAAAGGTCAGCATTTCAAGAATGGCAAAATCTCCCGAGCAATCGAGGCAAGGTGAAGCCCCAGCATGTGGGTAAGGACTTACTGCATCCTCTGCGAGAGCCTTGTCAGTGTCAAAACCCCAAAGGCACTTCTGGGGAGAAAGGCTGGGACTGGTGGAGAACTGCATGGTAAATATTAGCCTAAACAAAAGCGTGATAACGGGACCAGAATCAACACAGAAACTGCCCACGCCCCTTGACAGAGAAAATAGATCCAAAAAGCAAATATGAGGCCCACATCTTCATATATTCTGCCCAACCACAGGCCCACTGTCCCCGTTTGTCTCCCTTCAGTGCATACCCTGAAGGCACTCACTGCTCCCTCGAGCCCTCCTGAGTGCAGGCAGTGAAATGGTTTTGCCTGGGCTTCCCCACGCACCCAAGGTGCAGGGCAGGGTGGCAAGCACGGCACCCATGCTGCCTACAGCAGAGCGAGGCACGGCTGAGCACACGCCTGAGCTGAGCTCAGGACCCATCTCACCCATCGTTTGCACAGCAAGCCCCCCGGCCAGCGCCGGCAGGCAGGAGCATGCACCCAGCCTCATCCATGAGCACGCTCGGGCCGGATCAGGCACAGGTGGGAGGATGCTACAACCCCGTCTGCCAGCTAGCTGCTCTCCTGAAGTCTGACCTGCTTTCAGAATAATCTTTTAAGTCTCTCTTTTCACCTTTTTATCTGTGGCTGTGATGAGCAATCCCAAAATGACTGAGCTTTGCGCTCGCCCTCCATTTGTTCAGTGCGCCGACCTAATCCTCTTTCAGGGGTTCCTGGGGCATGGCAGCCTGGACTGCTCAGCCACTGTCCCAAGGACCTTCCTCCACCATGGGCTGCAGGATTAGTCCTGCAACGTGAGATCTGCCAGAGCCCTCCGCTTGGCACGTTCCTGGCTGATTTTCCGCAGCCGGCAACCTTGTCAAGGGGAATTTCCTTTGACGCTTCCACCGGGGGAGAAAGCGCTGTCAAGAGGGCTTTAAAAGCAAAGCTGCTGCTGGCTGATTCACTTGAAGTAATCCAGGCCAGCGGAGGAGCTCACGACCGCGGCAGCAAATAGGCTGTTGGACCAGGGATGCTCGCACGGCACAGGCGGTGGGCACGGGAGGTGCATTTGCGATGGGGCTTGGCAGCCTGGCAGTGAAATTAAGGGTGTGAAATTAGACGATGGCAAGGAAATCCAGTGAACAGGAGCCGGCCCAGGGTTTTCTGAGTGTTATCTAGTGCCTGGGAGGGAGACTGAAGAGAGGACAATCTGAAACACCCCCCGGGCTGGCAGCGGCGGGGGCAGCACCTCGCACCCCAGGCTTGAAAATTCAGCACAGCGGCTGTGCGGGGATGGGGGGAGGCACATTGCTGGGAAGAAGTTGAGACGGAAGACGAGAGATAAGCCTTGTGTGCAAAACAGAAGCTCGAAGTGCAAAAGTAAGACAAGGAAATATTTTACGTCTTTTATTAACCTACCCAAAACAGCAGGACAGAGAACAGTATTGAGAAATAGTCTCATTGGGAAAATTTGCAGACCTTTCCTTCTGGCACCACTCCACCACTGGCAGTCATGCAGATGAATTAACAGCTCTGGTATCTAACCCCGGCCGTTGCTGTAGCGATTCGGAAAACAAAACTCCAGGTGTCCTGGCTGCCTCGCAGCAGTGTATTGACCCACCACATCCCAGACCCGGTACCTACACCTTCATCTTACTCCTGCTTTAGAAGGAAAAAGGATCAGTGGCTGGGCTTTTGCAGCACTTTCCCTCCTGCTGGCTCGGTCGCAGTGGCTCTCTTGAGAGGTCACCAGTGACAGGAGCGGTGATGGTGGGTTTGGGAGAGAGGCTCAGGTGCTCCTGTGCCCAGTTTTTCCCTTCTCTGCCTGTTCCCAGTAAGGCTGCCACAGCAGAGTGCAGGAGCAGCTCATGGCATACGGGGCAGCTTTTCGGAGGAAAAGATCTTTCAGAGGAAAAAAAGGGTAGGTGAGCCTATCTCTCAAGGAGTGAATATAGCGTATGTCTGCGAGGTCACTGCTCCACTTGTCAGGACCGGGCTTGTTTCAGTGACCATTCCCCCAGTGGTGGCCGGCACCATTCCCATGTCACGCAGCGCCTATAACTCACGGAAATAAAGCACGTCCGACACCCCTCCGAGACATGTATTCTATATGAAAATTTGGTTTATTACTGTCAGACCCACAAATCTGGATCCGCTGTGTAATTCTACCGGCGTCCATCAGTCAGACAGACACATTTAATGAGAATGAGAATTTATACCGCTACTTCCTATATTGGCTGCTGCCGAAGTGCAATCAACAGTCAAGATCTTCCCTTGCCAAGAAAATTGTCCCTGAAAGAGTGCCGGCATCTCAATGTTTCGGGAGAGCAAACCCACGGATACAGGGATGCCTCTTTGGTGGATGCAATTCTCCTGTGCTGGATACAGAACCAGGGTGTCTGTCCTGCGTAGGCAGGAGGGGAATACGCAGGCAGTCAGCGTAATAGATAGAAATGTATAATGGATGATCTTGCTCAGTGCTTAGGAATGCATATTCCCCGGTCTTCTCAGGAGGCAGCATGTTTGATTTCCTCCAGCTATTTTTTTTAAAGTGCTGTGTTGCGAATATTGACGAGTTTAGGTGTATTTGCATCAGCTGTAGCTGTGGGGGCAGGGGAGACTTCTCCAGACACGTGTGGCAAGTCAGGTGCCTGGCTCTCATAGGGTGGCACTGCTGAAAACCCCCTTTTCCTTCCATCCTCCCTGACCTTTCTTCAAAAACCTTTGCCACCCTCCTGGCTGCTGCAGAGAAGTCAGTGAGGGTAAGAAGGAAGAGGTGCCATCATATTTCAATGCTTGGAAAGGTCCTCTGTTTTCCAGAGAGGCAGGCATATCCCAGGTCTTGCCTTGCACAGGGTGCCCCTGTTGTACCTTGCATTTGTCCCCCTGGGATTGCCCCACCATTAAATTTAAGCCTTCAGCAACCTGTGACTGCACATGTGCATGTACAACTTCCAGCCGTGACCAGGTTAACCGCCTTCATGCTTTGGTTACGTGGCATACACCAGCAGCGCTGTGTTTTTTCCCTGAACAAGGAGGGGATTTGTGTTTCAGGAGACAAAGTGCTTGGGGATGATTTTGCTTCTGTATTAAAGACTTCCTTCTATCAAAACCAGGCATCTTGTACTTTGAACCCTTCAAAAAATCAAAAATAGAAAAGGGGCTGAGAGTCTTCCTTTTGAAACTATCCCAGTTTTGTTCATTGACTGAATTTAGTAACAGTCTCTCTGGAGTAAAGAAATTTTGGCTGCCTGGATTTTGAGCCAGACGAGAGACCAAGAAAACAACCTTTCCATCCAAAGTCAATTTGGACCAGGATCATTTTCTTTCTGCTGACAGACAGGTTTTCTGGCTTAGAGCAAGGTACTTGGCATACACCCCTCCTGCGTTACCGAGGAGCACAGGTCACAGGGAAACAAAAGACCAAAACTACATTGGATAAGACCTGTCAACGCCTACAGTTTAATCTGACACTGAGCCACTACCCTGCGTGCAATGTTACTGGCAAAATCCACACATATGAAGACGGGCTGAGAGAGTTGGGGTTGTTCAGCCTGGAAAAGAGAAGGCTCTGGGGAGACTTTATTGTGGCCTTCCAGTACCTGAAGGGGACCTACAAGAAAGCTGGAGAGGGACTTTTTACAAGGGCATGTAGTGATAGGACAAGGGGTAATGGCTTTAAACTGAAAGAGGGTAGATTTATATTAGATATAAGGAAGAAATTCTTCACTGTGAGGGTGGTGAGGTACTGGAACAGGTTGCCCAGAGAAGCTGTAGATGCTCCATCCCTGGAAGTGTTGAAGGCCATGTTGGATGGGGCTTTGAGCAACCTGGTCTACTGGAAGGTGTCGGGGTTGGAACTAGATGATCTTTAAGGTCCCTTCCAACCCAAACCATTCTATGATTCTATGATATGATTCTATGATTCTATGATTCTATGATTCTTTGCTCCTGCAAAGAAAATGGTGTTGCAGTTTTTGTAACTCATAAAGTATACCTTGTGGGTGGTACCTAGCCTGAGCCACCTATTGCATAGGATCAGATCCTCACTGGGGTGTGAGACCACAGTTGGCTGGCTGTGACAAGTCTGTGTTGGTGGTTCTCGGGCAACGTCACTTCTAAAATGCTGAAATGGTAAAAACCCAGCCTTGAAAGTGCTGCGCATCCTCATTTCCCTTTGATTTAAATGGGAACTGAAAGCACACAGCACCTTGCAGGATTTGGCCCTCTGTCAGCAGATACTGGCTGATATGCTCTGACTGGCTGTCAAGGCTGTCCTTTTTTCCATAATTTTTTTTCCAAGGAAGAGATTTTTTGTCTATGATTTCAACTTTGCAAAGGCAAACTAAGACAAAAACTATTCTTCTGGAGACAGAGAAGAGAAACTGCAGTGTTTCTGTCTGTGTTTTCAGTGTTTGCAGCTCTAAGGGTCCATGTTAAGAGACTAGAAACAAAAATGGGATGCTATTCCAACAGTGGAGCAAATTATTCTTCACAAACATAGTTAATTGAGGCTGCAGGGTTGCAATCATTCAATATAGATGGGCATCAGAGGAGAATAAAATGTGTCTTCTAGCCAGCTGCTAACCCCAAAATTAGAGGAGCCAGGGAAGTACAAGAACTGAAGCTGGCTGTCTTCTGAAAACAGGTCCTGGTTCAGTGGGAGGGGAAGATTCCTGACCTCTGGGGCCCTTTTACAGCTCAGCAGCCCTCCTGCCAAGTTCTCACTATCAATACCTGTAATGTTTAGCACCACGATCCTGGTCAGGTTTTGTCTGCTGGCAAACAGAAATCAGACGCGTGCAAATCGGAGGTGGGCATGAGGATGGCGATGCTACAGCGTCCCTGAATTGTTAAAGCACGGGGCTCCAAAATGCAAAGCTGCCAGGGGTACACCAGCATTTTTCAAACCTGTGAGTTGCTCTCATCGGACGACAGAGCCTGGTTACAATGTGTTCCCATGGGAAATTCCCTGAGGCAGGAAGGCAGTTGAACTACCGTGGTTATAACTTTGATATCCGAATGAATATCTGCTAGCCTCAGGCAACCGGGCTTCTGTTAATTTTGACCAGGGAGCATGATACACTGTGGCAAGCTGTGTCACTTAGGATTGTGTCTGCTTAGACATGATGCCTCTGAGTAATGTAATTTATATTTCATGCACAATTGAAGCAGCTAATGGTATAATTCTCCAAGGGGAAAACAAGTTGTTACAGCATTAATTACATTGCAGTTGCCATTTTTTTTTTTCCGCCCTGCACCGAGCGCTTTCGAATCGTCAGCAAAACGATAGCAATAGCTGGAATCACATAAAAGGGTCTCTGTCCCAGCAGCCACAGGGGAGACTCGGGTCCCTTCCCTTCGGGGGTGGCAGCCCTGAGGTCTCGGCTGAGGGCTGCCATGCCCCAGGCCCGGCCAGCTGCCGGCTTGCGAGGGCAGGCTGCCTCTTGCGTGTGCTGCCCGAAACTGCAGCTCGGCACTGGGAGACGGGGTTTGGAAAAGCAGCCAGGCGTGCAGAAATAGCGTTGGAGAAGTTGGGTGTCGATCCTGGGCATCCCAAGAGGTGGTGAATACTTAAGTATCCTGGGATTTGGAGGAGGGATAGCTGAGTGCCTGTGTGCCTGCATCCTCGGTGGCTCTCTGCAATGACTGTGAGCGCTAGGGAGCAAGGATAGTTTGAGAAGCGTGGGAAGAGTGGACAGCAGTGATAAAAAAACCTCTGATGTCTCTGCTAGCCCGGCTTTCCCCTCTGCGCAGCAGCCACGGAGCGGGTGCCCTGCCTTCCGCCCCTCAGCCGCTGCTGCAGCAGCAGCAACGAGAAAGCATCCGCAGAGGAGATGAGCACAACCCCACCAAAGCAAAGCAGCCCCCAGGTGTCATGGGGAGGCGGATTTGTTTCTGGGGAAGAGCAAGTAGCAGTTTGGTAGGCCAGAGCCTCGGGGTCTCACCCAGTCTCGGAGGCGGGCTGGCAAAGGGAGCCGGGGGCTCCCAGGTGCTGGGAGCAGGGCTGGGGGAGACAGGGCTGAAAAGGTGGACCCAGCCGGAGGGCAGCAGTGCTGCGCGCGGGGGCAAAGCCCTTATAACCAGAGCTGAGCCACGGCGGCAGCCTCGGGTGGGCAGAGACGCCGAGGCAGCCTCGGGCAGGGGTTTGGCAACAGCTCTGGGCTACAAGGGGTGTTTCTTTTTACAGTTTGCCTACGGCATCAAAAACCACGGAGCTAGCAGCTGAGCTGGGAGGAGGTGTAAAAATAGTCACAGCTACATACCACGATATGTCCGGGCTGGATGCAACCCGAGCGTGCACTGTCGTCAAAAAAAGAGAAGGGGAAAGGAAAGGGCAGGAATTACACAGTTTAGACTGCTATGAAAAGCACTGAAGTAAAAATAAAACTCCTTGTGTGTTTTGGCTCCTTGGCACGTCTGGGAGGGAGCACAGCACGCTGTGCTGCCAAGTGTGAGGCTGGGATCAAGAGGAACATCTGTGTTCCGGCTTCCCACACTTTCGGGAGACTGGCAGGGTGGTACAGGCGACATCTCTAATCAGGAGGAGGAGGAGGGCAGTGTGACAGGGTGGACGAGGGAGGTGGCCTTTGCCTACGCTGAGAGCACTGCCCGTAGCAGCAAACATCGTACGCAACGAGAGCCGGTGACTGTCTTCATCATGAGAAGCTGGTGGCACAGATCGGAGTGCTGCAGAGTCCCAGGGAGGATGCTAAGGAAC
Source organism: Pelecanus crispus (assembly GCF_030463565.1). Taxonomy (NCBI): domain Eukaryota; kingdom Metazoa; phylum Chordata; class Aves; order Pelecaniformes; family Pelecanidae; genus Pelecanus; species Pelecanus crispus. Next base: position 130,647,315 of record NC_134643.1, on the reverse strand, counting down.
ATTTGCTCTCCCCTTACTCAGGCATTAATTTCGTACAATCATTTATTTCAAACTAAAAAGGAACTGAGTGCAGATCCATATGGAAAATGATGCCACGCATCTACGCGAAGATATTCCAAGCATACCATGGGACATAAGATCTGAAGGAGGGAGAACTGGAAAATTATTTATTCACAGAGAAATGCAGCTTGTAGGAAGCCAAGATTATTCACTTCAGTTGAAGTTTAAACTGGAAAACAGCTTTGGCAGGAAAAAAAGTATGAAGAAATGGTTTCTAAAAATTCATTAATATCTAACTGTTTCATATCTGTCACTTCCAAAAGGAAATATTTCTATGGGGAAGAGAAATTCAAGTATCATTCACTAGGAAACTCAAGGACCATTCTCCAAGGGGAGGAGCACACATGCATATATAGAATGTGCCCTCAAAGTGGTTAAATATAAATCAGTGATTAAATAATATTAGCATATTAACTATCCATTGATGAGGGGACTCCAGCTTCCCAAGTGGATGTTCTCCCCCCGAGGCTGTCATGTCCCTCATGCTCTGTCCCTGACTCTGTGGGGATGCTGCTATTTATACAGGAGCCAGTGAGGAGACACAGTAACCCCCATCCCTTTGGGATGTGCTGCTGGCTAATAGCTGCATGCTGTCCAGCAGCATGAAATACTGTGTTTCAATCTCTTTCTGCAGCAAAACCACAATTGAACTCCACTCTGTAATATTTTAGCTATGAACCTTAATCCACTATTTTTAGCTCCTGAGGTATTTGGGGTATCTTTGCACCATTCTGGTGACAGCAGCAGAGATGTACCGTCAGTTCCTTGTGAACCCAGCTCTGGATCCCTTATCTGAGGAGCAGGACCCTTTTTTCTTGGTCTCCATATAAACCTGAAAAACACAATGATCCAGGGGAAGATTTGAAACAGATGTACTCCAATGGTGTAAATCCTTTTGGCTGATTGAAGCATTCCATGGCACAGCCAGGACAATAGGTACAGATAGACCCATGCATGCTCCAGCCATGCTCAGGGCTGGCTAGATGCAAGCCACCTCCAGCCTGGGAGCCAGATAGCCACGAGCCAGCTCTGGCCCAGCTCCAGGCTCATGGGGGATCTGGCCGCTACGGCAGTGTCTGAGCCAGCTCCAAGCATCCACCCAGCCACCCTAGGTCTGGCTGCAGTCCCTCGCAGCTCCAGCGCTCACCCAAAGTGCTGGTCATCCGCTGAGATCCCCTGGACTTGTTGCTGAGTAAAAGTTGCAGCAGAAGCCAAGGCTTGGGGTCCTGTCTCTGCACTGCTTTTTTCTTTTTTTTTTTTCCCAACACAGATAATTCATGTCACGGTTAGGGGGCCTTCTGCAACTCATTGCCTTGGGAAATCAGGCTAGTGATGTGGGGAACCTCCACATGGTCTGAGGTTGCTGGCTTTAGGCATTTGGGATTTCTTTAGCTGTTTGTTTAAAATCAGAGCTGGAAGCTACACAGTTTAGAGCTGGAGCTGAAATTCTGCTTAATCTCCACTTGCAAGAGAAGTGTGTCAATTTTTTTTTTTCCTTAAGCAGTGAGGTAATTAAAGGAAGAACAAGGCAGATTTGCTGTTCTGGGAGCTGCTGCTGTATATCTGGGCTTCCACAGAGAAGGCTGGGTATTGCTATGAAGCTGTTCCAAAAGGAATGTCAGAAATATGCTTTTACTGAGGAATAGGCAGAAGCCACACTTTCAGATAGGAATATTTACCTGCCCTGCCATACACCCCAGCTGCTGCTATGTCCAATATATAATAATCCAATCAATTTTAATATCCTATTGCTCTGCAATAGCCAGGAATCTCTCCATTTGGAAGAAAGGGGCTACATTAACATTCAGATTGTAATCCATATATCCTAAGCACGTTTATAGCTGCTGCCGTATACCCGTGGACCTGGATCAGGGCTGGACTCCACATTCCCTCCAGCTCCCCCAAAATTCAGAGGTGTTTGGTTCCAGGATCTTCCAGGGCTCCATTTTTCAAATCTCACATGCTGATCTTAGCCAAGCCTCTGCAACGCGCTTTTTGAGCCCCATGCTGCAGTCTGCCCGCTGTGCTGCGACCATCCTGCAAGCCATGGTCACGCAGCCTCGGCTGCAACCGGCCAACAAGCTGAGCAAGTTGTGCTTGTGGGAAATGGTCCGGGAGGAGGGGACAAGGCTGTGGCACTGCCCTTGGAGCATGAGCCACGGGAGGGGACCGCTCACAAAACTGAGACCCACCAAGGCTGCTAGCGACAGGCAGTGCTGCATGGCCTGACATCCCCTGCCCATCCTCACACAAGAAGCCGCAGGGGAAGTTGGTCCATTCCCAATAGGTTCAGAGGAGCACGCACAGGCTGTTGCTGTATGCAAGGCTGCAGTGACCTGTCTTTGCCCTTTACGGGCCTCACGCAGCCTGGTCTGCATGCGTAACCATCTTTGCAACTCCCATGCCAGGGTAAAGGCATCCCAGGCATTTAAATCCAGCCCCTCCAGCAAGCCAGGTCCCCTTGTCCCTTGCCCCACCTCATGACGCTGCTCTGTCTTCAGGCAGCGCAGCAGTGCCAGCGTCCAGCTGGAGAGGTGCCAGGAGCATGCAGGGAGCTCTGCTCACATCTGAGAAGGACGGAAAAAAGCAACCAGAAATAGCCAGCGTTTCGTAAGAAGCCTCACAAGGGCTGGTGCTGCGGCCCCGCTCTGCAAACCAGCAAAGTTCAGATAAGCTTTGACAAAGCATCCAAATTCTCTTTTAATTTCAGCCTTTTCTCACTTTTGGCTCAGCACCAGCCTGGCAAGAGGCACGGCAGAGGGGATGGAAAAGAAGGCAAGACTATGCCTGGCAAAGAGAAACCCTACACTTTTACACATGCTGAAATTATTTTTGCCCCAGCCTTGGGCCTCATTGTGAAACAAGCGTCCATGCCTGCAGATGCTCCCTAGAAAGTAAATGGCGACAGATTTTCATTTAACCAGCAAAAGCTTCCACCCAGGCTTTCTCTCAAAATTAAGCAGGTTTTGTTTTGCTCGCAAGTGTTAGCCCCTGGGAATAGAGGACTGACCCTCTCAGTTGGTGTCTAGGCTGGTCCTGCCACCCTCAATGATGACCTGATCCTGCAACAACCTATCTTCCCTTGACCCAATGGCCTCGGTTTCTTTTGGTTAGAAGCCACAGTGTGGAAAGGGAAGGAGTTAATAAATATTTGCTTCATATCCCCGGTGCAAGAATGGGATTGAGCCAAAGCACACAAGCAAATCAAGGAGTGCACCAGCTTGGCTATCACAAAACAGAACGAAGGCCAGGGGCAAACGGCCTTTGGCAGCTACTGGATGTGGGTTCGTCAGGCATGTAGGAGAAGCACTCAGCCTGCGTGTCCATTCGGTACCTACCAAGCCTATCCATAATGGTGCTAAATGGGTAGTTGGCTTGCAAGTAAAAGCTATTCATCAAGGAGCACCCTAAAACCACATAGTCATTTCACAAGAAATGCCACAGCTTTCAGATGGTCTTTTAATCCTTGCTAGATATATGAGCAATCTTTCTTGTGGCTCAAATGGAAGTTAGGCTTTGGACTGGTTACCCATAGCCCTACCACTGACATACGATCCGCTGCTAAGACCTCAGCAGAGAAAGAAAAGCGAGACTCTAGCAGTGGGTTCCTGCAGCTCTGGCCAAGCCTCCAACAGCGTTGAACTGGGTGGACACGTATGTGTATGAGCAGAGCCCTGGCCAATTCAGAAAAGAAAAATAGGAGCCACATCCATGTCATGCTGCCCAACCATGAGGATGTGCAAGAGGGCTTGGGGCACCTCTGCAGACCTGAGAGAGATCTGAGACCTGACAGCCAGTCCAGACCAGCAATTTGCAAGACTCTTTCAAAAGGAAAATAGGCAAGTGCCAAAAAAAGTCCCTTCTGTGCCCCAAAACTGATCCCAGATGAGTCCACTTTATACAGGAATCACCTTTTACTGTATCACCAAAGAAGCAGCCCTGGCTGCCGCAGAAACAGACGGCAATCCTTCCAGATTTAATGCAACAGCCATGTGTAATGACACACACAGTTCATCACAGAGGCAGGTAGCAGGGCCCTTCGCTCTCATTCATATGAATATAATGCCCACAGCAACGCAACGCATCAACATTTTTAGAGCCAACAGTTTGACTTGCATTGCTCTGTTATTTTTAATCATTTTAATCTGCATTTTTAGCATTCTACTTCCCCATTTTACTTCAAAACAAGACACAAAGTATTCAGCAGCTAATACCTCTGTTTTTAATGGCTTGAAAAATTATGAAGGAACATTAAGCAGTTCCCGAGCCTTCCGGAGCATTGGTATTTTTAAAGATGAGATTGATCAAAGAGGCTGTGAACTCTAATGGAGATGGATTGGCTCAGCGCATTAATGCCAGCACGGAGGCCGGTTCAGCATGGATCCCAGCCTCTTCCTTTCATCTGCTATGCACTCCAGCGGCCAAAATCTCTTTGCTGAAGTAAGACCCTGCCAAGTACGTAAAATCCCATGTTTTTTATAAAGGTCTAGGGATGTGGAATTAATTTTTATACCAGCCGATTGTTTGTGCCACTGCTTCACTGCAAGCAGGGGACAGAAAAATCCGCTCCCCAAGGCTGCTGTCATGTGTCTGAGCTATCCCAGCCTGAGACCGCACCGTGCCTGCACTGCAACGCAGGCAGCTCAGCAGCGCATGAGGAAGGCAGGAGAGGAGATTTTAGTCCACTTACTGCGACGTGAAGCACATACCTACTTCTGCTGTGAATCTGCCTGGTCTCCTGGTGAAGAGGGACTTGGCAGCATGTGCCGTGGGGATGGCAAAAAGCTACACAGGAGGCACCACAGCTCCTGAGGCCACGTCTGCAAATGTGCAAGGAGAGGCCAGCGAAGACTCTGCCCTGCCACCAGTACCTGGGGACCCTTCGCACCCTGCTGCTGCTGCCTCCTCTGCCAGGACCCGTGCATGCAGCTGGTTAAGGAGTGATGCCTTGGCTTGCCTTGCTGTCTGGTTGCTCTGCTGAGTCCCTGAGAGTAGCACAACCATCCTAAAGGGATTTTTTTTTTTTCCTTTTTTCTTTTTTTGTGGGAGGGACCCACCAGTTTTATAGCAGCCTATAAATCCTGTGGTACAGGACGGACCTGATCTCAGACACCCTACATTTGCCAGAACCGAAGGCATGAGCCCCAGCTGCTAAATGAGGTGAAAGCCACCCATTCCCTATTTCCTAGCAGTACTGGGACTTTGACAATCCTTTGGCAGGGGACCCAGCTCTGCATCTGTTGCCACTTTAAAACCCCATCCACTATCTTTCCCTGCGGCAGTGCTGTTGCTTTCTCCTCCCTGGGTGAATCCATCTGAGCTTTTGGATGCAGAGCAGGATGACAAGGTTTGGGGCAGCAAGGTGAAGAAGTGACTGGCAGAAAGATCTATTTGATGTAAGAGTCACTCAAAGCAGCTCGTGGGATATGCATGGCAGCCTGTGTGCAGTTTGCATGTGCTTTCTGTAGTAGAAGGCTGGACCTGAGGGCTCGAAGAGACAAGAGGAAGGCCCAGGGATGTGCTGAGACACGAGTGCTGAGGGCAGCCACCAACCCCAGCTCAGCTCCAGGCAGCTCTGCAGCATATCGACACCGAGCCCTGATGTCCAAGGGCTTCTCCACCCACCAAGGAGAGCTCTCTGGGAAACCGTGCTCCAGATATTCCCCTCTGGCAAAATGTCAGCACCGAAGCGGAGCTGCAAAGCCTCCCTGGGCAGCCGGGGCTTGCTCACCTTCCTCTGCTAGCAAGAAATACTGTTTCCCCTCGCTTCCCGCCAGGGCTGCCCAGGCTCGTGCTGCAGCCGGGGTGTGGATATGCTTTGGGAGGAGTTCAGCTCTGCTACCCACCCAGGATCCCCGAGGCAGTGGCGCTCCCCACAGAGGCACTTCACCGCTCAGGGCTGCCGGGACTGTGTCGATGAGTCCAGGTCCCAGTGAGCTGTGCCAAGCTACCCTGCCGGGGGTGCGCATCCAGGGCAGAGGCATGCAGAGGTGCCCCAGCCAGCTATGGGGGAACCAGGCAGCAGTCATGGAGAAAAGATCTGGTCCCTGGGCACAGCCTCCTCTCCAGCCCCCATATCGCATCCCCTGGAAATGCACTGCTGCTTCTTTATATCCCCTGAGTCTGTAAACCTTGTCAGGGGATAGCCTTTACACCCTAGATTTAAGGTGATGTAGTGACTATAAATATTGTGCTTTGAATAAAAGAGTTGTGAATACTAGATGAGTCCATTTATTGTTAAATGTCATATTTAAATGTTTTAACACTCGATGTCCCAGGTGCTGCACCAGCAGGTGAGAGCACACAGCGGTTTCATTGTCAGTGGGCAGACAGTATTCCACAGGGTAGGACAAGGAGGCTACAGAGTGACATGGTAATGCTTTAAAGCTTGGCCAGCATGGCCATGTCACATAAGAATGTAAAGAAAACACCTCCCTGACCCAGCACCATGCCAGCGCAGTCCCTTGCACAGGTCCACATCCTTCTGACAGACTAGACCTTGCGCCGGCGCAGCCCGGTATGGGGCCCTGGCTGGCCCAAGGTCTCATCACACCCATTTTTGCTCTTCACCAGTGCCCACTAATTATGGCAGTGGTGATGGGAAAGCCATAGCTGCCCACCTAATTAAGCCAGAGTGGAGAACTCTTCAGCCACTCTGGTCCCACTCCTTTGTTTTGCATTAGTACCTTGTTATCACAATAGTAGTGCTTTATAAGCAAGGTGCACACAGATTAGTGTGCCTTTTATTCGTGCCATCATTATTTTTCATTTTGGAGGCTAGTATTTATTTGTGCTCTGTTTTTATAACTCATGCTCTTTTCTTCCCCGACTGCCTTAAGAGCGTGGAAGGCAAGATTTACTGTCCCTGAAACATCACAATTAGCCCCATCATGCTAATAACTTAAAGGAAAAAAATAAATACTAGAAATTGTGGCACTTTGGAAATTCCCCTGCGCTGCAGGAAGAAGGCCTGCTGGTCAGGACACATTGATTTTTTTCTGAATCCATCCACGCAGGATTCAAGGACAGGACAAAACACTATTAAGTCAGCAAGCAGAATGCAGTAAATAATGAGCGAGCTGGAGAGGGCTGAGGCTCTGCGCTGGCTGAGTCCACATATAAATTGTGGTGAGCTATGCGTCTTGGCATCGTGGTGACACTGTCTCCAAAGCGCAAGGGAAACCCAAACAGGTACCAGGAGCTGGAAAAGCTGGTCGGGACTCCAGAAGTTTTGCACATTGTTTTCTTTGGGGATGCAAAAATAAACTCCTTCCTCCGCTCCACAAGAAGCTCTGCTGCTCTAGAAATCTATGTGGATAAATACCACCCCTACCATTGGAGCACAGTTCGTCTGTGCCAGACAAAGGCTTTAGCGCAGGGGAAGTTATGCTAGGAAAGCAGTGCTTCTACCAGCGGGGTTTAACTGGTATAAGCTGTGTCAAAGCATTTTGCCGTCATAGTATTGCTGCTACACCTGTGCTGGCAAAGCGTTTTTCCTCGTGTAGCAATGCTCTCTGGCCTAAGGCTTGTTTGTGAAGGAAGGAGAGGGGAGAGTCCAACAGATAAAAGCTTTCCACAGAGCAGCAGGAGGAAGAAGGCAACCCATTAGCTTTTCCGCTCCTTTGTCCTCTCCAACCCTGCGTGTACTTCAGTGCATCAGCTTCCCCCAGAGTTCAGGGGAACTAATCAAGTACGTAAAATGCTTTGTGTGATCAAGTATTTGCAGGGCCAGGGTCCTGGTTAAGTGACACAGCAAAACTGGAGAAGAGAGGAGACCCCCGCTTGAAGACTCACCCCTAGTCTGATGACTCGGCTGTTTCTCGTGCTTTGGCCCACACAGAGGTGCAACGCTGGCATCCCTTCAGGAGGGCACTTTAGAGCATCCCTGCAGAGCACCAAGCACCGCTTGTGACTCCCGATTGCCAATTTTTGTGATTTAATCACCAGCCTTATGCTTCACTGTGGCTTTCTTGCAAAAAGTAACTACACGCAGCAAGAATCTCAGCTTTTCTTTTCCGGAAATCTCTCTTGCCTTCCCTGTTACAAAAAAAAAAAAAAATCCCAAAAGACTTGAATTCTCCTGGGCCAGAAACTGAAGGGTGCCAAAGAACTGGTGATCACAGGAAACACCTTTCCAAAAAACTCTTGTGCTGTGCTAACTGATTTGGGATGCTGATGTATGACACTTGGGCTCTGGGATGGACTGGTGACATTGACAGAATATACCATCTAATACATTTGAAAAAGCCATGTTTATTCACATTGAAAACATAAAAAGAGAGAGCCTTGGAGGTAAATTAGAAAAATGTGATCTCAATTTACATTAGCTCTGGGAAACAGTGGCAGTTACTGGCCTTGCAGATAGGTGAAAGGCTCTTTAGTGCTTAGTGTTACCACTGAGATTGCGTCAGTGCTGGCATGACAAGGCAGCTCAAGATGAGCTTTTCCTCTGAACTACTCCTACACCAACGGGTCTCAGCATCCAGCCCTGCTCCTGCCTTGAATTTATCTTTGTTCACTTCTTCGTCTTTCCTCCCTGCACCCCCCTCACCCTCCTCAGTACCCTTAGCAACATCACGCAGCCCTCCCAGGGTTATTGTCAGCCCAGTGCGTGGTGAGGAGGGGAAGTTTGATTCAATGTGACCTCCTCCAAGACCCGGAGCACCTCTGACAGCCCTTCACCCTTTAGCCGGCCTTGCCTCTGCCGGCCCTGCCCCCTGCACCCTTTATTCTGGCCCTGGGGTGTTCGGGGAGGGTGGCTGGTCTTTCAGCTGAGGGGAGAAGGGGGCAGGCTCCCCCTGACCTGCACCCAGGGCACATCTTCTTCCTTGCGGTGGGGCACCATCAACACCGGTACCAGATGCCCTGACCCCCAACAGTGCCTTGGGGTGGCTTAAGCCCCTTTTCTCCCTTGGTGGAGACAGAGAAATACATCGACAGGGACCAGCAGATGCCATTTGGCTTTGGTCCATCTCTTGTAGGGGGCAAGAAGCCACACTCTCCTGTGACAATGACATCTTGAGTCAGTCCTAAGAGTGTTGCCAAGCAGTGCCCAGTAGTTTCACTTCCTTTCATTTTGGGGAATTGTTTCTAAATCTTTCTGCTTAACGCCTAGCATGTTTGCAAGCTGGTCACTAACTCAGTACTTGGGATGAGGCACAACAGAGACACCCCACATGTCCTATACTTTGAAAATTAAGTTGTGGAGGTCAAATCCCAACTCATCTATAACAATGCAGCCAAATGTATTTTTTCAGGCTTAATCTTTAATATTTGAAATGAAAACAAAAGGGCAGCAGCATGCAAAAATAAAGCACAGAAGAGTAGATGATACAGAATAGTCTACACCATAAAGTGGCCATGACAAACCTTGACAGGGCAACTTCGGGTGTGTTAAAGTGAAGGTGTGGGGCTTCTAATGCAGATCTCATCTCCCACACTTGTCCTGCACGCAATGGTCAGGAAGGACTTGTTACAAGACATCACTGAGGTCTTCCCCTGCAATGCCTGGGGCTACAAGCTCTCACTTCCCCAGGCAGGGCACCGGGTGAAGAGTTAGGTGACATGTCACCAGTGAAGAGTTAGGTGACATGTCATCGGGCTGCCACCTCAGCCATGGAGGGGGATGGAATTTCCATGCTAAAAGAAGGGCCAGTCTTGGACTTCAGAGCTGCAAATATCCCCATTTTGCAGGAAGCTGTGGAACCAGCCCCTCTTACCTCAGCCCGACTGTCGCAGTTTCCAGATTCTACTGCTTGACACCTCTGCATGTCAGTGTTTCCGTCTGCCTGGCCCCTAGCCAGGCTTCACTCCGTGCCTAGTCTCTAGTCCTTGCTTCTCGAGTATTTCCAAGCAAAAAGGGTCACTTCCTACCCTGTGGACCACAGCACTGTGACAGCAGGCATTTGGGCTCAGAGAAAGTTATTTGTTGGCCCATTCCAATGCAAATCCAGGTGAGCTGCAGCTGGGGTCTTCTGGTGATAACCAGCAGCAGCACTGATGGCAAGCCCTGGCACTTGCAAAATTGGCTTCTGCCACACGAAGAGAAGCACACTGCCCACATCTCCCTAAGTGTCAGACATGTTCTGGACTTGGTGATTTCCCTACCAGACAGCCAGGGCTGTGCTTCCAGGCATCTGTTGCAACGCTGTTATCCTCTTGTGCATTCAGTCACCTCTGCTTGCACAGGCTACACTTTCCCCAGTGCTGGCTTGCACCAAGCTTGTGTTTTCCATTTCATTCTCAGAAATGCAAATGATTGCCAAACCCTCTTCCGTGCCCCGATTTTCAGAGGGATAATTATTAAAGTGCATTTGGAAAAAGCAGGGTGACAATTCTCATGTCCCGGCTATTTTCTGCTCTAGCGAAAGGGGCATGTTGTGGGACTATCACTGAGACAGGAATAGGATTATAGAACTCCTTATTTATCCAATTAGAAATCCCTCTGCAAAAGAGAGCAGGTAGGAAAGTTGAGGAAGTCTAGAGCAGCCTCCAAGTCGGAGCAGCAGAGGGATGAAGAAACGGGTTATTTTCAAACAGAGGTTGAGCCATACGTGAAATTGTTTACATGCTCTGCAACAGAAGGGTGTTGCAGCCTGTGCACCAGGAAAGCCCCTTTTCCCTTACATGGGTGGTGTTTGTCAGGAGATGTTAGGCACTAAAATCTGAAAAGTCCTCAGGGGATTTACCAGCTCAAGATGAACTTTTTTATCAGAAAAAAGTCTTGTGAGTCTGGGCTGAATGTGAGGATCCTGCCTCTAAACAAGGTAGGTAGTTACTGTCCTCTCATGGATTTGAGCCTCTGGTCTGAACTGGGAAAACAGACTTCAAGACGTTTTCTTAATCCCAGCTGGGTCTGCAACTCTCCTCAAGACCTTTTTCCCCTTTTCTTGCTGAGAGGGAGAAGAGGAAAGGTTTGAGACATCGATATTTTCAGGCCCAAAATAATCCCACCCTGTTCCATGCCTGGCTCCGAATCCTGGCTGTGAGATGGATAGCACCGTACCTTCAAAACGGTCCCTGATTTTGGATGCTGTGTGGGCTGTGTGCATGGAAGGTGCTGACTGTGCACCTCCTGTCACACACAGCGCATTTCCAGATAATTCCCACGTAACCCCAGCCAGCACCTCCTCTCTTGTCAGCCGCCCTTTTCCTAGAGCTAGCCAGCACGGAGCTGTGCACAGAAAGCCATTGCTGACTTTGTCCCTCATGGAGGCTCAACTCCTTAATTCCTGCCCCTGGCTTAACCTGGGCAGGGGGAGTCCTGCCCAGGTTCAATACCTCCTTGCAGAGGTGTTTAACCTGGTGGTACAACACCTCGTCCTCCCCGTGCTTTCTGCAGCAGGGAAGCCAAGCTCCCCTGCACTGGGAGAAGGCAGCACCTGCAGCGTGCCGTGACTGTGCATCCCTGCTCGGCCATGTCAGGGGAGCGCTTTCTACGCCAAGCTACACAGAGCATCAGCTTCTTGCCATGCTTACCTCAGTCCTGTGATCGCTAGCTCTGACCTCCAGCCAGTCCCCTGCATCCCCTCCTGTCCTCCCATCCCAGTCAGCCGCCCTTGGCATCCCGTTGGGGATCACTGCCTCGCAAAGACAGCTGATGCTCCTGCATGGTAGGCAGTAGAAAGCAGGGAAGGAAACTGGGCTCAACCCAAACCTCCCTGCGGGAGTGTGGAGGCACCATAAGTGGCTCTCCCGGTGCAGACCCGACAGCACAGTGCTGCAGCCTTGCACATGGGGCAGCCTGGGGCAGGTCGTGTCGCCAGCACAGCCCTTCTGGAGCTCCGGCTGGTGGGGAAGCCCTCTGCCTGGCTGCTAATGCCGCTGCACATGCATTTTGTTTTTTAAGCTGTTGCTCACAAACAAAAGTGTTCAGATGAAAAATAAACCTCTTAAAAATCCCAGCCTATTCACTCCTGGCAGTCTGGTATTCCTTCAAACTGTCAGACTTAGCAGATTGTTTACTGGAAACGGTTCAATTGGCAGGACCTTCTGCTGTGCAGATGAAATTTTAAAATCCCGTTTCTTGTTGCACTCAAAGTCTCTCTTTCCACTACATGGCTTCACAGAATTATTATTCACTTGTTTCCCATTGAATCGAAAAATACCCTCTCTCTCTCATTTCTATGGTAAAAATGTGCAAGGGATATTAGCCCTCATGCTTCAGGACACAAGCCAACAGCTAAGTGCTTGGGCTGGAAAGAAAACTTTCCCTGATGGGCACAGTAATGCAGAATAGTCAATTATCCCTGAAGTGTCCCACCTGGCTAAGATGGGGAGTCACACTGTTCAGCTGGATGGACAAGTGGTGCACAGCATGGCACTGTCTGCGGACCACCCAAGGGTCTCCTCGTCTAGGGAGCTGCTGCTGTAATAAAGAAAAGCTCTTGCAGCTCCTGATCCTGCAAAGTTTGTCATTTCCCTTCCTGCGTGCAAGTGCAGCAGGAGAAAGAGCTTTAACCTGCTATGTCACATTCTCATTGCCACCTTTGCAGTGTGTCCCATGAGTAGCTAAACTTGTGGGGCTGGGGCCTCCTGCATTGCTGGCCCCTTTGGGTCAAACACCCCGCTCCCTTTTTCAGTTGGTTAGATGAATGCCTGCTGGTTGCCCGCAGGAAAGGCTACTGCAGTCATAACATTTGTTGGGCTTAAGGCAGAAGAACCTGCTGTGGATCTGGGGCTCTTCCCTGTCCCACCTCCCTACAGCCCATGTCTGCAGTTATGTCCCAAATCTTGTCCTTTTGTCCTCTGCACCTTTGGCTGTTTTGTCCTCTAAGGAAAATGCTAAAAGGACCTGCACATCCCTCTGCTGTGGTGGTGCCTTTGTTAGTTGCCTGTTAGGTGGTTCAGGGCTGCACACGCTTTCTGGGCAGGGTATCTTCCTTTTGGACCTCATATCCCATACTGCTTCCCCCAGGCAATGTTGGTGCCCAGCAAAGCTTGGAGGTGTGGGGGATTTGTGTCCTGAGCAATGCATGGTAGGATGGCAACTCTGACCCAGAAGACACTGCTCTGGCCTCTCTGACCTGATGCACTTCTTTTAAGGATGTCAGGATTTTTAGGAAGGTGCCAAAGCTGTCTGCTCCTCTGCCACAGTTTCTTCCATTCATCCCTTGTTCTCAGCCTGCTGCTAACAGCTTCCCTTATTGTGACGCTGAACGTTAAATAAGCCCATTTCCAAACGTGATTGCCTCTGCGGCAGTCCCTGAGGAGCCACACCTGCACACAGCTCTCCCTTGCCAGGTGTAGGAGGTAGTGTAAGATTTCCATCAACACCTGCTGGTCACATCTCACTAACCTGAAAGTTGTCTTCTCCTGTGCTGGTGTCACAACAAGTTGTTCCAAGAAACAGTTTCTCATGCAGTTAATGAAATGACCTCAGGAGATGGGTCTGATGTGCTATTCCCAGTCATCAGGGGAGGTTACGATGGCCCATAATCACTCTGTCAGCAGGTGGAGCAACTTTCTTTATCCTCAGGCAGACTCCTCACCATTAACCCAACCGGAGAGCCTATTGCCCTTGCTTGGGGCTGCATTTCATAACCAGACAGATTGCACCCTGTGGCCTTACCCTCACTGTGGTGGTCCTTTACAGGCACCTACGGTCCCTGTGCAATGCATGATTCATGCTGCTGTTGTCCCAGCCTTATAAGAAACCTGTCCCAAAGCCAGCCTACTAGATTTGATAAGCACTTTCTCATGTTAATAAAACAAAAGAGCAGTGGTGCAAACATGGAGAATTAACAGGGCAAAAACACCCAAAAACCAATTAGCACATATGTCCCCGAGCCTCTGACTTTGCTTCTCCCTCCTGTCCCCTTCCTGCTCCTTGTGCCCTTCCTGGGGGACAGTGAGGTTCACTGAGTGAGCATTTGGGTTGCGTGGAAAATACCGTGTCCCCCAGTGTAGGAAAAGAGTGCTTAAAATGAAGATGGGAAACGAGAAGCATAAAACATCAAGTTTTGCAACTTCTAGCCTCTGTGCATTGATAGGACGGAGCCAGGGAGCTTGGATATGTCCCACTGAACCGGCGACGTCGGGGATGGAGCTAAAACGGTTTGTCGTGGCTCATTTCTCACACTGCAGAGCGGAAGATGATCCTCTCTGCAGTGGGGGACAGATAAAAAAGGGGTGGGAGGGCATTGCTGGCAAAACTGCCTGCTGCCAGGAAGAGACACGGGGCAGGGGGACACTGGGGAGCTGCCTGCTTGGTGCTGGGCCTGAGGACGGCTGGGGCTTGCTCCAAGGGAGGCTCCACCACAACCATGCACGCAGACCTCTTATTCTTGCTAAAGTAGCACAGATATTTTTTTAAGCTGTGCTTTGGGGTGGGAATGCTCTGTTAGCCAGCAATTTGTATTTCTTCTTGGGTACAGGCAGTTCTTATTTTAGCTCCCGCACAAAGAGCTCCCCACTGACTCCCCTCATTCCCCGTTCAGGCTTTCCGGAACACTTCTGGGGCAGAAAATGAGTGCTGGCACTGGGTCCTTACCCCCAGCTCTCTCCAGATGCAGGCAGGAAGGACACACACAGCCTGCACCACACCCGTGCGCTGCATCTACAACAAGTTCAGGATATCCTCTCTCTCAGAAAACCGAGTCATTTGGTAACAATATTCCCCAGTCATCGCAATGCTGGTGTCACAATCTGATAGATGTCGCTGCGTCCAGAGGTCACTGCCGTGGGCTTTTTCCTTAGCGGCGTAGGTGGTCCTGCCCCCTCCCGCCTCTCCGTACCGGCGGGGTAAGCCGGACCCGGGCGTCACGCATGATGTACATCACAACTGCTTGTAGGATAGCTGTCTTGCTCTGAAATAACAGCTGATTCCCGGCTAATAGATTCAGTAATCTGACACCCGGGCTGTAATAATTGTATCTGAACAAGGCAGGCTCCAGCCTCTGCCAGCCTTATTAGAATGAGTGATTGTTTCCATCAGGGATGTAGCTCTGGTGCATTCACCTTTCCCGAGCTCCGAAATACAAATTGAGCTTCTGACCTTGGCGGATACGACAGCTGACCTATTTCCTCCTTTTTAAATAAGGAGAAAACAGACTTTGGAGGAAAAGCGCCTGCTTTCTGCAGGCTTCCTTCTGCCGAGCTCCTTGCCATCATAAGATAGTTAAATATTTGGCCTGTCGCTATTAGCCAGGATGATGGTCTGCCTAAACCGCCGAGCTCCTCGTGTGAGGCACAGAGACACAATCCTCTCTTCCCGCTGGGTTTGGGTTTATTCCAAATTTCTCTGCTCCCCGGCGCAGCGTGGCTGCTGAAGGCAGCACCTTTTTGCTGTGGCTGTGCAGACAACCAGTCCCACTCACCCTGTCCCAGGGGTGTTTGTACTACAGCAACACCCAGAGCCCCAGGGGCCAGGCTCAAAGCTGCACCACTGTTGAGCAGTGCCCCTGACACTGCTTCCCCGCTCCGGGTCTCAGGTGGCACAGGAGGGGCTCTCCCAGGGCGGGGGGGCAATGAGCCCCTCTGGCACTGACAGGGGGGCACTGAGACTGATGCTGATGGGTTTGCAGCGGGGCCCAGGCTTGCCCTACCAGGAGAAGGAAATGCCGCCCGCCGCGCCTGCAGCAACAGCGTGGGAAATGCTGCACCAGGGAGGGGATGACTCCCAGGACACTTGCCCTGGGAGCCGCAGGGCCATCCGCTGAAATAAAACCACCTCCTGCCCTCGGCCATGAGCCCTCCCACTGCCGCCTTCAGTCAGCAAGTCAACAGGCCTCGATCGCTAATCCTAAATTTCCCTGGTGATGTGCCGTGCGAGGCAGGTTTTCCAATGGGCTGCAAGCTCCATCCCGTGCCGTGGTTGTAAATATAGCTGGGAGGGAGATTTAGCCACGGTCCCCGCTCCCCTCCACATATTGCTTTTCCTGAGGTTAAACGTCAAACGTCTCTAAAATGTCACCTGGGTCTGCAACCCACACGCACTTCAGGAGGGTGTCAGCCAAGCTCCCCCCAGGGCTCTGCCCTGATTTATGGAGGTGTGCGGCACAGCGCCTTAAATCGGGGCATACATCAGATACCGTCATGGGAAGACGGCGTGTGTTTTGTCAGAGCTGGGATGCTAACACGGGGAGGGTAGGAACAGGGACAGCCCCAGCACGTGCAGATTGCTTTTCTTTCTCCATCAAAGACAGTAAAAAAAAAAGCTGTCCCGCCTCAGTGGCTGCGTGGAAAATTGTGCCTGAGCTCAGCAGTCAAGGCACCGGCAACATCGCGGGAGATTCCTGCTGCTTTGCCTTGCTGCTCCTTTTCAAGTGAAGAAGAGGGCTGGCTTACAGACCATGGGCAAGTCCTATAGAGCTGGTGGTTCAGCACAAAAGAGTGAGCCAGGCAGGGCGTTATGGGAAGGAGATTTATGTCTTTTACTGTCCATCTGCAAAGCAAAACAAAAATAGCTGAAACACCGGTTTTCTGCTTTATCGGCTCTGTGAATAAGCATATAAATTTCTATGACATTTCTGGAGACTTGCTGAAGGGGAAAAAAATTCATCCCTTAGGACCTGGCCAGCAGCAGTGGCAGCATATGGTCTGCTGAAATCAGTGGCTGAGCGCGTTTTGTGTGTGTTAGCATTAAAAAGGTGACTTTGCGAGTAATTTCAGAACCAGGGAGGGGTTTTCTGTTTTTTCCTATTTTTTTTTTCTTTTTTAATCCTGTCTAAGCTGATGCAGCTGTCATAGCCAATAACTCTTGAGTAAAGGAGCTGGGCTGTGTTTTCTTGATTGGGAAGCGCAAAGGGTACGGACTTCGTTGCTGGCTTTTGGCCACCTCGTGGGAGCAGGTTCAGCCTCTTCCTGGGAGATGGAGGAGAGAAAGGCAAAGTCCCCCACGCAGGTGAAGAGAGGAGTCGGGAGTGGTTTATTTTTCCCAGCAGCTGCAGCTCCCTTGGAGAAGGAGTCGGGGCCCTGTAAGTTGGTGGGAAAGCGGCTTCAGTCTCCCAGCTGCAGAAGGATGGCAGGGGAGCGCCGTTTCAAAGATGGAACTCACTAGGGGAAAAACAAATACAAATAGGCAACTGTTTACTGCAGATAAAATGTGGCTTTTTCTCTTTCATCGTTGACTACAACCGCATGTTCTTTCCGGTGAGGGAGGCGAGAGCCGTAATGCGCTGTCAGAAAGATGTCTTTCAGCAGGCAGCACCTCTGGATGTTTATCTCCCTGCCATTGTGTTCCAGCGCTTTGAAATGTAAAGGGAAGACGCTGCTAATCACACTGTTGCTTAAAGATCAACAGCCAGGTGGGATGTACTTTGTCACGTTTTCTCTTTGGTCTCTCTTTTTCCGTAATGAAAACAGTGACATTCATTCAGGCTTGCGCGCCAGCGCATGGCAGTGGGTTTTTAATGAATCACTTCTGCCCTTTCCCTGGGCTCTGACTCAGGGGCGCAGCCGGAGCCGCCTCCGGAGCATGCTGATTGCCACGGAGCCACGGATCAAGCCACAGGGGGAACGCACCTTGGTATCACATCTCGTTTCCTCTGGTTCGGACCAAATCCATCCCACATTATGTTTGAGTCGTATCGTTGAAGTCAGAGAGAATGTGAGATGTAACCAAAGGCTGAAAGGCAAAAGTCTGATGTGGGATTTCGTATTAGTGGGAGACAGAGAGCTTTAGGGGTATGAAAAAGGGGGAGTGTGAAATAAAGGAAAGAAATGCTTATCTGTGCAAAGAAATGAACCTCAATATACAAGACGCCTCTTCCTCCCATGATGGTCTAGGTCAGTAAATAACAGAGCAGAAAGGAAGAAGTAGGCACAGAAAACTGGAGTAGTAGTTTATTGAAATGATGTGGCTGAAGGGAGAGGGATATTTTCATTTTAAGACACGAATTTCTTGTGCTATCTTCTTCACTGTGAGATTAGCATAGAGGTTTTCACTTCCACTTTCCACTATATCCTGCGTGTGGAGAAAATGCAGCAGCTCAAAGTTGTACAAGGAGTGTAAGGAGAGGGAGAGAAATTTAGCTCCTCTCCTAATGCCGATTAAGTAGAGCAAACAAAGAAGAGAACAGAAATGTGAACGATCAGTTCTTCCCCAGCAAAGGCTCCACTGAATCCTATTACAGGGATATATCAAAAGCAATAAGACAATTTTCATCTTTTGCCTGCCTGATGGCCAAGGGAGGCCATCATCAGTCGGCAGTGAGAAGGCTGGGATGCACAGCAGATAATGCCGAGTAACTGAAGAAATGCATCAGCAGCGTATGTGTCAGGCATTGAAATACCACCCCCCCACCACCAGTTGTATTGGCTTTCCCCAAGCCTTTTTTGCCCCGTTCCCATTCTCCACTGGGAGCAGCTCCCTGCCTGGCGGAGTAAAGGTGGTTAAGAGCTTCCTTGGAACACAGTCAGGGGGAAGCAACTGACCGTTGCTCATGCACAAGCCACGGTCCCTGTGCAGCCTAGGAAACGCCATGCATTTTTGAGCAGCATCAACCAGCTTTTCCTCCGTGGAGAGTTTATATCACTGCCACAGATGTGGGGTGCTCAGTGCTGGGCAGGAGTAGGGCTGTGGATGGCCTCAGGTTCCCAGCAAAGCCCTGGGTACCTCGAGGCACAGCACTTGCAGGGAGAGCAGACCGCCGGCTGCTGAATTGATGGATGTGTGTCCCTGGCAAAGACTGCTCATCAGCCCGTCCCTAGCAATGTAAAACTGAGAGGTGAGCTCTCCTTGTGACAGTCAGGCTGCCTGCATGCAGCTGACTTAAGGACAAGGGGCTACACGGTGCTAAGCATGCCACTCACCTTCCAGGCCCCTTCCAACATGATAAATACTTATTTAGATGGTGCCCTGCAATGTGCGGTTGGATATGACCCATAAATCCTGGTGTTAAATCAGTAAAATAAAAATCCAGTGCTGCGTCAGCTCAGCTTTTGAGAAGGCAAAGCTGATAAATAGGGTTTGATTGGCTCTTTCTACACCGATGCCCCAGAGCAACACCCTCTGCACGAGTGTGATATTGCTGCAAGCTGACAGTACAAAGGACAGACGTATACCCGTGCCAGCCATTGAGCCGGCTGCCTGGATTAACCCTGATTTCCTTTCCTGACACTCCTTTCTTCTCCCGAGGAGGGAAACCAGGCGTAAGAGCGAGTCCCTTTGCCTGTCATGCTGAGAGCGTGGCGCTGGCAGTGCAATTCAGCGTGCTAAGCCCAGTTCTCCCCTCCCTGGTCCCCGCTCTGCGGCGGTCTAACTCCATAAGAGTGGAGGATTTACACCATCTTACACAAGTGGCATGAGAAGGATCAGGCTGTGACGGTCCCGACTCCCAGCTTCCTGGGAAAGGCAGAGATCAGCTGCCTCCCAGCTCTCTTTGAATCCCTTGGGTTCTTTGTATTGATAAGGATTTCTTAGGATGCGGGTGCAGAGACGGCACGTGGGATGGCATTTCACATGCACTTTTTCAGATTTAGCCTAAATGCCTATGGGAGGATTGCCACCGCCTCTGACAGCAGAGCAGCTGGCTCCCACCACCCCACACCACTGTTGAGATGACAAAGTGACAATAAATACAAATCTTATCTGTCTAATAAGGTGAGTTCACTGCGCAGCAGGAAGGAGCCTTTCCATCCAGATGGTATCTGCGCCAGCCGAGGTGACACCCTGAATTCGGCAGCAGCACAGCTTCATTGGGGAAGGGAAGAGCAAGAGGCAACTGTGCTTTTCCCACTGCCTTTTGGTGTGTCCCCAAGCTAGCTTGGCTCATGGCAGTGCCGGCAGTGCCAGGAGAGGTACCTGCCCAAAACGAACCTTAGCTCCCAGGAGATGCTCCGCTCCTCGCCGTCTGTGTGCTTGCTAGTGGCCGAGCTGATGAGATGCCAGGAATCTGGTGCCAAAACACAGAGCCAGTGCCCTGCTTTTCTGCTGATCCCCACTCACCACCCCAGCTGGCCCAGGGTTTGCAGGAAATCAGGCCTGGGCAGGAGGCCAGATGCCCAGAGGTGAGCATAAATGAGGGGGAAGATGCTGGCTGCCGGAGGGAGGCACCTCCGACCCCCTCGATGCCTCTGGGCATCCCCCTCAGGCAGGCAGCCCCTATGCCAGAGAGCAGCAATGCCACATGCTGCACCTCAGGGCTGCACCCCTCAGCTGGCTGGCTGTGGGCTGCTTCCACCATCTCCAGTTGGCTCGAGGCCACTGCTGCTTCTCAGCAGGAGATGACCTATGTCATGTCTTCATCAGCCTTAAATGACAGAGATGTGATTTTCCTGGGCGTGAATTCGTTGGAAATGTTGGGTACGTCAGAAATAGGCACTCCCAAACCTGTCTTCTGGTCCTGGTGCCAGCGTCCTGAAACACATCAAGCGCAGCCCGGTGATGGTTATACCCGCTGTAGACAGGAGATGGGACGGGAAACGACGTACAATCACTCACATCGACTGTGGGAGCACAATGCAGAGCTATAGCACAGGCCAGGCATCTGCATTTCTGCATATACTGCTTGGAAACAAAGATTAGAGCTGTAGGAACATTTCAGTTTTCACTGATTCACCATCCACAATGAAAAACTGAAGGCAAGGGAAGGGATATGTCCTCCTGGCTCAGCCCAGCAAGCAGGGCTTTTTACTCAACTCCTTCAAGGGGGAGGAGATACAAGCAAGTTTGGAAGCAAGACAACATTTAAAATGAAGAGGCAAAATGTTTGCAATCACAAGATTTTTTAAAACTGTCTCCTCTTGGCTGACCATTGGTTAAAGTCAGCACAGGTGGGTAAACTTCAGTCTGCAAAAATTGCAGCCAACGCTAAGATGCTGTGTGGAGCCAAGCAGGTGTGGGACCAAATGCCTCTGCTAAATGAGAGGGCTGTGCAGGCGATGCTCCTCTTAAAGCATCTGCCAGTAAATAGGCTCTCTCTTGCTATTTGTCCATCTAAGATAACATTGTAGAAAAGCTGTACAGATTACCCTCAAATAAATAATTCTCTGTATGCCTATATGTCCTTTTTTTAATAAAGAAAATGACCTGCATCTTGAATGCAAACTTTTCTGATTGCTCAGTAAGAGCTGAATATTGGAGTTTTCCCATAAATTTTCTCCCTTATTGCTGAAATTTCAGCCAAGAAAAAGCATCTTGTGCTCCTTTCTGACACATCTAAATTCTGAAGCATCAGCTGTTTTGTGGGGGAGGGATAATAACTCCCTGTTTTTAACATCCAGCTCAATACATTTGTGAAAGGGATTATACAGCACCTCGTCCACCCATAGCAAGGGATTGAATGTGATGACTGGGGAGGGCACCTCCGCTCTCATTTTTAATTCAGGCATTGTTTTCTGTCTCAAAGGCAAGGAAAGCGAGCAAGGTGTTTGCTTCGGTTGGAACGGGACGGCAGATTTAAGTTTGAGTTAGCTTGATTCAGCCACCTGCAGTATTATCTCAGTCACCGCTAGAGAAGAGCTTGGGATCTGCACTCTGCCCTCAGGGTTTCTTCCTACCCTGAGAGCAATACACCCTCAAAGTCTGAGCCCAAGCAGTCAGTAGTGTAGTGTCCCCAATTTACAGAAGGTAAAAACAAGGCATTGGGGACAAGGACCCTTGTCAAAAGCCACCAGCATGGTAGGAGCGGGCCAGGGTTGCGAACAGCCTTCTGCTTCCTAATCATGGTCTGCTCCCGAGATGGTGGGTAGAACCTCACATGTGTGATGACACCTGGCTGCCTATACCTCCATATGCTTTAGTTTGAGCTGGTGTACGAAGGGCACTGACTGAAGGAAGACATCCCAGGGGCTGGTGGGACCTAGCAGGCTGCAAGGTTTCTCCTACCAGCACAACACAACCTGGGGTGGAGGCAGTGGCCAGCTCTGCGCCTAGCTATCCTAGCACTGGACGTGGGGAAGATGCGGGGTAAAGGGGTGGCAGCACAGTGGGAAGGGGGGAAGACGAAGGTGGTCATGGGGGGAAATGGAAGAAAGATGAAACAGATCAAGGAAAGGGATAAGGAAAGAGAAGAAAGAAGATTCATCGGGGACGTGGAAGACAAAGGCAAATAACAGTAGTGGTGGTGGTAAGCGTGAAGAAAACAAAAGGTAAGGAAAGGAAATGGGAGGAAATCAGAATAAAGCTAGGAAAGGAGAAGCAGAGGAGAGAGCATCCATCCTGCCAGCCCCCGTGATGGCTGTTATTTGCAGATAGGAAGTGCTGCCTGCAGAAAAGCTGATTGAGGCTGATTGAGGGAAAGAATGAGCCACATGTGACAGATGTTAGCCACTTCGCGTAATGCCCTACTGGAAGGCACTCGGATGCTGCGGGGATGACAGCACTCGAAGAAACTGTGTGGAGCACGGCAGCCCTGGGAGCAGGCGGGAGGGAAGATGAATGGCTGGAGAGCTCCAGTCCCCTGATCTCAAAACGGGAAGAAAAGAAGAGAGAAGCCGAGCCGCGGGCTCTGCATTTTACATATTTCCTGCCTCCCTCTGTGCTCGATCGCTTCCTCATCCAAAACCAGGCGAAGGCCTAAGGCAGATGGGAACTCCCACTGCTTACTGCAGGGAGCAGGGCTGCCTTCACGCCCTCGGCACTTCACCGCTTGGAGCAACGTGCCTGCTACAGCCCAATGCCACCGTGCCTGGTGCCCGAGGCGTGCCCACGGCTGGGGACGGGGTAGAAGGGGGCTGTCCTCTGACCTCAGCCGCAGACACCCGGGGCCAGCCCCGGAGCGGGCGTGTAGCCCCCGTGAGTGCCGTGGGGCACCCTCTTGCCAGCACAACCCTGCTGCCCTCCTCGTGCCCTGGGCAGATGCATCTGCCCAGCCGGGAGGAGCGTTCAGCTCCCAATCCCGTTCACAGCCTTTGCCTCGAGAGCTGGCTGACGGAGGCATACTCGTGGGCAGGGTTTGGTTCATGCTGTGCGTTCAGCTCCCGTTTGGTGGAAATGAGAGTGATTGCAGCCCGGAAGGTAGCAACCCGAAGGGAAGGATGTATTGAGCACCATTGCTATCAGCATCTGTGCAAATTGTTTCTAAAACAATGTCTCAAGAATATCAATTACGCTGGTGTTTTGGAAAGCAAGCTTTGGGAAAGAAAAAGAGCCAAGATAGCTTAATTGTGCTTTTGTATCTTTATGTCTAATGTAGACTAGTTGCCTTTATTTTCAGTGTTAAAAAAAAAACCATTAAGCAGCAAATGGCACATAGGCCTTCATGTGTAAGGCCCTCATGATTACAAGTCTTTTTTTTTTTAATATTCTGCCCCACCTTTTAAAAATGCAAGAGATAAGCAAAACTTCTCAGGGACTACTTTACTTTCAGCATTTTCAGAGAAGCAGCTGCCTTATTAGATCATATTCAAATACAGCCCCAAGGAGGTCAGGAGCAGCGTATTAGCTGAACTGTTTATCTGCAGCCAGCCAAGGGGGGATGGTGCTGCTCAAATCAATTTTCTATGCTCCGACTGGCCCATCTTCTTGACACTTAGATGTCACTGTACTACTGGTGATAAAAAGGCCTGCCAAAAAAGGATGGATTTGGATTCACGCAAGGTCCTACAGAGCCAAATGAGAATTGACAATATTAGTCTTTAGGACAATTTTACAGATAAAATTAACCAGAAGAATAAATTTTCAACAGTTTGCTTAATCTAATCTGCTTTCTAGTGCATTGAATCTCACTCCCATCCACCGTTGCCATTTTAATATTTGCAAGCAATACTGGCTTCTTTTTTTCTTTTTTTGTTTCGTGGAATGAAGATCAGTCACATAAACCAGGATACACGTTGCCATGAAATGCTAGAAGAAAGAATACACACCTGGTTTCTGTAAAAAGGAGGAGGGAGTCCCTCGCATAGATTAAAAGCAAGGAGAAAAAGTATCAGCATGTTAAATTTGGGCCTGAGGTATAGTCTTTGATATGATCTGAACCTTAACTTTTCCTAAGTTCATCTGGCTTTGGTCTTAATTTTATTATTTGGATAACTAAAGAGCAAAGGCTGAACCTCAGTTCCAGATCTGGTTTTGAATTAAAAATAGTCAATAGAAAGTCCAAGACCATCCTTATTCTAGCCTCCCTCTGTTATAAACTGTGCAGACCCTTGTACATCTGTGACTATCGTTCACGGTACTAGAAATCAGAAACTCTCTGAGTTAATAATAATACATAACACATGTGTAACACTTTCCATCCTTCAGTACTACACAAATGACCGAGTGTCAGAGCAAGCCTGTGAAGTGTTTTCTCCATGGCAGAGATAACGACATTTCATCCGGAGGTTGATCGTTTTGGTCAAGGACACCCAGACTATACAAAAGCAGAGGTTAGGGCTGTGTGGTAGAGCTGGAGCAGGTGGGGATAGCTCCACCTAACCTTCTCTTATAGAGTGCATTACACATCAGAGTCCTCACAAGCTTTTCTTTTACATATTTGTACAGCCGTTTTCCACATCTCTGGCTGAATATTTAGGGAAGCATTTCAAAAAATGATTCAGCTGGCTCTCTGAATGGAGCTGGAAGAAAATACTTCAGTTTTGTCTATGCTAAAACCATTCTGCCAGCACCTCTTTTGAGCATTTTCAGGGCTTGGATCAGGGCTCTCAGCACTTGCCAGGGAAAAAGGAATCATTTCTTGCTGGCCCCGTGCAAATTTACCCCAACGTGGGTCTGCTCTAACCCTCTGAAGGACAACCCTCATTCCTGCCTCAGCACAGCGTGGGGCAAGCAGCGGCTGCAGTTGCTGCAGGTCCAAGGCTGCTCTGCCAGGGCTGGCCCCAGGGCAGCAGCAGCAGAACCAGATTTTCCCTGCACTTGCTCGTCTGGGCTCTCAAAGGCAGCAAAGGAGCTGGATGCTGGAGATGTAAGCATCGACGGGATGATGTGGGGTTTTTTGTGCTCCTCCTGGTACTGCCTGGATAGCAATGGGAAGTGTCCAGCATTAGCATGCAGAAAAGGCAAAAGGAGCCCCAAGCTGGGACAGACGAAGAAGGGCATTAATGCAGGGAGCAGGAGCAGAAGCAGATGGGGATGAAAGCCATACAAGTCACCCCGGGGGGCAGAGGTTGGTTACCACCTTTTAAGAGGCCATGGTCTTCTTCAGACCCAGGCAATATGCATATCTCCCGTCCTTCCAGATGCTGATTCACCTGGTGGAGTATGGTTTGCTACAGCTACCAGCCACACCATTACCTCAGCTGGTGGAGATTGCTGCCAAAAGCTCTGCTGGGCCAAAGCACCATTTAAAGGTTGGCAGCCTTCCTTCTGGTTGTATCTTTGTTTGCAGAGGGGTTTTAAAAAATAAAATAAATAAATTTTGCTTTCCAAAAGCTGCTGACAGTGCAACTGAAAAAAAGAAGCGACCTGGACCATGTTGAGGATGCAAAAGGGAGTCCTGCCATCCAATGATCTGTGCAGCTCAGTTTGGTGCCTCTGGGTACAAACACAGCACTAAAAAAACAGCCAGGGAGTGAGCTGGAGCGTGGGGCATGGGATCACCTCCATTGCTGAATGTTTCTTCTGCTCCTTGACTCTGACCCGGAGCATACCTGCCTACGAGCTAGTACTCTCCAACACACTGCCTGGGCACAACCTGATCGCTCCCAAAAATGGGGACCAAGAGTCGTTCACAGCTTACCACCAAAAGGCAGGATGACAAACACTGCACCAGCCTGGGCTCCTCCTGCTATCCCCACTATCTATCTCCACTGCTACTCCAGCAAACCTTGCACCTTCAGCCACCCCTTAAGCTTTTAAGCTGTACCACATGCTATGCCATAAATTTTCATACCATAAAAGTCAGCTCTGGTGGGCTGCAACAGAGGCCTCCTGTTACTTCAGTTGCTTTAAACAGAAAAAAAAGTGCAAGGGGTCATAGTCACATTTTAGGACCACAGCGGCTGGTTCCTCTGGGCCCAGAGAAGACCCAAGGCCGTATTATTTAGGCACAGCCACTCTGCTTTACAGGAAACACCGACATACAAGTAATTTAGTGCTCCTTGTCTTGGGACATGAATCAAGCCCTGCACTCTTTTTTTTTAGCAATGCTGATGTAGGCTTTGTTTCTGGGTTACGACACTGGGAAAGCAGGAAAGGCAGCCAGACCTCCTCAGCCCCCATGGCCAGGCACAACACGGCTGTCCTGGCTGGGGGCCGGACCAAGCTCACGTCCTTCCTCGGCATCACGCAGAGAGGCAGCAGGCAGGGAAACCGAGGGAGGTCGGACACTGCTGTCTGAATCCCCCTTACTGGGCCAGCAGTCAAACCACAGGCACTTCCAAAAAACAAAAGCTCAAGTTTTGGTCCGGAACTGGACATGTGCCCATTTCTGCTCTTGAAAAAAATGCTGCTGTCATTCCGCAACAGAGGGAAAAGAGCCTTTAAAGCCGTTGGGAAATAGATGCTGTTCCCCGGTACCCAAATGGACCGTGCTGGGGAAGGCGGGAGGGTTTGCACAGAGAATTAGGCTGTTGCAATCAGGACTGCTGCACCCTTCAGTGCCCAAAATGGCCATTGGTAGTGAGGATGACAGAAGGAGATGTCACAGTCACAGGATTAAGGCAAAACGCTTGACACACCGATTTGTATCCCTCGCTGCCACAGAGCTCAGACTGAATGCTTAGGAAAGTGGCTTAACCCAAAATTCGTACAGGTTGCCAGGACCTGGACGATGAAGTCTCCGTTTGTGGATTATCCAGTCTGTGAGATGAGGGGGTAAATCTGCACTCAGTGTTGTCGCAGGAAGCAGGGGAGCCGTAATCTGGACGTACAAAGTGTGAAATACAAGGGAAAACCAAGTGTACAAATTGGCCACCTGAAATTAGAGACAAAATTTGCCATAGTTTCAGCTTCTCTCTCTCTCTCTGCTTTACTCAGCCCTTTCCAAAGAGAGGCAATAATCCCTGTGGGGCTCTGTCTCCAGCTGTTAGTAAAACATTTGGGAGCCAACACGGTGAGCAGCCCGGCATTTAGCAGGGATGAAGAGAGACACTGAGCAGCTGCCCACTGAGTGGCCATCCCACCGCTGCTGCCCGCGGCAAGGGTGGCAGCACCCACTGAACACAGGCTCCTTTACATCGCAGAGACCTGAGCCGGGTAAGCACAATGGGGAGATGCACGATAGGTAATCAAACCAGGAAGCAGAGAGCTCTGAAACCAAAAAATGTGCTCAATGACGTGGCAGGAAAAGGAGGAAAATATCCTTGGCAGTAGAGGGAAGGGACCGCAGCGCCTGGCCGGGACAGGCTCACGCTCACTGCCGGCTCCAGCCAAATTGATTTCCCTGCCTCTGCTCCGCCAAGTGCCGGCACAGTGCTGAGCTCCTGGGCCATCAAAGCGGGAAATGTGCTCGTCATGGGTTGCTTTTTCTGGTGCTTCCTCCTCCCTCCTCTTCCAGCATGCTTCTCCCCTAAGCTGGAGTTCCTCCTACGTTTTAGCAGCCCAGATCACTCCCCAAGGAATTTATCTTCCTTGGCAGGAGCAGCCAGAAGCTCCCTGGGGTGGCAGCTGTCTCTGGGTACCAGTGCCTTCAGAGGGTCTCAGCTGGCAGCTGGAAGCTTATTGGACTTCCAGCTTTCAGCTCCTGATGCAGTTTCCACCCCTGCCTGCACAGAGTTGGAGGCAGGACAGACAAAAATCAAGCCTGGGAGCATCGTCTTGCTTTAGCAGCTCGGCGTTTGTGCCCTCAGGCTCAGGAATAGAGGCAGGACCCCGTCACAGGCATCCCAGGTGCTGGATTGCTTGCTTGCTTTGGCTGCCAGCTCCCCAACGTCACTTTCCAAAAGGCACCTGCATGTCGAAGGTGCCAACAGGCAGTGTCTGCACGTGGTCTGAGTTCAGAATAAACTGCAATAGAAATGAGTTCAGAATAAACTGCAATAGAAATGCATTTGGGCTGGAATAGGCCCCTTACACTTTGAAGAGACTGGCTGAGAACTCGACCTCTGTATTTTGCTCTCCTGCAGGCCTCTCTAAAGCTCAAGTGAAGTCAGAGCCTGCCCTCAGATAAAGCCCTGCCTGGCTTGTTGATTTGAAAGACATCAGGATTTCCTTGGGGACTGGAGGGGAAGACCTGCCACCCAGGTGTAATTTTTTAGCATGATTTTCCATTGTCCCCCTCCTGAAAGAGATTTTCTGTCCACCAGAATAAACCCCAAGTACTTAAGTTCAGCACTCCTGGCAGGGGGAGTTAATTAGAGCTCTCGCCCAACTGCTTCGCCCCACTTTCTGCTTTCCAGCCGGACTCCAGGTGCAATTCAGTGCCCCGTGACAGTGGATGGCGTGTCATTGCTGCAGTGGTGGTAACTGCATGGGAAGGGGATGGGGACAGAGTCTGTGCCCAGAGCTTGGACTGCAGAGATGACAAGGACTTGAGGGAGTGCATGAATGGAAATCAGGAGGTGACACATCTGGTTTCTCAGGGAGAACTCAGCATTTTCATGGGGAAGAAGACATTTCTGGTAAAAAACATTCAGCCAGAAACCCAACTGTCCACTGATATTCAGGTCTGCCAACTGATTCCCACCAATCCTGACCCAATGTTGGTTTTTTTAGTGAGTTCCCAGGAAATTTCCATCCCAATTTCATTATATCACATGGGCCTGGTGGCTCAGACTACACTAAGCTCTTCTCAGACTTTGCTGCGTGCATCCCTCCGTAGGGCTAGCTCATGAAGAAGCCACAAACTTTGCATTCCTGGGGGTGCCTAAGCCTTTGTTTTAAACCAGGGAACTTTGCATTGTGGTAGGTGCTCTTGGGGGCTCAAATCCTTGCCAGATTATCAACAAGGAGGGGCGGTAAGATGAAGGAGCCCTTTGCCTCTCCGTGAAAGATGTGGTGTTAAATAAGACACACTGTGTTGCCATCATGAGACATTAATGGTAGCAATGTAGCATATTTTTAAAACAAATCTGTTTTTCTTCTTTGCTCTTAATTATAGAAATGCTGTTAAAAGCATAGGTAGAAGCTATTATAGAGTGGGGTGGCCTGGAAAGGAAAAATATATAGGCAAGGCAGTGGAAGGAGTGTTAGACATCCTGTTAAAGTTGAAAAAGGAGACAAAAGAAAGCAATGACCACAGAAGGGAGGAAAAAGCAGAAAAGAGGAATGATGCAGGGGAAAAAAAAGAAGGCCAGGCAATGTTGCAAGGCTGGAATCTGGTCTGGAGACGCTGCAGTCCCAGCCTGATTTACGCTGGGCTTTTGACAGGGCACCATCAGGTAATGGCTCACCTTCGAAGCCTGGCTTGACCCATTACTGTCATAGGCGGTGGCAGAATTACAATCAAAACCTAGATCCGATTCCCAATTTTGGAGGTGTTGGGATGTAAGAGTTTTATTTAAGGCTCCTTTTTAATAAAAAAGTGGGCAAACTGCGATCAAGGGGAAGGAATTGTCTCCATTTTCATGATTCACATCTCCCGGCACCCACAAGATATGCATTTCCATGCTCTGATCTGCGCTGCTCTGAAGGACACAGCTGAGAACAGAGCAGGGAGCTGCCGACTGAACGGCAAAAGAAAGAAAGAAAAACGCAGTTACATTTTATTCTTCCTAACGTTTTGCTAAATTGGTTCAGCAAGCTTCCCTGAGTCTGGGGAGCCAGGAAGGGGAGGGAGAGAAACTTCATTAAGTGAAAGATTCTCAGAGATAATTGGGAGGCCAGGGATAATAGCAGCAGCCTGCATTGTGCTGGGAAAGGAGGGCGCTTGCTTCGTATTTGTTAATTGAAGAAGCCGAGAGCGGCTTTCTGAGGGGCCAGGGCTCCGGCTGGAAGGCTGAAGGGGATGTATGTTTTTGCTGGTTTAAATAGACATTAGGGGGCTCCATTTTTTAAAAAATAAGTCTCCGAGTTGCGTTGGCAGCCTATGCAAACAAGCGCAAGCGGCACAGTCTGCAGCCTCCCCCACCCTTCTTGCTCGGTCCAGGGCTTGCTCTGCAAAATACTTCAGCCAGGGGAGGTGCCGCTGGCTGTGGCAGGGGGGGACACAGCCAGAACCCAGTAGCTGCCTGGGGAGGGAGGGAGGGAGGGAGGGAGGGATGGAGGGATAGAGGGAGGGATGGAGAGGGGGTTACGTGGCCAGGCAGAGGCACATGAATCTTCAAGAGCCTCAGATCCTGCCCTGTGTGACATGCTGGTTGCTGGTGGCAGACTTTGAAAATTAAATTCTACCCCCAGCACAAGTTTGCAGCTCTATCATGCAGCCATCGGGGGTTTGTTTAATAAGATTGCAGTTCTGCTCGCTGTGGAATAGACGGAGATCGGTCATTTTTCTAAAGACGGTCTTTTTTTGTAAATACCTCCAAAGTGCTGTGCCTGGTGATATTATTTGGACATCTATCCGCTTGTGCCCTAGAAGTATTCAGGTTAAAAAAAAAAAATCTATATCCGACTAATTAAAAATCATTAACATCATAATGTCTTATTAGTTTCATGAATACTGCCTTGTCTTTCTTGAATCCTCCATGCCGATCAGAAATGTTTTGGGTCTGATTCTCATTTGCCCTAAGGCCCATTTACTCCATGCAGGAAAAGCCAATCAGCCTCAGAAGGAAAGCAGGCTGGGGCTGTGCCCACTGCAAGCCTTTTCTGTTCCTGGCATGGCATAGAGAAATTTCAGTGTAAAACAGAACCCAAGTCTTGAACGTGCAATGCTGTGCAATAGGCTGGGTCCAGCAAACTGCCTGAGAAAGTGGTTTTGCCGACGTCAGTTATTGTTTCCTCTGCAAACTGCTTGCAGCTCTAGGTCCATTGCGACAATTAGTGATAAATCACTGCTGGGAGTTTGGGCCATCCATTGGAAAAGCTCCCAATGGCCAGTTACCAGGAGAGTGCCAGGGCACATGGCAACGTCATGCTTCATATTCTCTCTGTTTTTAATGGTGGGGGGAGGAGGGTTACATTTTAGTTCTGCATATACTGTGTCAGGGTAAAATAATGTTCTTTTCTGGCAGCACTGAATCAGCACACATCCAAAATTTGCCTTCTTCCGCTGCACGTGCTGCCCCCATGGAAATCAGTGAAAGCCTCATGCAGGCATACGAGGGCAGGATTTAGCCCATAAATCACAACCCAGATCATAAATACATGCTTGAACCCTCTCTTAATACGATTCATTAAGAAGGAGCTTTTATGGTTGGGGTGGTTTTAATTATCGTTGTGTAATTTTATTGTTATTGTTTCCATTAAACATTAACAAACGTTCCTTATTTTTGGTTAACAAAGATCTTTCTTAGATTGCACAGTAGTTAATGAAAACCACATAAATGCATACAGAAAGATACCAGGACTCTCATTCAATTAAATATAAAACTTAAAGTAGAAGATCTATAAAAATCCAGATTGTAATGAATCATAAATAAATATGGAAAACTAACAACTGCCTTGGGTAGAGTAGTAAATTTATAGCCCAAAGATTTGCATTTATAAGGTTTGCATCGTTGTCTGCGTTGCGTTCACTGTCGCTCACAGAAGATGCACATCCTCAGTGCCAGAGCCCCCCGGCCTCAGCTTATTTTCTCAGCTTCTCCAGACGAGCCCTGCAATTGCCACCATGCCCCGAGTTAAGTCTGCCTTTGCCCAGCATGATCTCCAAGTCTCTGAAGCTGGGAATGAAGCCACTTTCTAATCAAGGAGTGAGAAGTCACAGGCATGCCAGGTTTCCCAGGTGTTTGGCCGCTGGAGAGCTGGAGACACGTCCAGAAAAGTTCTCTCCACACACACTGTGGAGGATGCAGCTGGCATCCCCAGGAAAGACCTCTCCTCCCAGACATGTTGGAGAAGGAGAAATATGGAGAGAGCAGGTGGTTCCTCACCCTCAGTATGGCTTCTGTCATGCCAAAAAGGGGGTCTGCAGCAGTTTATTAGTCTGAGGTTGTCCTGTTTTTTCAAATCAGTCTGCAAACCAATTGGCTGTACTTTCCAGCCAGTCATTGACACTATTTGGAAAAGACATGGGTAAGAGGCTGCTTCAGCTACTGATATGCAGTCCCTGAGGCCATCGTACACCTAAATGAACTTCTGTTGAGAGGAATGAAGTAAAAAGTGTTTAACTGTGTTTAAAAAAAAAAAAAAACCCAACAACAAAAAAACCCACTAGGATGCAATAGTTCAACAATCCCATAAGGACCAGCTGACATGCTCTTGAGATAGCTATCAAAAGGCACAGCTAGCCCATGCATGCACTCCTGCCCATTGAATGGTGTCAAGACAATAGTCACCAGCCTCAAAACTCGTGTTCCAGCCTCTCATACCTCCTTCAAGATTAACCCTGACATTTTAGCTTCCCAAGTGTGATAAAAAAATTTGGCAACTCTTCCAGTACTTCTCTCAGTGAAAGCAAAGCAAACTGGTCTCCAGACCAGAGGCTTCATTGGAAACACAGGAATGTTAGCATTGAAAGAGTTAATGGGCGAGAGAAATGGAAGGATTTGATAATGGCAAAAACTCTGAGACATCTGCTCCAGTGTTATGGGTGTGTGTCTGTCTGTCTGACAGCCGTTGCCATGGTGGCAGTGTTCTCCCAAAATCACAAGAAGTGGACAAGATGGATGATTGCCTGAGCAAGACACAGGAGAGGGGAGATGGCTGCAGATGGGGACGACTTGGCCTTTGTAAGTGGGGCTTGGCACTGTTATGGAGGGACGTCTAATGTAAAAATGAGTCTCGTGAGCTCCATGGTCTTTTCCAGCTGGACAGATGTTTCATGGGCTGGAGTCAGCTGCTTAAAAAAATGGAAATCCCTGGAAGTTTCACCCAACCTAACCTCATCTCTGTTGCTCTAAGGAACGCGGCGTGGTGCGGAGAGCCAGTGCCTGCAACATTCACAGGAATGGCTGTAGAGAGCCTTGAGAATCAAGTCTTTCCCAGGCAGCCCAAGATTTTGAAAAATGTGTCCATGTGTCTACTGCAGCTGTTTGGACAGGCAGGAGTCTAGATGTGACTATTAAAGTGAGGAAGCTCCTCAGCTGCTGGCAGCCAGCAGCCCTGGGAGGGAAGGGCTGGGAGCCCTAGGCATGCCGGGAGCTGTGGCCACACGGGGCTTGCAAAGCACAAGGGGGACCAAGGCTGGACATGCTGGGCAAGCAGGGAGGGGGGTGCAGACCTTTGGGGCTGGAGGGGCTTGGAGGGATGGGAGCATTGGGAGCCTGGGGGAGAGAATTTGGGGTATTTGGACCCTGGAGCAGGAGAGGGGAGGACTGGAGGGGCTGTGGGTCACGGGTTGCTGGAGTTCCTGAGGACAGTCGCCATTAATGCCCTTGTCACCATGCCCCATGCAAGGAAGTCCTAAGCTGGGGCTACTTCAGCTCCTATGCAGCACTGACGGCGCGGGAGCCCTGCTTGACTAGGTAGTTTTAAGCTGGGGAACACTCATACGAGCAAGGCAACAACCAAAGCAGTGGGGCTGACTGCTCTGGGGTTCGCCCATCTTGTAGCATGCAGCTTTCAGTACGTTTGTCTTTCCCCTCACCTTGCCCCTCTGATAAGAGGAACTCGCGCTTCAGTGCTCCCTAAGGAGCAGGCTGCTGCAAACAGGGAACGGTGAGCCGCACGTGCGGCCAAAGAGGTTATCTTTCAGCTCACCGGCGGGAGCGCGGCTCCGACGGCCCGAGCCACGTGAACCTCTGCAGCCTGAAGCTGGCCAGGCTGCAGCTACTGGCGCCAGCACACGGGTTGCATCATTCCAGCGTGGCTAGCGAGTATTACAGAACAAGTCAGAAGTATGCTCAACAAACCGCAAGCTTAAAAATAAGGGAAAACACATTTCCTCTCCTCGCCAAGGTGGGAGAAGATAGCACTTTCTCAAACATTGCCTTGCTAGCACAGTGAGGATGGGGCTTAGCTGGTAATTGTTTAAAAGTGAAGCCAAAACCAAACAGCTGTGTTTGGGAGCATGGGCTGGAGGGACCCGAACAGAGAAACCTCTGCGTTCCTACACAGTAGAAGCAGCAGGTTGTGGTCAGGCCAGAGATACGGCTGAGTATTTTCATGGTCTGATGCACACCTGCAACATTAATGCTTCTGTACCACTCTTTTTTAGGTGGAAGGAAACATTTTCCGTTCTTCCAGCCTTTGATCAGGTGAAATCATTTCTAGTCCTGTTACTTTCCTATTATGCATGGAGTTAATAAAATTTACCTTGGATAGTATTATGGTAGGCGTGTTTTAACTCTATGTTTTCTTTTTTTCATCCAGATCTCCAGCACCAAAAGGGGACACCATTAAGTAGATAAGTGATTTATATGCCAAGAGTCTTTTTTTTTTTTTAATTGATAGACTATTCATTTTTGAAGGATCGTTTACAGATTATTTATCATGGTCTCCAGTGTCCAACTCCAATATCAAGAAGATGGACTGCAAACCCTTAATTATACTTTCATGTCCTGTATGTGTTAAGAACCCATAAAACAAAGCACACGCACGCTTCAGGCTTGTAATAGTTTGATGAAGATTTCGAAATTTTTCAAGCTGCCAGTTCATTTCAAAAGATGGATTACTTCTCTTAGGATTTCATCTACCTAATTATTTCTGTCCTGATTACGTAACTGCCCCATATTTTTCTCCTCCTCTGGCCCCCAAGTAGCATCCGGAGCTCCAGCAAAATGGTGTTGCTGCTTAGCATATAGGTGGCAGGCAGCAAGGGCTGGGCTGTGTTTGTGGGAAGATGCTGTTGGGGAGGTATACAGTATATGAAGCCCAGGGACACCATCTGAGCCCCATTGTTTCTGCAGGTGGCAGACAGGTAAGAGTGCAGAAAAAGCACATGTCCAGTCAAGTGGGTTTGTACCTAAGCTCTTTGCAACCCAAAGCTCTCACGTGG
Source organism: Pelecanus crispus (assembly GCF_030463565.1). NCBI lineage: Eukaryota > Metazoa > Chordata > Aves > Pelecaniformes > Pelecanidae > Pelecanus > Pelecanus crispus. Next base: position 130,612,513 of record NC_134643.1, on the reverse strand, counting down.
CAGGGAGCACAAAACCATAATATGATGGTGGCTGTCACTGTGCTAATGTGTCTACACGAGGAGACCCGTGAACACCTAGCCGGGGGAAAGTCACCTATTGCCTGACGATGTGCTGGGCTCCTGGTGCCCTCACTTCCCGGCTGGACTCTGCAGGAATGACAGGCAGCATTTCAAATGAGACTTAGGAGCAGAAAGCTGCATAATGGTTTCAAACCGGCCGAGCAAGCTGTGGGACTGTCCAAGGGAGACCTGCTCCGCAGCACAGCACAGCTACGGTTCAAACAAAGCAGCAGTGTGATCTGAGCAGGTCTTGCAGCTGGCAGCCTCCTGCTCAAGGCTTCAGGACACGGATATATGTATCTACAAGGAAGGTTTTGTCCGAGCAGAGGGGAGGATGAGTGCTTTCTCCTCTGGAGCCTCAGAAGTCTTTGTGGCTAAGGGACAGGAATTTCTGCCCCCAGGCTCCAGCTACCAGCCAGGCTCCCCAGATACAGACTTCCATGCCACCTCCAAAGTTTCCACGTCATAAAGTAAAATATGATAGCAAGCAAGCTTTTTTTAATAGTATGACACTGCAACTGAGATTTCAACTGTTGGTAAACACAGGTAGGACTCTTAATATTTTTTGCAATAAGAAAAATTGCCCCTAACTGCAGCACTTTCATTCTGAAGCCAGTTATGCCATGGATTGAACAACACAACAAGACAGAGTTTTAAGTTTCTCCTCTTCTCCTTCCCCTCCCTGCCAGTGTATGGCCTTTATTAGCGTTACGGCTGTGTAATTCCTCTGTAGCTATCACAGTTCAATGAAAACACCTGTCATGCATTTTTGGTGGAAGAAGGAGTTACAGGGGGGTGTTGAAGACCCCTGGCTGGGGGTCTGCTGCCTGCTGCTCTCCCCCTGCCTTCATGGCAGGGGGTCTAGGGGGTCCCTGTTGCACCAGCACCAGTGCAAGCTTCCCATAGGTGGGATGCCACGGCACCCACCTTTAGAAGGGACGATGGGTGCTTCTCCCAGCCATCACAGTGCAGAGGGATGCAGCAAGCAAGGGGAGCATCTCAGGGACCAGGGTATGCAGATACATCCTGGCGTGGGCTTGATGCGTCAAGATCCAGCCCAGTCCCAACGTCAGCGTAAGACTGGGCAACAAGCGAGCTCAGATGGACACGCGTGTCCCAGCTGGTGCTTGGTGCTAGGGCAGGAGGGAGCGGGGCAGCCTCGGGGAGCTGGCAGGTGGGGGTACCCGTCTCGACCCTACACCTGCCCTGCCTGGGCACCCCGCATGGCCTATAGCCGCTGCCCATGGGCTGATCCTGTGGCCTGGAGGAGAGCCAGGATCTCCGCTGCAGGGCCTTGGAAACCGCTCCACTCCCAGAGCAAGCGACCTCTTCTTTAAGCAGTCCGTGGGGTCTGTGAGCTGGGCGGGAGGGGAGCAGGGGGAGAGCAGGAGGGGAGCAGGAGGGGAGCACTCTCTGCTTGCCAGGCCGCAGAAGCCCCCCTCTCCTCTTAGACCTGGCCAGAAAGAGGCGTTTGTTTCAAGGAGGCGAATTGCAGCCCCTACACCTGTGGTTATGAGCTTCAATGTATTTTAAATTTAACCTGCATCATCTATTTATACATCCAGTGCCGAAATACGTTTTTCTCCAGACTTGGGGCTGGCGTAGCAGCCCAGGAGAGGGGAGCAGGGCTGGCTGGGGAAGCTTTACAGCCGGGCTGATGATCCAATTAAGTCAACAAAGAGCCCCAGTGATATGATCTAAGGGTTCAGGAGCTGGGAGTAAACAGGGAACCGCGGCAGAAGGCAAAGCCAAGCAAACATATGGAATAAGTTACGGGGGAGACGGTTGAGGCAAAGTGCAGAAATGAGTTCAAGAGATGCCTGCGCTTTTCTCAAGAGAAGGAAAAGGACTCGAGGGGGTCTGCTTGAAAAAGCAGGAAGGAGGGATTAAGATAAAGCCAAAAGATGGAGGCCCTCTGTGCTGACTGGCCTTTGCTTGTTCCTGGAGCTTTTTTTTTTTTTTTTCTCATTTGACTGTAACAGATATTAATGTAATTAAAGGATGCGGGAACTACTGGAGAGATCGGCAGTAAGTTAAGGGCGAGCAGAAAGGAGTAGGAGTGGGAGCTACCTAGCAACCAATGCACAGGAGCCAATAAAATGTACAGATAGGCAAAATCCAGGAGGGGGAAAAAAAAAATAAAGCCCAGGACCATGAAAGACAAGCTCAGACTTCACATCCCCAACATCCTACAGTGGCATAAGCAGGAGAGTTGACGGCTGTGCAGTGAGCTGGGGGATGTGACACCAGTCCCAGGGTCCTCAGACAAATTCTCACGTGCCCCCATCTCTCTGTCGCTGTGGCCTTAGGCCACGGTTTGTTTGTGCCCGAGCCCTGGGTGGCACTTCAGTAATGCCTGGGTGAGGGATGGGCTGGGTTTATGGCCGGGGTGGTGTTGGTAGGCAGGTGGAGAAGGTGAGAAGAGCACAGGTCCCCACGTCAGGCGGCCAAGGGCAACAGAGGCAGCAGGAGCGAGACCTGGGAACCCAGGAGAGCCTGTCTATAAGTAGCAGGGCTATTTTGGCTGCTCTCTGTAATCCCTGAGAAGAGGCAGCATCTCCCCCACCCCCAGGAGCAGCCCGCCCCGTTGCTCCAAACGCCCCCCTCAGTGGGGGTGAGCCACGCTCCTTGCCCAAGGAGGAAGGAGGGGGAAACCGGTCCACAAAGAGTCCCTGCTATGCTTTGACCTGCTTAAGAGCTTTTTATAAAACTTATTTGCAGTTAAAGCCATGTGACCTTTTATTTCAGGCAAGACCTCATGTTTGATCCTGTAATTGTGGCATGATTTATTTTTTTAAAGAATACAGTGTTACGGAAAATGACACCCGAGAAGAGCTCGTCCTCAGTCTTGCTGTGCTTTCGGGAAGGACAGTAGCCTTTCTCCAGCAAGCAAACCCACAGTTTCCATTTTGAACCTTACCTCCACATTATTATTGGATGCAAAACTTGTTTGGCTTCAAAGTGTGGAGAATTCTCCCAAAAGGTCAAGCAAAATTGGACAAGTTGTCTTTTAAATTACCAGGCTTTAAAAAAAATAATTTACCCAGATTTGAAAATTTGCCCGGTGTATCCTTTCTTTAATGTGGGACTTTATTTACTAAACTGCTGTTACTGCATCACTGAGTTTTTCACCCAGGTGAAAAGTGTTGACAAGCTGTTTCTAAGAAAATACAGCATAATTAAGGAGTTGAGAGGGAAGGAGGGTGAAAGAAGTTTTTGCCCTCCTGTGGCTGGTTGCAGCTGATGCCTTCACTGGTGTCACACATGTCACCTTGCCATGGGCTTTCTCCCAGGCCTTGGGAAGGAGCAGCTGTGGGACCGAAGAGGAGTGCTAGAGCTCCACCACATGCTTCAGGGCTTGATCCCATCCATATTTTTATTTGGGCCCCACTCTTGCATGCTGCTCCGTATTAATGCCAGTAGCTTCTGCTGTGGCTTCCCTTGGTACACTTGCATCGTTAAAAGTAAGCACATTCATGCTTGCAGGATCAGGGACTTGTTTTGCAGTAATGGATTTGTTGCAGAATTATAGCTAACTAGCTGTGTCTTCTGCAAAAAAAGAAAAAAATTGGTTATGCTGGTTTTTGAGTTTCAGGCCATTAAAAATTACCCAGAATGTACAGTCACTCAGTAGCAGCTTCGTAGATAAGGATTTAATTATAAGCCCTGCACTCACTTATACTCTTTGAATACCAAATGTATTTTGTGATTGCTTTCAGAGCACACTATTTTTTTTCCCCAGAAATTTGAAGGCAATTGAGCAATTTTACAGTCTGGAGTCCTGATTCAGCAGCCTTCCCTATTCAGCAAAGAAATGATGTGCTTAACTCCAATGGGACTTGGGCATATGCCTAATTGGGACCAACATTTAAGATCGCATTAAAATTAAAATCTTAATTTTTGTACCATTTTTGCGCCTCTGTGCAGAACACAATTTGGTTCCATGACTCGAACTTTTATACAAAGAGGTCTTTGTAAAATCTCCGCTTTGCTGAGGACTCTCTTACGTGTACTGCACAAAGCCCAGAAGGTTTAATGGAAAGTCTACATACAGTTTGTATGTAAAATACTTGGAACACGTTCTATGTATTACAATGTATGTATGTATGTATGGCCTTTGAATACAATGTATGTATTCAAAGGAGGAAGAGAAAAGGAAACTTTGGAGATGCCCCTGGGGCGTTAGCTGAGCAGTTCACAGTAAGGAGAGCCAAGAGTAGGCTCGTAGCTGGAAGTTTTCCCTGGCTGATGACAGCTTCCAGTTTCTCTCTGTTGTGGGGTTTTTTTGCTTTTGTTTTTGCAGTGTTTCTTGCTTTCTTCTGCCTTCCCCATCCCACATCCAGATTCTTGGAGAATTAGATGCTTCAGGACAGCTTTGCAATACTGCACTTGCCCAAGGCACCCACTGACTGTTGGAGACCCAGGTTCAAGTGCAAGCTCTGGTCAGCTAAATTATTTGTATTCAGTCTTTCCTTGTCCTAATCATTTGGCTACTGGCCAGACAGGCCTGATATTATATCCTCCTCCAAACTCTGGCTTTAAGGAGAAATTCCATCCTTTTCTCCATGAAAGTTTATAGCAGCTGCTGTGCTCCTGGGGAACAAATCAGCTCTGATGAGCTTGCGTTGTCTCATGGAAAAGCCATTTTATTCAAAAATTTCTAAGCAAGCCGTAGCCAGCACGCTGGGCTTTGTCCTCGTGCTCTGAATGATACATGAACTGCAGGCACTGGGAACCGTGCTGGGCTGCTGAACCCCAGCGACCTGGGGGTGAATGGAGAGCAAGAGCCCTGCGCCTGGGATCCGTCCTCTCCCCTACCTTCTCATCCAGTTGGATGGGGTCTCACTGGTCCAGTGAAAAGGTGTCTGTAAGCAATCCCTGGAGAATACATGGGGAGCACCGTGGTCACTTAGCCCGCATGGGTTAAACCAATAGCTGTGTGTTGAGCAGGGCAGCTGGTGTGGGACGCTAATGGAAATGTGTGGGGTACGCAGAGAATGCACGTGGGAAGCGGTGGTTCAGTGGTTTTGTCCTGCTTCCATCGGCACCTCGACTTCACTGGAGAAAGGGATGACCCAGCCAGGGGATGGGACTCTGGTTACACGTACGTTCAAGACGGAGAGCACATCATGTAAGAGGACCTCCAGTTTGGACTGGAGCTGTGATCTTTCAAACCTGCATGTTAAAGGGCAGATAAACTTCATCTGAATTTTCCCCGACAGGATTTTTTATGACCTGTTACACCAGCGTGAAAAATAATTCCCCCCAACAGTTGACTTCATTACATCAAAACGCTTATGGCTGTTTCAAATTGCAGTGCCCTTTGTGCCTCTGTTGTCTGCTGCAGATATGCCAAGGAGAGGAAGAGAAGAGGACTCTGAGGGCTGTATCCCTCCACCTTTGAAGCATCCCCCAACTGCATGGCTTTGCTCTGCTCGTCCTCGTCCTGCCTCTTCCCCCACTGTTTGGGACACCAGCAAGCCAAGTTAAAGCCCTGCAAACCTGCCCAGGTGAGACCCATGGCGCTGAACCCACACATCTCCCCAGAGCCCTGGTGTCCTCACACTGCAGCCTCCAAGCTGTGAATAACTGGCAATACAGGGCCTGGCACATCTCACGTGCAAGCATGCCATGCGCTGGGTCTCGGGTCCTTTCAGAGCACCCTGCTGACTAAAGGCCATGCCATCGAGACCCTACATCACAGAGGGTCTCCCCAGCATTTTCTCAAATCAGGAGAGTGCACTGCTTCCCAGCTCGTTTTAATGTCCCTTCCCCTGGAGGACATCAAGCTTTGAGGAGCCGGACTGGTCTATAGGGCAGGTGGGAAGCTCCATGGAAGTGTCTGAGGGAAACATATCTCCCTTCCACCGGCTTTATGACAGCACAGTTGGGGACAGTAACAGGCTGCAGGGCAGTTAGGAAAGTTACTGCCAGCAGATTGTACTCTACTGTACTGCAAGGTAGTATCTGGATATTAAATAAGGAGCGCAGAGGTTTTTCTCACCATTATAATACACTGCAAACTGCTATGTTATTTATTGTCATATCATTTTTGCCAAGGACTTTACCTTGGCTATTCGTCGTTAGACGCAGAAGCGTTTGCAAAACAGCTTAAAAAACCATCTTGCGCTGCTATTCCTCAGCTTCCATTTCCAAGCGCTCTACCTCAGGAAAATGGCGAAGCTGCCTGCGCACAAAACGCTGCCAGATGTAGAAAGTAAACGAGCTGAGAAAACGGAATGCTTTTTATCATTTCTTTCAGCTAGAGTAATCATATGTGTTACTCAGAACAATTGCAGGAATGAAATTTTCAGAGGGAAGTGTGATTTAGCTGAATTTCAATCCCTTTTGCCTGTTTCTTTAACACTAGCTGGAACTTTTGCCTATGGCCAGTCATTCTGGAAGGGTCTGTTGGGCTTTCCACCATGTGAGCAACCCCAAAATACAGGCTCTGCCTGTCACCCCTCCGCTTCTTTACCAGCAGCCTGTGCTACAGCCACTACACCACACGCCACGGCCGAGAGCAAACAACCGCAGCGTGCCGGCAGTCGCAGAGTGTTTGCTTTTCCCCCCCTCCCCAGCAATCGACGTGTAATTGCAGAATATTTGGAGGAAGGGCAGAAATGAAGGTCAGGACCCGGCAGCCCACGCCTGCTGCTGCCACGCCGACCATCCCTGCCGGTTTTTACGTGACGTGAATTGGCAGCAAGCCCGGCCTCACCCTGGCCGTGAATTGCGTGGGATAAGGAGCGGAAAGGGCTGGAGCGATGTCCCCAGACGGTGTTTTAGCGAGAGGCACGGTGTTCCCAGGGCAGTGCCCCCGGCTCCAGCAGCCGGCAGGGATGTCTGCCGCTGCGCAAGGCAGGCGCAAGCCTGCCGGTCCCTCTGTCAGTAACCACTGGCTACCGGCTTTTGTCATTCAGATGATGATGTCCCTGTGTCTGCACCGTTATTGGGCTCTTAATATTTAGCAGCCTGTCGGGCAGCTTTAATTAGTTTCTCTCTGGAGCAAGCTGTGGTTTGGGGGGCTGCAAAAGGCATTTGCGGAGGTTCAAATGCAAGGCAGTTCAGGCTTAAATGTGCAGGATCGTGAGATTAAAAGAAGTCTTAAAAATGTGCCCTTTGTGATATGCCTTCCAGCTCCGGGGGCCGGCGTGCACAGCGGTTATGAATATACGCGGCTGATTTAGGGCCGCAGCGTGGCAGCAGAGCCGCTGCAGCCCACGCAGCTGAACAGAGGACGGCTCCCCCAGGCCCCTGCACCCCCACACTGGTGGCCCCACACACACACACACACACAGAGGCATCCCTCCCTTCCCCAAACCACCCTCCGACCCCAGGAGCAGCTCGAGACCCCGCAGCTCTCCTCCACAGAGGACACCCAGACCCCAGACCAGCACCCCCAGCATTGCTCTACTGCTTTGCTTGCTCCCCCCTGCACATCCATCAGCTTCCCCATGGGCCTTTCCCTGCCCAGTCCCCCAGCCCAGTACCTCTTTTAGTGGCACGGGAACAGCCAGGCCAACACCTCAAAGCCCATGTGCCTTGATTTTGTCTGTTCCCAGTCAACCAAAAAGTTTGCACTCCCCCCACTGCCCCACCCCTGGTATGTCCTATACATCCTGTATGTCCCATCTATTCCAGCAATGGGGATGGTGGCCACGTGCTTGTGCGTGACCTGGGAATAATCCTGACCTAGGGTGGACCCACGAGCCAAAAATAATAATTCCAAATATTTTAAACTGCCAGAGGAGACTGGCTGAGATAAAACGACGCAGGGAATTCCCTGCCAGCACAAACAATATGAATTACAGAATTAGTAACACAAAGTATCGTTAACTGTCCTGGCTCTGCAAAAATAGGCTGTGCCTCAGCAGTCTGAAGGCAGCACGGGCAGTTTGAGAAGGGTGAGACTGGTGGCACAGGGATACGGCTGAAAAGGAGCCAATTAGTGGTTTTGTTCGTGGCTTCTGTGGTGTTTCATGACCTCCCTGGTTGTGCATATTCTCCAAAGGTCGTCTGACCTGGATCGTTGGGATTCAGATGTTAAATTTTTTTTTGATGTGATAGAAGTAAAAGTGGCCAGCCTGGCATTTGGGACACAAGCCTTGCTCCACAGCAGGTCAGAAAGGCAGTTTGGCTCTCAAGGCACCACGTGGCCTGGCTCAGCTGTTTCTAAAATGAAGGCAAGCCTATGGCAGCTAATTACATCAGATTTTGAATATCTGAGGAAAAAAATTCCTGGTATGGAGTAGCTCTGGCTTTCCTCATGTTTCTCAGTCCATGTTCACTCCTGCGCCATGAGATTCCTGCTCTGCTTGACAGTGTGTTGCAGGGATTGTTCGTACCACCTTGCTTCTCAGTGCAGCAGAGGTGAAAGCTGCACAGATATTTAACAGTAATAACCCTCACATTCAAGCACTTTGCAGACATTTACTGCAGGCAGCAATATCTCTGTTCTACAGATAGGGATTTTAAGAGAGACAGGGATAACCTGAATTGCCCAAGGTCCCAAAGGAGAAGCATGGTATGATATCAGAGCTGCAAGTCTAGTATCCTTACCTTACAGACCCATGCAAAGCCTGTTAGACAAAACCTTTCTGTATTAAAAGAAGTGTCTCTTTGGGGAAACCAGTGATCCAACTTCCATCCTGCTTCCATTTGGCAAATTGCTTCTCACAGCCCATGCGCTGCTTTTGAAACCTGTCCTGAACCCCTCCAGTTCCAAATGCTTCTTGTCGGCTCCAGGTGACTGCCACAGGTCTTCTTTGCAATCAGAAGTATTTTTAAAACTAGATAGAAATTAGTAGTTTATTTTTAAAATGCTGGAATATTCAGCAAGATAAAAAACATTTGCTTAGAGAGACTTCTTGTGCAGCTAATCAGCTCAGTAATGCATCATTTTGATAAAAAGCTCTCCCCTCTTCCTTTGGTAAACACAGCATACATTATTCCTTTCTGCGTGATAACATTAAATAAGGGAAACGTGCTGCGGATGGGGTGGTTTCCTGTGCTTCTGGTCTGATTCAGGCAGTTTACAGACGACAAGATCTCAGATTGGTGAGGGATGCGGCTACTGCCTATGTGATTTAAAAGTAGCTCTGCCACTGACTGCCTTTATGTCCTTGGGCTTATCACTTAGCCTGAAATATTCTCAAATTCATTAATTTTAGGCTTCAGGGAGGTCTCAGATTACTGAGCTTTCCTGAGGCTTTACACGCAACTCCCCATAACTCCCTTACATGGGAAATGGTCAACAACAGCAAAATCCTGGGTGGGCCCACCAAGCTCCCTGGACCCCCAATTTGGAGGCAAGCAGAGGGGACCCAACCAAGCAGGATTAGCCAGGAATCACACCCAGTCGTGACACAGACAGAGCCAGCAGCCGGGAGTTTGCGGGTGAACATGCTGGCACTGCTTAATCGGATGTTAATTCCAGGGAAGGAATGAGCTGGCTGGAGCCTGCGAAGGGTGCTGGCAGCAAGGAAAGGCATGGATCCACTCCCCAATCTGCTCTGCAGAGAGCCGGGATGTGATTTGGGGTGTAAAGCTGTATTAATGTCCAAAGTGCTGCTTGGCTCACATAGGAATCCTTTGTGTCCTTAATGAAGGGAAAAAACAGCGCTTTATTCCGAAGCTTTGTGTATAATCAGATGCCGTGTTGTAAGGCTCTGGAAAACACACCAGAAATAATAATCGGGAGGAAATAAAAGGTTTAGTTCAAAACAGTGTGTGATTTAAATAAGAAGTGAAAAAGAAAGTGCGCAGGATTTGAGCATCGGAAGAATGAACTTTTAATTCATTTGCATTGAGATTACAGGGGGAGGGGCAGCATTTAAACTGGTATAAAAAACTAGTTTAGATGTAAATGAGAGATAATGGTCTTTGGTAAGGAAATAAGCAGGGGGATGAACTTTGGCCATCAGGAGCCCGCCGCAAGTCCTGGCATTGTCGCTGGAGCTGGAAGCCCCAGATGCAATAATTAGCAATGAGTTTGCAGATCTCAGCACCGGCGGAACAAAAGGGCATCGCTGCCGAGCTGGGCTGCCAGCTGGGAGAAAGGGGGGTGAGCTGGCACGCCGCAAGGGATCATTACCCAGCAGTTTGCAGAGGGGAAAAGAAAAGATCCAAGGTTGCAGCCTGGGGCAGGCATAAAAGCAATCTAGGGTTTGCGGGGTTTAATAGTTCCCAGCGCCCTGGCATTTTCAGCTGAAAAATTCCCTCGGCAACTGAGCCAAAGGGGTCGAAGTTTTTAAATAGGACCTGTGATGCCCATGGAGACAAGTGCTGCTATTCTTTAACCCTTGAAGGCTCAGCTGATCAGTTTGGATCAGGGAGGCATACTGCTGGAGAGATGCAATTTGGCTTAAAACCATCCCATACGCCTGTTCTCACCTCCTCAAGAGGATGGGGGAGTGGGAAGCAGATCACAAGCCCCTGCCTGCTGCAGCCACGCTGCTGCTCTCTCCCCTTGCCCCCAGCCTGGACGGCATGCGCTGCTCAGGCAGGTTAAAGCCGCGTACATACAGCCCATGTGCATCCCGCATCCTGCAAGGGTATCATTCACCAAAGCCTGGCCAGAGATCTGAGGTTTGTTACTGGTATTATTTGTATTTATTGGAGAAGAGCTGATCCCAGTTTGCTCTGGGAAAAGCCCAGCTCTCCCCCAGCAGGGCCCCTCAGCTCATGGAGGGCTTGATTGATCTGCTTATTACTATCACGTTATTATTTTTTAATTGCTTGCAAGGAATGGCCTCCCTGGAATGCGGTGTTTGTTTCTGCTGAGGCCATGATGGCCCAAATCCTCCAACCCAGGACGGCAGCTTCTGGCGTAGCAACCCCCCTGCTCGTGAAAGAATGTGCCTCCGCTCCCTTCCCTGTGTGTGGTGCAGAGCCGTTCGCTACGGGCACATCTGATGAATACCGTCTGTTGCCACCTCTCAGTGGCCTGCCTAATCCCAGGCAGATTTGTTATAGATTTACATGCGGAGTGACCTGGTTTCTGGGTCCTGTCAGGAAAAAATAACTCTGCTGTCATCTGAGTGATGCATGAGGCAGGCAGCCCTTGGGTCAGGCCAGGCTTTACGTTCCCAGGACTGGCGGAGGAATGCAATTTGGCCTCCTGCTCCTGTGCCACTGCGCTTAACGCCTCGTACGGCACCTAAATACTGTGTGGGGTGCTGTCAGCCAAGGGTCCTGACCCCTCGCAGCATTGCTGAGCAGGTCTTCATCCCTTGCTCCGGGCTTTCACTCACACTTTGCATGTGCCAGCTTTGCACACCGTGAGATGGGGTCCCAGGAAAGAGCTCCCAAACTTCTCCCCAGAGGTTCCCAGGCAGCATTTGAAGCAGAAGAAGTTGAACAGCCTGAGAGCTGGGAGAAAGAGAGGTTTCCACTGTGGGGCAGTGGAGCGGGAGCGAGGGGCAGCTGTTTCGGTTCCCTGCTGAGCTCCAGGTTAGCCAACCTAGGGCCGGGGCAGGGGCACAGGAGGTGCAGCCCCATCCCCATCCCTGTCCAGGCACATCCAAGCAGCCCCACTCTTCTACCCAGGTCTCCCACACAGGGACATCAGAGGGCCTGCAAGGAACGCACTGGGAAGAAAGCACCCGGCATCCAATAGCCCTCACCCTGCCTGGGCTGAGGTGAAGCAGGTAGCAAGTCTGTTCCTGCTATGCTCAGGCCCTATTTTTATTAGTTTTTTACCAGCGTGTGTCAGGGAAAGTCCTGAAGCTCACCACAGGGATCATTTATTTCCCTCCCTCCCCTAAGCTAATCCTATTTTGCCACAGCGCTGCCGGGCAGCTCCCCTGCCTGCGTGCTGCCTGCTGTGCTCTCTCCCACTGCCACGCTACTCTGAGACCACTACTCCTGCCCTGCAGAGCATCCATGTGCGTGTGTGTGTGTGTAAGCACGCACGTTTATGTGTGCGGGAAAAGCAGGGAGGGAAAGGAAATAGCCCTGGGCTTTCTGTGGACTTCTGTGGCTGCCCAGCACTGCAGGCAGCTGTAGCTTTGCAACATGGGTGCCAGGGTCCCACCTCTCGCTAAGGCATCTAGTGCCCTGGTATGGGTGCCCCTGAGGGGAGGAGGAGCAAAGGCAATGCAAAAAGCAAAGGTGTCTCCTCCTTCCCATACGTCTTCCTAAACCTGGGCTGTGCCACCTCTCGCTGTGAGCGAGGCTGGAGCCGGGGCCCCCACAGTCCTGTCCTGCAGAAGGGAGCTCCATGCTGATGGCTTCAGGAGACCCCACCGCTGTGTTTTCAGTGGAATTAGCAAAGGAGGCACGTGGTCGTAACCCTTTGACAAAAGAGCTGGGCGCTGCTCCCCCAGGTATCCAGTCCCTGCCCTGACACACATGCCCCACCATGGCCCTGAGCAAGTTGTTTGGTCTCCGAGGCTGGAAGCGTGCCATATGGTACCCCTGGCCTTTGGGGAGAGAGGTGTCTCTATTTTGGTCTGAGGCTGCCTAGCAGGCTGTTTGATATCTGAATATGCAGAAGTGGACGAAGGATTGATATTTGAAATGCAGAAGTGAATGGAGGAAAAACATGAGTCCCTCCTCAAAACAGCGATGTGTTAGCATGGGCAGGAACCATCTGTCCACTGCGCTGGCTAGCCTGTGCCAGGCAGCACGCAGCTGGCATTGCCAGGGGGGCACGGCTCCACTGTGCTGTGCCCTGCTCGGGTTTTTTTTTGACTTCCCTTTTATTGAAGAAACAGCAGACATTCCCAGCCAGATTCACCGTTGGCATTGCCCCAGCCACATGGCTAGAGCAATGCCAGGAGCAGATTCTGCTCCGGGACTTGATTGTCATCCGAAATGTGAACTGGCACCAGGAAAAGCTGCTAAGGTCAGGATCCTCCTGGTGCGGAGTAGTGCCGGCTGCCGAGCCAGAGCTGCCCGCAGCCGGGGGAAGCGAAAGGACACGGAGGGGGAGGAGACGGGAGCACAGGCAGGGAAGGGCTGTGCATCCTAAGGAGCTGTTTGTAATAACTACTCTTAAAATGCTGTGCTGCACAGATTGGGATTGCAGGCTTTCCCCATACCTGTCGTGTAAAGCTATGCTAATTCGGCAGCATTGTGGTTGGTTTTTTCCTCCCTCCCCCCAGCTGCCTTTTTGCAGCAAAAGAAGCCCTCGATCAGCAGTCCCAGTTTACACAACACTTCACACCCCTCCTTATGTGCACTTGGGAAGGGCAGGCACACTTTGGTCTGGGAACCAGAGCATGCTTGGGAGCCACCTCTCTAACTCCAAGAACCTCAGAGCTGAGCACCCACCCAAGCTCAGGGGAAGCTTGCCCCAAGATGGGACATGCTGCATTTGTTGACCTCCATCCCCCTCCTGGTCCTCTCCCTCACTGTTTTTCTTTTTTATTTTCAGGAAATCGAGAAATGAGTGCTTTTCCACTCAGCAGGTCAGAGGAGCTGTCATGGTTTAACCCCAGCCAGCAACTAAGCACCATGCAGCCGCTCACTCACTCCCCCTGCCCCACTGGGATGGGGGAGAGAATCGGAAGAGTAGGAGTGAGAAAAACTCCTGGGATGAGATAAGAACAGTTTAATAATTGAAATAAAGTAAAAAAGTTGTAGTAATAATAACAATATAATAATAATAATAGTAATAATAATATACAAAGCAAGTGATGCACAATGCAATTGCTCACCACCCGCCAACCGATACCCAGACAGTTCTTGAGCAGCAATTGCAGCCCCCCAGCCAACCCCCCCCAGTTTCTATACTGAGCATGACATCATATGGTATGGAATAGCCCTTTGGGCAGTTCGGATCAACTATTCTGGCTGTGCCCCCTCCCCGTTTCTTGTGCCCCTGGCAGAGCATGGGAAGCTGAAAAGTCCTTGACTAGCATAGGCAGTACTTAGCAACAACTAAACCATCAGTGTGTTATCAACATTCTTCTCCTACTAAATCCAAAACACAGCACTATACCAGCTACTAGGAAGAAAATTAACTCTATCCCAGCTGAAACCAGGACAGGAGCCCAGTCCTTTGCAGCTGGGAAATCTCAGAGACACTGGTACTCTGGGCCAAGTTTCCCCCTTCACTCCAGCACAGCTTTTGTCCCTCACTGCTTAAGCGGACAGTGAGTCACACAGATTTGGCCAGTTCTGGGGCAGGGGCAGCCCCCGCCTCCCCCTGTCCTCTTTGTCCATCGCTGATTTTTATTTCCAAGCTGGCTCTTGATTGCCAGTTTAAAAAAATCTCCACAACCATTTCTAATGCATCTCAGGTATCATCTTCCCAGGGAGGCTGCGTCCCCTCGCCACGTGCTCCCCGCACTCCTGGAAAGGCCGGGCTGATCGCATTCATGCATCACTGTGCAAACGTACAGCCACTTCCCTCCCTGGAGGATTTCTCTGTCTGCAGGAGGATCCCTGAAGAGGAGGGCAGGGGAGGGATGCGTGAGGGAATGGCAGCGGCACTCCTGGCCCTGGCTGCTGGGGACACTTGCGGGGCTGGTGGGGCAGAGGACAGGCAGAGGGAGGAGGGGAAAAAACAGGTAAAGAGGAAACAGCTCAGGCCCTTTCTCCACATCCCAGGTGGGCTGCATCACCTCTCCACACCCAGGGCGAGTGCACACCTGGCCGGGACAGCTATCTGGCTTTGCTATTCAGGCAAATTAAGGCAAATCTCTTGCACGCCCCTACCCTGCCTGAGGGTGAGAGCACGTGCGCCAACACCCAGAGATTCCAGAGAGGCTGGGGCAGAAAGGGAGCCTATGGTGGTCCTCGGCTGTGGGCACAGCAGGGCAGCGAGGCCCCACGTAACCTCCCGAACCTGGGCGCTCACGGCAAGCCCCCCTCCTGCCCCACCACCGAGGGTGCGGGCTCCAAGGGCAGCATGGGCATGGCTTGGAGGCTCTCCAGCAACCCCGGCATAACTACAAGGCAGCCCCCCGCCATGGCCACACTCCTGCCCCACCACCAGCACAGGAGCATGCCCCAGCTGCTCCCATCCCACTCCTCAATTTTTATCTGGTGTCGACAGCTGCTGCGCCACGCAGGAGCAAGCCGGAGGAACTGCCAGCTTTAAACAGGCTCCTGGAGAGACCTCCCAACTAGTAAACTTTCCAGTTAATCATGTCCCTGTAGAGGGGACACTCACAAACCAGCAGTGCCTGGCGCTCCAGAGCAGCGCTCCCTCCTATGGGTGTAAGTAATACGGAAGAGTGGCCAGGGGAGAGGTGGGGTGTTTTCCCCCGTGTTTTCAGTTTGCTAACCACAGGTCTGTGATGGGTCTTCCAGCGTAGCTGTTATCACCGCTCCTCTTCCACAAGCAATTAGCCCACTTCCCCCGCTGTTTGCACAGCCCTCACAGGCAGCAATGGGGGAAACGGAAAGATGGGAAGTTAAACCTGATTGCAGAGCCACAAAATCAACAGGATGACAGCAGGGGCTGGCTATTGCCTGAAATGGGATGTAAAGCTCATTTTCTTTCATTCACCAATGGATTCATTCCCAGCGCAGGGAGAGCTGCTGGCTGTGGGTCAGACGGCACATTGTCTTCTCACCATCAGGCTTTCGCTCTGCCAAAATCAGACCAGCCAGGTGCTTCTATCAGGAGTGATAACCTGTCTCTTGGTTCTGGAAAGCAACGGTCCAGGGATACTGTCCCCCTCCAGGATGCAGGTGACGGTACCCCACAGCCCTGTGGAGCATGGGGCAGTGGTGACCGTCCCCTGCCAATGGGCCGCTGAGCTGTGTGGTGCGGGGCTGTGCTGTCAGACTGCAGCACAAGGCTTCCCGTGGGCAGGTAGCACTTCCTCATTCACTGTGTCCCCCCAGTCTCTCTGTCCTTCCTCTCTGCCTCTGGTGGGGTGAGGATGGGTTTGGGGTGTGCAGCACTGGCCCAGCAGAAGAGGGCCAGAGTGGTGCTGAGATGACTCTTTGCACTTTTGTTTTCAGTTGCAGCCAGGGTGCATTATCCAAACCCATAAAATGCATGAAATGACCCAGATCCAAGCTGACTCCGTCCCAGTCCCGCTCCCACTGTAAGCAGCAGCAGGATGTAAATGCTGAGTTTCCGCATTTTTAACATTATTCCTGGTTTTGTTGGGGTCCTCCAGCCTGGTGGAATTTTCCAGGGGAAGCTTCTCACTCCTCCCAGCACCCCAGGGGCACCTGAGACCCAGGCTGGGACAGTTCTGTGAGTCGTCCCCCCGCCAAGCCCTCAGCAGCCCAGTCAGGGAGACTCCTGCAAGGAGCATGGAGATGCCAGCTGCCCCGTGAGGAGCCCTTGCACAGGGATGCCCCCTCCTGCCTTGTGCTGTCTCCTCCGACTGATGGCTGCAGGGGAGGGCAGACCTCTGCCCTTGCTGCCACAAGAAAGGCCAGAAGGGAAGGGATCTGGCAGCTTTGGTGTTAACCCAGCACTCGTCCACCATAGCTGGCTGGAAAAGCCCAGCCTGACACCCGCCACCCATCATCCAAAAGGTGTCCCGACTCCATGTGCTGGTCGGGGGGAGCACAGCCCTCAGCACCTCCCCTGGATGCAAAGACCTGCAGCGGGCACCTGCAAAAGAGTGAGTGCCTCAGGCTTGGTCCTTGCTGTAATCCAAGCTTGGGTCCCTATGCCCTTCTTCCCCACTGAGACCTGGGGCACTGCTTGTCCTTGCTTCAACCCATTTAGGGATCAAACCCTTATGCCAGGATGCTGCTGAAGTCCCTGCAAAAGGACTTCATCATTTCTTCCAATGCAAAGACTGAGGAGCATCTAATCCCAGAGAGCCAGCAGGCCGTTGTGGAGAGGACAACTCTTCTCCACCAGCCTCTTGCTCCCTCTGTCCAGACAGGCAGAGGAAGACGTGCACGTGCTCGTGCCTGAGCCCACGTTCGTCTGCTGTCTGTGGGAAACGTCCCTTGGCGGGGGGAGGCAAGTCTCCTCCTGCTCTGCAAGGTTAGAGCTGCTGGGACATTCCCATCTCCTCCTGCCAAAAGCACTTGCTGCTGAAATCGCATTGCTGCAAATAAAACCGTCTCCTGGCTAATTACTAGGGAACGGTTCGCCTTCTATTTTTAGACAAGCTTGCAAGCTTGTATTGAAGATTACCCTGCTCCTGTTTCTCTCCCTGTCTCTTTGCTGTGAGTGTTTCTCTTCCTTTCTCTCCCTCACTGCAAGTCGTGCTGAACCAAGCTCGACTTCCCATGGGGTCAAGGAGCAGAGGACAGCCACGTGCCAAAAACAGTGATTCTAAAGCCATCGAGAGCAATTCCTTTAGCATTAGGTGGAAAGGAAGCAGCATTTTGCAGAACCAGGAGCAGCTTCTCAGCTTGCCATGCCCAGCCTCCGCCTGCTGAGTGCTCCCTCCACCTGGCCACAGCCAGGGACCTGCTTCCATCTGCTCAACACGCTGCTCAAATCGTCCTGTCCAAGTTCTATGCTCTTCCAAAACAAAGGGGAATAAAGAAGAAAAAAAGAAAAAAAGGAGGCCCTGCCAAAGCCCTGGCCTGTGGGGCAGTCAGCGCGTAATGTGGAAGCAGGGGGCAGCTGGACGGGGGAGAAGGGCAGGCAGGGATGGCCACACACATTGTAAATCCGGCACCGACCTGTGCGGCGGTCACATGAAGGCACGCCATGGCACTGCTGCTCGGCACAGAGCTGCACGCTGCGCTCGCCCCGCCGTGCCCGCGGCCGCAGCAGAAAGCAGAGGCTGTTCCATCTGCCTGCCGAGGGGGACCAGCCAGCATCACAGCGGTCCTGGTGCTGCCTCGGGATGGCAGTCCTCCCTGCCAGGAGACCTGAGATCGCACGGCCTCAAAAGAACAGGGCTAACACGTTCAAAGCTGCTCTGCAGCCCGTGGGCATCCCCTCCCGCGTGCACGGATGCAGGAGGCAGAGCCCCAGCCAGAAGGAGTGCATCCAAGCCTGCTTGGCAGGGTTAACCTTGGTCCCAAAAGCCGGTTAGGCAAATTAGCACGGCGTTGTCCCTGAGCTAATTAACTTCCCTCACAGCAGGGCTAATGAGCTCCAGCGCAGAGCTTGGCTGTGGCAGCTAGCCGGCCCCCAGGCGAGGGGCTGGCCTTGAGGGCTCGCTGAAGCCTGCGGCATCGGCAGGCACCGGCTACCTCCGGGAAACTCCCGCTCCCCAGCACCCACTGTGCGGCACCACTAGCCCAGGGGGGTGGGGGAAACTCAGTCTTCCCCACTGGTCCTGGAGGTCACCTGCAGTTTGGGGAGTGTGTGGGAGCCCCCATCTTGCACCAGGCAGGTCCGGGATGCTCCTCAGAGCAAGGCGGTACCAAGCACAAGCCTCGGCACCTCTGGACAGCTCCAGAGGGACACGGGTGGGATTCCCTCAACCGGGGGATGGTAGTGTTTGGGAGCTGCCTTTCAGCACATCTGTTCCATTTTTTGGCAAGCACAGGTGCAGTCCAGCCCTGTGTCCAGTGAAGTCGGTGGCTGGTTTTCCATCAATTTCAGTGGCTGGTGAAGAAAAATGCCTTCAGTATTCTCCTCCTCTCCTCCCATCCCAGCAAACCACATGTATTTTACCCTCCAGTCGACTCATCTGGGGATCGATGGGTCGTCAAGATGATGAGTTAGTGCCTGTAGTGACAGTGGCACTTTCCATTACTGCTGATAAACCTGGGGGACACACGTCTCCCAAAGACTCATCAAGGCTGGGAAATTCAACAAAGAGGCTAAAACTGTCATTTGCAAGGAAGCCACCCCAAAGCCCCAGTCCTGTGGTGCAGGCAGCACCTTCCCAAACCTGCAAAGACTCCTTTGGGCCATGGGATGTCCCCAGAGACACCAGCATGGGTGCTGTGAACATGGAGCAGAGTGCAGGCTAGCACTAGCCTACTGCTGCTTTGGGGTTTTTTCCCTCTCTTTTCACCAACTGATTTCCTCATGGAGAGCCTTTTGGATAAATACTTTTGGCTGGGGAATGATTTCTTCTCCTGCGCATCTTTTGTAACTAGCGGACATCGCGTTTTTCTGAGGTTGCATTATTATGACATTTTAATTGGTTCAGGACTACACAAGTCTCAAAGCCAATTTGGCCCCGGTGTTTTCAGGCAGAACTGTTTTCTGTCTCCATTTTGATAGATACTTTACGCTGGCCAAAATGGCCTCGCATTAAATAAAACAAGACCTCCTCTTATTTTACAACTCATGGGCAATCCAGTTCCTTCCCTTGCTGCTTTAATTTCAGCTCGAAACAGAAACTGTACCTGTTCCCCGCATAGCCGAGCTGCCCGCCTGGGGATGGCTGCAGGGCGAGCGGCAGCTGGGCTGCCTGCTCCCACTCGCCTTTGTTTTGCTACCGTGCGGGAGCCGGGTCTGAGCCAGCGCGCTGAGTAATTGCACGATTTCAGGCAAAGACGAGGCTGCAAGTCGTGAACTGCTAATGAGTGGGTGTAGCTGGAAGGGCTGGTGGGGGCTGGCGAGGGATGCTCGGGGCCGGCGGGGTGACAGCTGGCCGCGTGTGTCGTGGCAAGGGCACTGGCTGCGCTGCTCCAGCAAAGCCGGAGGACGTGTCGGAAACATGCCACACGTCGTGACGGCAGCAGCAGACGGCAGCGAGACAAACCCTCGGCGGCTGCAAGGCCCGTGCGGAGCATCCCTGCACGCGGCAGCGCTAATCTTTAATTTGTCACACCTGCACGGCGCCCCCGGCCTCCTTCCTCCCTGCTTTTTTTTTTTCTGAGGCGCTGGCTTTGATGCCGCCTGACATCCCAACACTCCCGCTGCTGCTCCAACACCCACCCGCTCCCCCCAGGCTGCTTTCCCCTCCCACGCTCCCCATCCAGGGGGTCTGCCACCCACAGACCCCACTGCACCCCGGGGGCCACCCCGCCGCCCCGTGTCTCCCTCTCACCCCTTCCTGTCAGGATTCGTCTTCAGAGCAAGGCTGCTAATTGCTGGGTGTTAGCAGCACCCCAGGAGAGGCTCCAGCAGAGTCAGAAGAGACTACGCGAATCCTGGGTACAGCGCTCGCCCACCTCCCCACCCTGCCCTCTGCATCAAGAGCGGCAAGCACCCCCGGCCCCCAGCACTCTACCTGGCTCGTTAGGGTCGCTGCCGGAGGGCTTCTAATTAGCAATGGCCAAAACACGCATCTCAGACCACCACGATGGCCCACGCACGGCTCTAATCCAGTGACACAGCACAGGCAGGCACCAGCCCAGGGACGTGCATGATGTACCCGCTCCCCTGCTCGGCGCTTTGCTTGCTTGCAATAGCGAGGTTGCGGTGGCTCGCCAAGCGTCGGAGGCAAAAGGGGCAGAGCTGCCAACTAACGCCACGCTGCTACCGACACGGAGCCCATCTGCCCCAGCCTTCCTTGGACTGGAAATCTTTTTGGTGGGAAAAAAAAAAAAAAAAAAAGGCAGTTTGTGCCACATCTCAGAATCTTTCAGGTTTTGGCCCGTTCTGAGCTAAGCTGCTGAGAGGCTCCCGGAAAGGAAAGGTGCAGGATCCGGTGTCAGGCAGCTGGGAAGGGTGTCAGCCCTGCAGCTGGAGGGCTGGGTAAGCCTTGCCCTGGGCTTGGGTGTGATATACATGTGGATGTCTGTAACGTATCACCCTAGGATCTTGTGTCAACTTTCCTAGCATTTCTTTCTTTTTTTTTAACCAACCTGCCAGGTGTTGCTGCAGTTCATGACCTGAGATACTTTTTTTTTTTCTTTTCCTTCTGCCTTCATGCTTTCAATATGATTTACAAAAATTGCTTATAATAAGGCTCATTCAGCAGCTGGGTAATGGTTGTCAGGAGTTAAGAGACACTGTGGCATGTTTAGCACAGAAGCATATTGTGTATCTCTGGTTTTAAGGCAGTTTCTGTTAAGAGTAAGATGTGCAAAGGTACCTATGGGGTGCCAACAAGGGCATTTCTTGCAAGTGATGCGAGGGTTACAAGGTGGTGGAGGGACAGTAAATGGCCTCAGCAGTGAATTTACAGCTGTAAATCCAGATTAGGAGAAAAGTTCAAGGTCCTGGAAAGGCTGTGTTAATCCCTTCCTAACCTTGGCCTTAAATACTTGAACGACCAGCTCTCTCCCTGCCGCGTCCCCGTTTGGCAGCCGTGACCCGCCTGCTGGTCGCCGAGTGGGGCCAGGCAGGGACACGGGCTGCAGCCCCGCCACGGGACCTGACAAAGCAGGTCCCCATCCTTTGGAAACATCTTTTGGTCCTGGCATTACCTTCACAGGTGGAGCACGGGCACTCAGAGCAGGGTGCTCTCCAAGCCAGCCCCGCAGGTGGCAAGCCCCTCCTGGGCAGGAGGGAAGGTCCTGCATTGGCAGCGGGGCTCCTTTCTCTCCATCAGCCTGCTTCCCGGCAGGACCTGCCCTTCTGCTCCCCCTTTCTTCCTGACATCACCTCAACCACCCCTGCTTGCTTGGGGATTTTTTTTTTTTTTTTTTTAGAATAGGAAGAAGTGATGCGATTGTGGCTAGCGGCTCTCGGGTTTGCCCTTCCTTCCGCCAGGCTCACTCCACATAAGCCGGTGCTAAGTGTGTGGACTAATTGGCTTTATTTATCATCTCTTTTAAGGCTTTGTATTGTGCAGGGGGTTATTTGCTGTTGCTGCTGCTTTGCTTATTTGTTTGGGGCAGGGGTTTTATTTTTCTTTTTGCCTTCCTCTCAGGGGCCTCTGTAATTGTCACCTCAGGCATCAATTAAGGGCTCAGCGGTGCTTTTGGGCACTGTCCGAGTTTGGGAATTGCACAGCTCTGGAGAGGGGGAGGCTGGGCGCAGAGGCAGCACCGGCAGGGAGCCTGCGTGCGGGGATGCCATGGGGCAATGCTGCGGGGAGGGGGATGGGGACACCGCAGGGCTGAGGTCTGGGGTTTCATAACCAGGGCTGTTGGGAGGTTTGCTGTCATAAATTTGTCCCTGCTGAAGCTGAGCTGCATAAACCATTGGATAATCTGTGTTAGAGGCTTTTCCTCCCTGGCAGGAGAGCTGCTGGATGCCAGCCACATGAGTGTTTCATACTTGCAAACCTCTACTTTGCTTCCCAAACCCAGCCACTCAAAATTCTGCCAATTTTGCAAACAAAAAATTGGGGAGTTTTTTGCATGGTTTATTACTAGCAAAATACTCTCATGGATTGGTTTGTTTTTTTTTTTAATTGCCAAAAACTGCAAAGAATGTTTAATTTCTCCTGAAACAAGCAGAAAAGAACCCTTTTTGGGTTTTCCCCCAAAATGGGGTATTTCCATTGCAGCTGCCCCATGACTTTTTTTTCTCTCCAGGGACAGAGGCTGGGATGGAGTTACCTTCCCAGAAGGTTGTGTGAGGAGCAGCGCACCCAACTCCATTACACTCATGCAGAAGTATCACTGCAGACCTTCTCAAAGCCTTGCTCAGCAGAAGGTAAGAAAGATGCTCACATCAGTCAGCTGTCTTCCCTCTCATCCTCCACCGCAGCATCTTTTCAGAAAATTCAGCTAACGCTTTGCATTGTGCTTGACACGTGCTAAGAGCCTTCTGCCTGATTTCTGGTTAGCGTAGAAGGAGGGGAAAGAGGGAAATGAGAACGAGCAAAAGCAAAGTGATCCTGGGCAAAAGACCTGAAGATGCATTCAGGCCCCCCACTGCAGCCCCACGGAGAGACACAGCCCCATGCATGCAGGGGCCAGCCACAGGGATGCTGGGGGCCCATCTGCCTTGCAAGCCAAGTCCCAGGAGTCAAGCAATGGGATTAAGAAGTCAGCCAGACATGCTGTCCGCTGGGCAAAATTAGCCCCTGCTAAAGCGTTTCCTAATCCCAGGTGCAATTGTGATAATCTAAGCACAGATTAACCAGGTCCATCTGGAGTTGAGCTCCCCGCTCCTTGTTTATTTTTGGCAGGAAGAGACGGCTGCTGCTCCGGTGCCTCGTCAGACAGGCGCACACCGGCTCTCCCGCAGGAGAACGGGGTGCGGAAACTCAGCGTAGCAGATTTACCTTGCAGCAGAGGTCCCATATCCTTTGGTTTTATCACAAGTTTTGTGATAGAAGGTGGCATTTTGTTCCCAGGACCCCATGTTGCATATTTCTGTGATTGCATAATAAACCATCTTTTTGCTTCCGGGGGGGGGAAAAAAAGAAAAACAAAAACAACCCCCATTTTTGGCCCTCAAAATGCAAAGAAAACAATGTCAATGTAAAATTGTCTTCAAGAAACCCCTTCCCTAGGGCTTCTCTGTGGGATAAATCGGTAACTTTTCTGGAGTGACCTGACAAGCTCAGGAAACTATCTCCATCAGCCTTCCATGCAGCAATATTTGACCGATTTGAAAAGCTACAGGGCTTGGGAAGAAAAAATACTACTTCATTTCACGAGTCTCCTTTTTACTTTCTCAGCTGAAGGCTCACATGTGGCTGGGGCTGGACACGGGAGCTGAAGGCTGTTTCGCTTTCAGGATCTCCCTGCTGCAGTGTCTGGATTTCTTTAAGCAAAGGCCCATTGGGTTTGTAAAGCTTTGAGAATGTTCCTATTATTCTTAGATATTGCAAAAGCTTGTTTTTCAAAATAAAATGAGGTCTTTGCCAAGATTTCATAGTCTGTTTTTAGCAAGAAAGGAAAGGAAGAGCACAGGGAATGTTAAAAGTTGAAACTGGTATTCCCAGACCCTTAAAACAGCTCTGTTTCTTTTTTTTTTTTTAAGAAAAAACATCTAATTTTCAGTCTCTCAGAGATTTCTGGATCATTTTAAGGTAGCAAGAGCACTGTGGCAGTGACTCACATTATTGCATTTCAAAACATCCCTTTGTCATCTCCTATATAAGATGCTTTGTGTTTTGGCTGAAATGTAACTTTCTCACAGGCACACGTAGGCATGCATGTATCTGTGTCTGTGCGCAGAAATCATACGCTGTGAGAAAAAGCTGGGTGCGGAATTCTCTTGGAGCTGGCAGCTCCAGCGTGCTGTGTCAGGGGCTGGTGGGAGCTGCTGGCACCCCGGGCAGCCCAAGGGGCCGTTCGTGGCAGGGGGCACTGGGTGCCAGGAGCATGCCTTGGGTGCTGCAGGATGCCCCTTCCAGCCTCGCTGCGTATGGGGTTGCTCTGCAAGAAACCATTAGCTGTGAGAGAGGGCTCCCCTGGGAGATACAGGGCAGCTTGGTCCTCTCTTCAGAGAAGGACCCTGCCTGGGGAGGGCAGCGGTAGGCAGGAGCTGGCGCTGACCATCCCAGGGGGGTACCCATGCACCTCACGTCTAACCCAGCAGGAGCCTCATCCTGCCCCTCTGCCATGTTTTCCTGCTGCTGGCAGCCTTCCAGGCTTGTTTTATTGCTTCGGTCTTAATTTCTCACGGCAACAGGCTGGTTGGGTGAGTGGACGCCTCACTGTTTAACGAGGAGCCATGTCTCCGAGCTGCATCCCAGAAACTTCTGCGTAGGTTTTAAAAATAGGAAGAGGTTAAAGAGATTGATTTATTTTTCCCTACAAAGGCCACCACATCACTCGACTGCAAGATGATTGATCAAATGACCTTTTTTCCCATTTACTGCCCTTCCCAGAAACCTGCCATATCCATGCGCTGCAGACACCTCCGATGGGATGAAACAGCCATGCAACGCACGTGGTGCAAATGCTGCACACCTCAAATTTGTGATGCCTTTAACCGGCCCTCTTAAGCGAGGGGCTGGAATTAGGCTCACGCTGTCACCACAGTTTTTGCAGCCATGGGAGCCTCTTGTGTACCAACAACCCTCTGCAGCATCCCAAACACGAAGCTGCTGGTCCCACGGTGGCTACAGGGAGGAGGCAGGATTGCTGCTGCCCCATCCTCCTCCCACCATCCTGCTTCCTTCGGGTGCACGCTTCCCTTCCCCAGTCTCCAGTGGGATGAAGCAGAGGGCATCCATCCCAGGGAAAAAAACCTACAAGTTTCCCAGGCAGCGTCTTTCCCCTCTTGGGGAGCACAGCACCATGGAGCGTGGTTATTAACCAGACAGTCCTGAAGGACACTTTAAAATAAATGAAGAGGGCTGTTCCGCTCCTGCAGCTGATTACAGGCATGTCTTTTTCTTCCAGAGAGTGGAAAAGAACGCTTGGAAAAAATTCTCTAATTTTCCCTTTTTGCCAGATCAGGCCTCTGTGTAATAACAAAACCACTGTGCTCACCGCTCGCTGCTCTCTTTGGGACGCCCAGGCTAAGCGAAAGCGTGTAAATCCGTGGGAGGCCCAGGGCCAGAGCGCAGCTGTCCTGACATGCTATCCGTGTGTGCCCCCCCGCCTCCCCGCTACGGCTTTAGCATCTGAAACGCAGGAGACACGCAGATCTGGAGGCAAGCCCTGGTGGGAAGGAGAGCAGCGCCGAGTCCTGCTGGTCACCAGTTAAGCATTTCAGCCCAGAGCAGATCTCTCGTAAGCCACTTTTTGGAGATAAGCTTATCTAGACCCGACAGCTGAATTTAACCCTGAACTTTTGATCTTGATTTTCAGCCTCGGCAAGCCTATACGTTTCCTTGAAATTATACACACTAGATTTCAGATCCCCCACTACAATGGCTCCACCGCTCCCTTAAAAGGGACCCGCGCAGCTGTGCGTGACAGCAGCATCCAGTAATGCCCTTGGTTTCACAGCCAGCCCTGCAAGTCAGACAGGCCCCCGGCCAGGGAAAGCCTTCGATTACTGACAGTGGGGCTCCAGCAGGAGAGGAGCCCGGATTTTACACTTCCAGTGATAACACATTTGAAGGTAATATCGCACAGAAGTGGATTATAACCCCAGCACTTTGCTCTGCGGGCTTCTGGAAATTTGTTTTCAGTGCATAGAAGCAGCTAGAAACGTTCTTTCTCACTGCATGAAAGATGCACTTGGTAACAGTCTTTCTATTGCTGGACAAGCTGACTGCGTTGGGGCTGTCAGCGCCGTGACAGACTAGCCAGGAAGGGGTTTGGAATCAGTTTTCCTAGCACCAAATCAGCATCTGCTATATACAATCAAGGAAATTGAGGAATCTCAATGTTTTTGCAATATTGCTTAGTTGGCCATGAAATATGGGTGGTTCTGAGAGGAACGGCTTATTTCTCCCTCACGAAGAAAAAGCAACTTTGGCTAACGATGAAGCATTGCTGCACGATGAAGCCAGCTAATAGCAGCGCTCTGATGAGGGCAGATACACAGCAGCATCCCGGCAGAAGGGGAGGGAGGCGTAAACAGCTTTGCAAATAAGACATTATTAATATGGTTGAACTACAGAGGGCAGAAGGGATTTCTTTTCTCCTCTTTCACTCCAAAAGCAATATTCAGAAAATGTCTAGGTTCCCACATTTAGCCAAGAAATTAAATTCTTAGAAATTTAACTGGATGTTTTCTAGCTTGAGTTTTGTTCACTAGTACACAAGACCGGTCTTCCCGGGCAAGGCGGTTGTCTGGAATCAGGCTGAGGAAACCACTCTCCTGCCCAAGGGGTGGATAAACAGTATTTAAACAGAGCTGAGGTCCCACTTTTGGAAATGATTTGGGGTTCTACTTGCCCATATCACTCCTGACACTAGGGTCTGAGCTTTGCAGGCTCTCTTTCACTTCTGAAAATGTGCCTTCTTCACGTGCCTAAACAGGTCTTTAGCACTCCCCTGTTTAAACCTATGACATTTGCCACAGCAACGAAAAGCTCCTGGGGTCAGTGGGAAGTGGCACGAATTTGTGGAGTTCATGGAGACCAAGGGATTCACAGCAGCTGAGGGCCAGGCCCTTCACCCTCGAGGCAGGGCAGGTATTCGCACTACCGCGCATCCCCCAGCCCACCTCTGCAATGAGGGCACCCAGCTCACCCACGGCTTTCCCTGGCCAAAGTGCTCTCTGGGTTCCTGCTTTGGCAAGACAGCTGTGGTAGCAGGAGGGAGGAATTTGTTTCCTTCCTCCCCCCTCTCCCCAGCACTAGCATTTTTCCTAAGAGAAAAAAAAAAATCCCAGACACTCCCTTCCCTCTCCGTACAGCCTGGGGCTGGGGAAGCCACTGTGAGATGGTGGGGCTGGACACGGGGGCAGCGCTCCCAGGGCTGGCGTGGCAGAGCTGGGCAATCCGATGGCTCAGAAGGGCAGGGACTGCCCAGTTTTTGTGGCCTTTGTTAGATTTTTAGGCCAACCACAGGCTGGTCAGTTTAAATCGACACCGAAAAGGGCAAACCTGTTCCTGGGAAGCGCATAAGCCCTTTTTATGTAACAGCCCTGTGATATAAGCAGCAGCCGGGGATTTATGCTGTCTTTGAAGTAAATTGCATCCCGGTGCACTATAGCATGAAAGTTAAGATTTACCATTGCCAGGACACTGAAGACCCCGGTGGAAGCAAGGGAATAAATAGCGCAGCGCTCTTCTCGCTGCCTTGTGCTGCGCGACTCGGCTTCACAGACCTTTCTCCCTTCTCCGCCCCTGCTTCCACTTGCATTGTGTCAGGGAAGCAAATTGGTCACATCTGCATCCGGCCAGAGAGGAACAAATGTGCTGGCTAGGCAGCAAGGAGCTTTCTGAGGGGGGATAACTCAAAGTAAAATGAAAGGCTGGCCATCAAAGGTAGAAAACAGACCAGCGGATGAAAGGGATTCTTTGCTTAGCTTTGGTAAGGCTACTAGGTATTAATAAAATAAAAAAAAGCCCAAGAAAACTGGGGCATCCAGAGCAGCATGTTTTTCCCCCCCCCCTTTTCCTTTGCTCATCCTCTGTCATCAGCGGAGGCGAGGGATCGGCATCCCCCCCATGCTGCAGCAAGCACTGTTTATCTTCACTCCTCAGGACGCTGCCATTAGCAGGGCTTCAGTGTGCCGTGATGCTTCATCATTAGCTGGAGGTGCTTGATCTGGCTGGAGAAGAAATGAACCATTCCCCCCAAAGAAACCCTCGCGTTTCATGGCCAGCTGAGCAAATATTTTGAAATACTCCAGCTCTGCAATTTCGGCGGTCAGATAAAACAAAGGGGGATCTGATACAAAAGGGCTGAATTCTTCCATTCGCTCTCCGGCAACCCCACCGACGTTGGTAGTGGTAACGGGGAACGGAGTTTGGCGCAGCAGGGAAGCACATGCGTAAGTCCCATGGAAAATCCCTGAGGTCTTTACAGTTAATCATGTCCAGTTAATCATGTCCAGAGGTGGACGAGCGCTCGACTGATGCGCTGAATCATGACACACAGGCAATTACCCTAAATCAGAGCAGTATCTTCCAGTCCCAAAAGGCTCCATTATGCTTCACCAACTCCTGAAGGGAAGGTAAAAATCCCAAGCGGCAGCACTGCGGTGTAGGGAGGATGAAACGGCCAGGTGTTCCTCTGCCGCCTCCCCAGCACTTTTCTAACCTCGTGAAAAGTTCTGACAGCTCTTTAAATCCAGGCTGCTGAGATTTACAGCTCCAGACCCTCCGGGCAGCTCGCTGAGTTTACTCTGGGTTTCTCCCAGTCGGCTGCACCAAGCCCCACGGACAACTTTTCACAGGGGCTGAGACTTGAGGGCTGGGCAGTGTTTGGCCTCCTTCTTCTCTCTGACTGCAAATATATGTCTTCCCCTCTTCGGAGCATCCGGGCCCTCTTCTCAGGCACTCTGCTGAAGCAAAGCCTTCTTGCCACCCTTTCATTGCCTAGGCCCAGTGTGGCAGAGGGATTCTCTCCCATGCACACTGATGGAGATGCAGAAGAAGTTGCTGCCTGCTGGGAATAGCCCTACCTCTGCCCTGTGCCACCACCAGCAGCTCAGGCAGCCGCCAGAGATTCAGCTCTCAGGGCATCCCAGCTTGTAGTCGCTCAGCATCAGCCAGGAAAAGGCCCCTAAGGAAGGATGTTTGTTAGCTGCAGCATCTCTCCTGCTGGCCAGGCTTCCATAGCTGCGCAGCCGAGACCTCAGCAAGCTCAGCTCACCCGCCCAGGGACGGCAGTGCTTCGATCGCCTCCGGGCGTTCAGCTCAGCAGGATCCCTCGCTGCACTGCTCTGCGATTGGAAGCATTTTCCAGCCCAACGCTTGCTAGGAAAAGAGAAATACCCCAAAATGAGAGGTTTTGTGGGGAGGGGATGTGATGCTGGGGTGAATGGATCGACGTCTAGGCAAAGGAAAAGGAGAGCCCTTCCTGTGCTGGTTACTCTGCCTCTAAAACAGGCACTCCTATCCCAGGACCAGCTTTGGCATCCCTTTATAGGATTACAATATTATCGCACATTAAGACACAAGCTAAGCCCTATTTTTCATGTGTGCACAGGGGAAAAGGCAAGGCGGGAGGAGGGCCCGCGTATTCTTGTTTAGGAGCCAAAGACTAATGTGCCCAGCAAAGCAAAATTAACCCAAATACTGTGATTATGCAGAAAAAAAATCTGCCGGAGAATGTCATTTCACCAGCGATATCCTGCAGTTTTCCACCGGCGAGAGTTCGAGAGGTGGCATGGTAACAGAGTACATCAGGGCAGGCATTTGACTGGAAGCATTAAATACCTCAGAAAGGTGAATGGCCAAGGTCTTCCCGATAATTAAAATGTGTGCAGTCTTCATAGACCAAGGAAGGGACAGAGCTATTGTTTAAACAGGTAATTAGAGCTGTATTTTAAGCAAACTCAAGGCAGTAACGAGCTCTCTCAGATGGGGAGAGCAGCTCTCCTGCTCCTGGTTCCAGCATGAATAACTATTGCCCCCCCACCTGCTGCCGGGGGATGGCCACGGTGCTCCCAGCCCCACTCCCCAGCAACTGCATCTGGTGGGGGGAAAAAAAAAATTCCTATTTGATTTCACATTTTTCACTCCCTGTCTCCTTCCTTCTGCGTTCAGGTTCAAGAGAATTGGCTGAGCCACTTTTTTTTATTAGAGCAGCAGCAGAAAAAAAAAAAAAAAGGACCCAGTCAAGCCCCAAGGGAAGGGAGGAAATAGCATGAGCCAGCGCTAGCTCTCGCACGCTCGCACACGCACACACACACACGCTCCCCATCCACACAGGAATAGAGAAAGGGCAACGATCTGGTGGAGCTGCCGTAGAGGCAAAATCAGCCACCCCCACCCCACAACCCAACCCCACCTCACCAGTCTCCTCACCAGCCAAACCCATGTGGAGGACCCCCGGGGATGTGCCATAATCTTGTTTTGGACAGCTAGGGATGCACGCTCTTCTGCTGGGGGGTCCGCATTCGAGCTAGGCAGGGAGAGACTCAAACCCTCCTCAGTGCTGAGGATGGGGCCAGGCAGCCCTGCTCCCCCCCTCCGGCTCTGCCTCCTGCAAAGGGCTAATCCCTTCCTCACCTTCTCGCTGCTGGCTCCTGATCAGGTTTCCACGTTAGCTGGGGGGTGGAGATGCCGACTTCTAATTAACCCCCTTGTACGCAAAACCAGAGAAAACAATCAGACCCGGGGGAAGGCAGGGAGGCGCCTTTGCACCGTCAACAGCCTTCCATGAAAAATATATAAGGGCTAGACATCAGCGATGAGGAAACAGGAGAGTACAAAGAACTGCGCTCGGCTGCCCGGCTTTGCAGCCCGTATTATCTGGGTTGATCTGACAGGTCAAAAAAAAAGCCGAAAACAAAACACCTCAAATTGCAAAGGGCTTTGGAGCAGCCTGACAACCAGGTTTGTGGGGAGCAGCGGGGTGAGGGCACGCTGCTCTGACATAGCGCACGGTGAGGCAAAAGCTCCTGGAAAGCAAAGGGCAGGTGGCATCTGGGAAGAGCCCACGGCTGTGGGCTGGCCACAGCGATAGTCTTACGCGCCGGTTTGTTTGGAGCCTGGCTTCAGAAGCCAGGGCCAAAGTTTTGTATGGAAAACTCAGGATGAATTTTTGCTCTGTGTTTTGCTCCAGAGTATTGCTCCAGAGGAGAAGATGGATGCCAGCGAGTGCGGAAGGGCGGGCCTGTTTTGAACCTGGCATCTCTCCACCCTTTGGGAGTAGAGCTGGAAGACAAGGCACAACACAATGAAGGGGGACATCTTCACCCCTTGAACAAGTCACCATGCTCAGAGTCACCTCTTTGACAGTCAAGGAGGGCTTTGGCCAGTTCCCTGAAGTTGATTTGTTTGCCTACATTTTTTCTTAAATGTCAGGTTAACCTACAGTAAAGACAATACCTGCAACACGCAGAAATCTTTCTCCTTTCCACTAGAAAGGGTGGGAAAGGAGATGAGCGAGTATGTTTTTGCTGGTTTTGACTGCCCGCACAGTGCTGCATGACCTTCAGAAATCACTTCTATCTCTTGTGAGTCTCAGGATATCAGGAGGTTTTGTTGCAGCCCCAGCTCCCGGAGTCCTGTGATAATGTGAAACTGTCGCTGCTCTCTTGTCTTCTCTAGCTCTCCTTCCTGCAAGAAAGCTGTTAAAATGTTAATGATGGAGGGAAAGCAGGGGGAAAAACTCATCTATATGATCTATTAGGAGCAATTAAGGTCAGATTCGCTGTCCTCCACAGCTGGAGGTGCTCCGCACTGCTCGCTGGCCAGGGCTGCCGTTCGGGGCTCTGGCAGCACCTGCCGTGCTAGTGAGAGCCCGCAGCGCTCCTGCAAGAAGCAGGAGAGGATGCAAGGTTAGCCCAGGTCTGGAGGAAACTCCCCCTCCTGACTTCTTGACTAAAACATCCCTCCAGGAGCTGGCTCATAGCTGCCGGTGTGTCAGAAGCTGTGAGTCTCTGCAGCGGCTGCTGGGGGTCTCACCCCCAGCCCGTGGGAGCCAGGGGCTGAGCGCCTGGTCGGAGGGGAGCTGGGTTTCATGGGGCCGGGTTGCACCACTGGAGCATCTCGCAGCTCTGCCCCGGCATGGCTGGGCAAACCCTGGGCTTTTCCCAGGAGAGGGGGCAGCCTCGACAGCACGACGCAAAACAGCTCTGTCTCCTGACCTCCACAGTGGGCTGACTTTTAAATAGCTCAGAACACAGACGCCCCGGTGACTCATACTGCGAAACTGGGTTTTTTCAATTTTTTTTTTTTTTTTTTTTTTAATAGTAGGAGCGCTGCTCCATCAGTCAATTACTTGAAGAGCCACTCTAATTTGGCACCCAATTGTTTCCCCAGCTGCTGCTGCGTCTGATCTCTGCTGTGGGCTGCAGGAGCAGGCTGCCTGCACAAGGGAAGGAACACAAGTGCCCAAGGGATGAGGAGGTGGCAGGGGAGGGCTGGGCTGCCTGGCTGAACAGTCCCGCGCCCACAGAAAAGCAGCACTAAAAATGTAGGTGTTAAAAATATTTCGGGGTCACAGGGGATTGCTGGATAATAAAAATGACTTTGAGAGGTGGCAATGGGAGGGACAGGTCCTAGCGGCAGGGGAGCAGCCTGCCAAGGCTGGCCCGGCCACGGCAGCTCTCTGCGAGCCGTGGCCACAGCCGCCACTGCTCAGTAATGAATGTGATGTGACATTTACGGCTTTTTCCACTGTGGATTTCAAAATCGCTTCACAAAGGTTGCTTAATAGCACTGTCCCCTTCCTCGCTTCCTCTCTCTGCCCTCTCCCTATTTAATATAAAAAATAAGTGACTTGCCTCCCATCACGCGAGAAGTCAGCAGCTGAGCTAGCAGCAGACCACAAGTCCCTGACCTCTGTCTCCTGCCCTTTAGCCCCTATAAGCACTCCCTTTTTCCCAAGAAATCCAAGAATAGGAGCCGTACCACGCAGCTGTTTTTAAGTCAGCAAGGACTTTCGACTGAAAAATTGGAGGCTTGTTTTCAGCAAGGAGCCTTGATTAAAACTGCAGTGCCTCCCAGGCACTGCGAGGGGCTGCGGGTGTTGCGGTGAGGGAAGTGGATGTGATGCTCCCCGCTCCGGGATGGAGGTTCCCAGAAGCACAAAGAGGTTCTGGTGTAGCTCCAGCCAAATATGTGTCTCCAGGCAGTAGCTCCTCTTTTGCTCTTTTAACACAAGCATTTCCATATTCTGTCACATGCACACATGCATGCATTCACACACACACATGCAAACGCCTGCCTCAGCCTGTGCTGCTGCCACCAAACTGCTCCTCCAGCTGCACCCGCAGGCAAGCAGGCAGGCTCCCCATGTACCCCCGGCAGAGAGCAGCCCCTGCCTGCGCAGCCCCTCAGCTGCACTCCTACCCCTCTGTTTTACCTCCTGGGGCCTGTTCACATTGGGACATATGCAGCAGCACTTCCAGCCAAGGGCAAAGAAGCAGCATGCTTGTTTTAGAGGAAGCCCGTCCATGCTGTGTGCAGTGCAGACAGAGCTGTCTGTGGAAGGAGAGGCTGTGGCAGGAAGGCAAAAGATGGGTAAAATATTCCTGCCCTTTTCTAGTCCAATTCTTGGACTAGACCCTGCGAGATTTTTTAGCGTCTCCTCACAGTGCATAGACTGACTTAAGGCACATGGCATTCTTTTTCTTCTTGGCAGGAAAATTAGGATTACTCAAGGCACTCACATACACATATGCACTCACACACACATATGCACTCACACATGCACATATACACACGTGTATGCACTGCTGCCGCCTGTAACAATGTATCAGGCCCTCAAAAGTCACTCCCGCAAGTTTGCTCCACCAGGCTGGACCTTTCCGCCTTAGTCTGCCAGTACATTGCCTGCTGAAACAGCCAGCATCCCCCAGACAGCAGACAAGCCGTGGCACCCCAGCTGCAGAGCTCTCCAGGGGCTCCAGTGAAGCTCCTGCAGTCCTGGATTCGGGCCACTGCGTCTGCAGGTGATGAGGTCTGAGACCCAGGACTTGCTTTGACGTGCTCATGGCAGCTCCTGCTCGAAGGCATTTGTGCTCCCCATGAGCTGGCACCTCCTGAGGGCAGGTGGCTCCCTGCCAGAGGGGAGGAGACGCAGACCCGTGCCGATGGGGCTGGGTCACTCTCCAGCAGGCCAGGTGAGAGAGTCCCAGCCAGATGGAGCCAGGAGAAAGCACCACCAAGTTGTTGGCCAACTTAGGATGTGATGTTGGCTTCACAGGAAGCTACTTGGCTGCCTCTCCCTGAATCAAGATTCAGTGATGCCAGGAGACAGGCACAGCGGGGAAACTGAAAGCAAAAAATGGCAGAGTGGATGGCAACTCGACATTAATTCATTTTTACCATATGTCTGACTATTCATTACACTCTACCATTCTGTTCTACAACACTCCTGGGGGTCTTCCATGCCATTTTATGGCTAGCGGGGTTCCTCTTTGCTTGCGGCACCGCATTACCACGCTCCCAGGCTAATGGCTCACGAGGTCCTGCGGCAGGCGTAGCCCCATTCCGTGCACGGGCAGCCACGGGCAGCAACGTGCTGCGGCGCTCACAGCCGTCCCCGCCACGCCACGGGCCTGCCAGGTCACCTGGCACAGGGGACTGTGCCCCGGGGAGCGCTGGCGGGCGGGTGCCACCTGCTACAAGTACGCTCTGGCACCTGCCGAGAGACCCCCGCTGAGAAGCAACGGGCTTTTTTATGGATTTGCAAATTATTCTGTATTTCTCTGTGGTCTCCCTCCAGAGTGTGTTCCTGGCACGGGACCAAGTCCCAGCTCCAGCAGCGAGCGTGAGTCATCCTGGCAGGCAGCGGTCCGGGAGGGGGAGGATCACCCAGCCTGGGAAGCGAACGGCACGGCTTTTCCGTGTGCGCGCTGTCTGCAGCAGCAGCAGCGGCAGCAGCAGCTGTTTCTCTTTGTCGGTAGGAGGGTTGAATTAGCGGCCCCCTTGCCTGGATCCAGCCGCCCAGCCCCTCGTACGCCATCGCGGCTTCTGACCCTCGCTCCCATCACACGCACATGAAGCAGCAGTGAGCTGCCTACACAGCTGCCTGCACTCTGCCCACTATGCCTCACCGGCTGAGCTCCTGTCCAGAGTCTGAGCAGACCCCGTCTTCTTTAGGCTGCAAGCCCTGGACCAACTCCTCGTGGATCAGCCCCCATGAGGGACTTCAAGGGGAATCAGAGGGCGTTCTGCATGGGGAGGTGCAGGGGTCTCTCCAGATCTCAATAAGAAAGGCACAACAGCAGGTAGCGTAATAATAAAATTGCTTTATTAATAAGATAAAATAAGAAGAGGAATATATAGAGAAAGTAATTCTTATGTCCCTTCAGATGCTGGGAACCCCACTTACCATGCAGCATCAGATGGCCTCCAGATGAATAGCCACAGCACAGACCGCAGATCCCATCATTGAAGGGTTGGGTCTCCCTCCTATACCATGGTGCCTTTAATCTCGCGCAACAAACAAAATCATATATCTTCTTGTGACAGGTAGGGACGTTCTCTCTTTCAGGATGTCCGCCAGAGCGCAACACTGACGGCACGAGGCCTCTCAGCATGTTCCCTTACACCTTGCTGCGTACATGGGTCTGCAGCCCCCCCAGTACAGGGCCCAGCAGAGCAGTTGGGGTGTAGGCTTGCCCAACATCACTAGCTCCTCAGAGTCTTCCACAAGGCTCCCAACAGGGAAAAGACTCTTACTTTTCTTTCTGTCAGATGTCCTTTTCCTCTAAGTTTTCGTGCCTGCTAGTGACCACAGACTGAAGCCCAATCAATGTAGCTGCTGTCATTGCTTCCCCCAAAGGGACATGCAATTAAAATCATCAGCGTTGCTCTGCGTAAAACACAGGGGCAAGCTTTGCCTTCACAAACAGTTTTATTTCATCCCTTAAATTAGAGCATCAAAATCCTCTTACAGGGGGGCTTTAGTTTCCCCATGTAATACTGATGATAAAAAACTGCTTCAACATGCTATTTTAAGGGGTTCCAGGTGCATATACTTGCAGTAGGACTAGCATGGACTCAGTACAGCAGTGACCTGAGAAGCACAGGTACACACATTTCCTGGAGCACCCTGGGGATGCTAAGATTGTGTCTGATGTGAACGGCCATTCACCAACAACTCTATCAAGACAATCAAGGCTTCCCGCGTCTGCCTTCTTTGCCATCAGGGACAAAATAGAGCTCCCCTCCGTCTGACGCTCCCTTCACTCTGACACTCCTCAGACCTGGAGAAAAGCACCCCAGCAGCTGTGTGGGAGGAGTCCGCGAGGCTGTGTGGGGAGATCCGACTCCCAGTCCTACGGTTGCAAGACATTCAAAGCCCGAAACACACGTGCTCGAGGGGATAACTGATGCTTTTGCTGTTTGTCCATCCCTAAGGCCACTCAGTAACCCACTCCTGGAAGTCTTTTCATATCCTGCTTCCACTTTGCTGAAGCATCTGGTCCCTAGTAGCTGTGCTCCTTCACAGCCAGTTTTCCAAAGAGTCGGTGTTTTGATGCAGCGCTGCTTTCATTTGAGATCCCTATTCTGTGCCAAACCAGGAACTGGGGAAGGGTTGAGGGGAGAAAAGTATTTTAAAAGCAGTATTTGTATCATTTATATCAAGACTCAGATGCAGTCTTTTGTGGCACTAGGACAATCTCCAGAAAAGGGGAAAAAGGCTGCAGATATTCCCCTTAGTTTACCTGGGAACCCAGAGGCAGATTTCCCCTTGTGCTGTGTTTGATTTTTGCAATATTGCCTCCATGTAGGAATGACTTTTTCTGCTGTGGGAAAGGAAGCGTCCCTGTTGAACACTTCAGGAACCTGACTTTATTGTTTTCTTTTTTTTTTTTTTTTTTTTGCATTCGCCTCCCGCACAGTTCCTTGGCGGGTGCCTGACGACAGCAGGCAACCCTTTCGGCGGCACGCCAGCTGTACGAACCAGCAGCCCTTCCTGCCAGGACCAGGAAATCACTGCTGCAGCTTGTGGGGCTGGGAGGCTGGCTGCTGCCCACAGCAAGGCAGGGCTCTCCCCACCCTTCCTGCCAGTGGGATGAGAGCTGCTGGTATGCCCGGGGAGGGATTTACCGATCCAGCGTTCTCCCTTTTCCAGTTTGCAAAATGTTCATCAGCAGCCTGCAACCATCTCACGTTTATTTAATTTAATGAACGAGTTTCACCGAGAGGCGCTGAGAAAATTCCACACCTAAATCGGTATTTGCGTTCGTATTGGCACATTTCCTAAGGAACCTGAAATCATTTATGCTGCCTTATTGGCTACCTGCTGTAGCTAATTAACAACATGAATTAGCATGGAACAATCCCAAATTCAGTTTTTGGAAAAGCACCTAGTTTTTGTCCCTGAGATTAAAAGATATCAAATCACATACATAGCACAATGTGTATGATACATTATATATGTGTGTGATGCACATATACCAAATGCAAACCTAAGCAATCATAGATAAGAGCTTACTGATGTTAATCTGCTTCAAATCATTGTTCAAACTACTTGAGAGACAAACATGCATTCAGTGACCTTGCAGAGCATGCAGTTCCTCAGCTGACGCGATGCAGAAAGCTCCCAAAATAAATGACTAAATTCTCACCAAATATGCACGCCAAAAAGGGTGGGCTAGAGAAGTACCCAGATGAACCCCAATAGCCACCAAGAATATAGGAGAGGATCACATCACTTCTGCCAGTAGAGTAAAGGTAGTAAGACCACTTAAAAAATATCTGAGTGATGCTTTCATGAAAGATCTGTTCCTGAGGAAGACTCCTGCTCCTGAAGGAGCCATTGCGGAGCAGCCCTGAAGCCAGCCAGAGGATTTGGAGGGCAACATCATGGGTACATGCAGACGAAGCTCATGCCAGCAAGAGGGAGACCTGCAGTCCCTGCGGGAGACCTCGCCAGCGGGAAGCAGGGCACCCAAGGGAGGGCCAGGAGTGGGGGACACGGTGACCGGCGTGATACAGTGCTGGGACAGGCTCTGTATTAAAAGCGTCTCTGCCAGTTCCTTGGAAACGACCGAGAACTGAAAGCATCAAAGAAATAAAGCTGTTGCCAGCTGGAGGAACAATAGGCAAGCCGGAGCTATCTTTAGCTCATGGGATTAAATTCAAATTGCAAATGCAAAGGCCTCCCTGGAAGAAAAGGCCTTCCCGCACTACCGAGCGCCAGCGTAAGTGCACAGCACAGCCCGGCACCGGCGAGCATCCGCAGCCCCTTTGTCATCCCCTGCCCCTCTGAAGGAAGGGTAAAAGGAGAGCCGGAGGGGAGGGGGAGCCCGTCCCTGCCTGACTGCAGCCCTCCCAGAAGTCCATATTTTTCCCTGGGAGGGATGCTCCCGGCAGGATGCTGTGCTTCGGCAGCAGCCCCGTGGGCTCCAGCATCGGTACCCGTCCAGATGCAGCCACACAGACCTCAGCACGGGCCAGTTTTTCCTGCTTCTCGTTCAGGGAGGCAGTAGCAGGCGGCAGCTGGATGTACGAGCACTCAGCACAGCCTCCTGCAAAATCATCAAGGGGCTTGTCTGTGTCTCCAGGACAGCAGTGTGGGGCCCAGTTCAGAGGCGACCCTGAGTTCGACGAGAGATGATAGAAACTGGCCCAGTGTACTGCTTCCTCTGAATCAGCTGGGTAGTAGCTTGTGCCCCCTCAGTCTACAGGCAGTGGCTCTGAATCCCTGGCCCACCGATGGCTCCTGAGGGTCCCTCACAGCACAGCAGAGGAAAGCAAGTCCTCAGAAGCAGTTTTCAGGCTCTGCCCCTTCACCAGAAAAGCTGTACAGACTGAAAATTAAAAAACAGTCCAGCACGGCTCTGTGGCAACCAGGACATAGAGGAGGACTCTCAGGAAGACATCCTTGCTGCCGCCCTCTGAAAGGGGGGTGTTGATGTGCAAGCCTAAACCAGATTTGGCTGGCTTAGGTTCCATTAAAGGACACATTGTCTTGCCTTTAAGACACTGTCGTGGTTTAGCCCCAGCCAGCAGCTAAGCACCACGCAGCCGCTCGCTCACTCCCCCTACCCCGATGGGATGGGGGAGAGAATCGGAGGAGTAAGAGTGAGAAACCCACTCCTGGGTTGAGATAAGAACAGTTTAATAATTGAAATAAAATAAAGTAAAATAATAATAATAATAACAACAATACAATAATAATAGTAATAATAATATACAAAGCAAGTGATGCACAATGCAATTGCTCACCACCCAACGACTGATACCCAGACAGTTCCCGAGCAGCGATCGCTGCTCCCCGGCCAACCCCCCCCAGTTTCTATACTGAGCATGATGTCATATTGTATGGAATAGCCCTTTGGTCAGTTTGGATCAACTACTCTGGCTGTGCCCCCTCCCAGTTTCTTGTGCACCTGGCAGAGCGTGGGAAGCTGAAAAGTCCTTGCCTAGCATAAGCAGTACTTAGCAACAACTAAAAACATCAGCGTGTTATCAACATTCTTCTCCTACTAAATCCAAAACACAGCACTATGCCTGCTACTAGGAAGAAAATTAACTCTATCCCAGCCAAAACCAGGACAGACACTTTAAGATGTTGTCCTAATGCATCGTTTCGCTTTCAGACGCTAGCTAGAGTGTGCTAGCTAAGGGGCTGACAGCTTACTTAGGTCTGACAGCACACATCAGGCTGGCTGACCGCAGGCTACCTCTACGCCATGCCCTCCAGGTAGCTAAGCTCGCTCTGAGCCAGCTCCTGCTGCTCCCGGCTGCCAGCTTGGCTGACAACCCCGCCGCGGAGCACGGGACACAGCCCCAGCAGAGCTCTGGGCCGCCGTGGCTACCTGACTTCATTCGTTTATAGCCGCTGCAGCTACCTGACTTCATTTGTTTATAGCCATCCCCGGTGGCTGCAGCGCAGCAGGGCTGTGGGCAGCACGGACGGTCCCCGCTCACACAGTGACTCAACTACGTGAGGTGCCGGGACACCGTGGCCCCAAATAAAGAGACTTTGAATCTGGTTCCTGCTGTACCAAATCAGAAAAAACCCAAGCTGCGAGTTAGGGATCGCAGGCACGGCAAAAAGAGAGCAGGGGGGGCTGTTGCCTGATAACTTGCTTAATGAATTGCAGGCTTCTGAGCTGGTTCCTTCAGCTGGGGAAATCCAAGAAACACCTCACACCCAAGTGCTAGGAAATTGGTTTAATAGCCTCGGCGCCCATAATGAAACACCACTGGGGAGCAGAGGTCCCACCTCTCACCTTCGTGTGCAGTTTTCATGTTCTAAAAAACCAACTTCTCTCTGATTCCACCAAGTGTTTCAAGGTGTTGTTTTAGAGTCACAACAACAATTTCTAATGACAGGGTAAATGACAGTCGCAGAAGATCAAGTGTGCAGCCGTCCAGCTAGGGCTATGTGCAAAGCCTGCCAGCAGTGCAGCGATTTTTAACTCCGTGCTGCAGTCATCTGCATTTTTATGTTTGTTTTTTTTGTTTTTAAGCAGCCGCTTAGCGGTATCTGGAGGGCATTTGCTACTCTAATAGTCAGCCTGAACGTGTGTGAAAGGAAGGGCTTGAACAAGTGGCTGAGCTCTTTTAGGAGAAAAAAAAACGGAATTCCTGCTGGCTGCTGCAGCACAGGAGCCAGGGGAGAAGGCAAGGAAAGCTGTGCCTCCGCCTCAGCCCTGTTTCCCGAGGCAGGGAAGTGAGGAAAGCCTCTCTGCAGCCGGGCAAGCTGCAGCTGCGGCAGCGTGCTGACACAGCCTCCGTCCTTGGACCGCCAAGGCGGACGTGCCAGCACACAGGGGGTTAACGGTGAAGTTATAACTTCAGCTGTTAAAATTCATGAGGTGTAAAATACAAATTGCACGTGGTGGATGAGCCGTCTTTAAAGTTTATATATTACTTTCCCCCGACCCTGCTCTGGTTCAAACCTCTGTTGGCACAAGCTAATTAGAGCTCACCAAATGGGGAAACGCGGCCTTGGTGGGGCGGCCCAGGTTAGGCAGGGGGGTCAGGTCAGCCAGGGCCCGTCCAGACCGTGTTTGTAGATGTTTGGCTACAGGAAGCCAGGGGAAACCCATGTCCTGCACATGCATGAACAATCACGGGTCAGAATTAATCGTTTACTCTCATTTCTTCCTCTTTTCAAACTTCTCAATTTGAAAGTTATGATGCACTGCCTTTGAAGTTTATGCTTTTTTGTTTGATTATTCCCACAGCTCGATTTAAGTAATTTCCCTATTAAAAAACCACCAACAAACCATTTTTAAATAGTTCCCACAAGAGTAAAGGTTTTGCTTTTTTTTTTTTTTTTTTACAACTAACTCCAATCTCATTTTTTTATGTGCACCTTATGACTTGGCACACAAATACCTTCCAGAACCAAGCTTTTTTGTGTTTTTGCTCATACTGTTCCTTTCTTCTCAGTACCACTACTTTCACCATCCTAGGGAGAGGGGGAGTAAGTGAAAAAAGGGCAGGTACTGACATCCATATGGGAGCACTATCCCCATCTGTAAGGGTTTCGCCATGCCTTTGACACAGTCTCCCATAATATTCTCCTTGGGAAGCTGGCAGCTCATGGCTTGGATGGGCATAGTCTTCGCTGGGTAAAAAACTGGTTGGGTGGCCGAGCCCAGAGATTAGTGGTGAATGGAGTTAAGTCCAGTTGGCGGACGGTCACGATCGGTGTTCCCCAGGGCTCTGTTTTGGGGGCTCTGTTTTGGGGCCAGCCTTGTTCAATATCTTTATCGATGATCTGGATGAGGGGATTGAGTGCACCCTCAGTAAGTTTGCAGATGACACCAAGTTTGGTGGGAGCGCTGATCTGCTGGAGGGTAGGATGGCCCTGCAGAGGGACCTGGACAGGCTGGATCGATGGGCCGAGGCCAACTGTATGAGGTTTATCAAGGCCAAGTGCCGGGTCCTGCACTTGGGTCACAACAACCCCATGCAGCGCTACAGGCTTGGGGAAGAGTGGCTGGAAAGCTGCCTGGCTGAAAAGGACCTGGGGGTGTTGGTAGACAGCTGGCTGAACATGAGCCAGCAGTGTGCCCAGGTGGCCAAGAAGGCCAACAGCATCCTGGCTTGTATCAGGAATGCTGTGGCCAGCAGGAGCAGGGAGGTGATTGTCCCCCTGTACTCGGCACTGGTGAGGCCGCACCTGGAATACTGTGTCCAGTTTTGGGCCCCTCAATACAAGAAAGACATTGAGGTGCTGGAGCGTGTCCAGAGAAGGGCAACAAAGCTGGTGAAGGGTCTGGAGCACAGGCCTTATGAGGAGCGGCTGAGGGAACTGGGGTTGTTTAGCCTGGAGAAGAGGAGGCTGAGGGGAGACCTTATCGCTCTCTACAACTACCTGAAAGGAGGTTGTAGTGAGGTGGGTGTTGGTCTCTTCTCCCAAGTAGTTAGCGATAGGACGAGAGGAAATGGGCTCAAGCTGCGCCAGGAGAGGTTTAGATTGGATATTAGGAAAAATTTCTTCATGGAAAGGGTGGTCAAGCATTGGAACAGGCTGACCAGAGAGGTGGTGGAGTGCCCATCCCTGGAAGTGTTTAAAAACGGGTAGATGTGGCACTTCAGGACATGGTTGAGTCTAGTCTACCCTTGATTGGTTTAGTGTGGACTTGGTAGTGTAGGTTAATGGTTGGACTGGATGATCTTAAAGGTCTTTTCCAACCTAAACGATTCTATGCCCTAGGTGACCTTATGTACTCTCATCCAGAACTCAGTCCCCAAGGGGATTTTACTTACGTAATTCTTTCCCCACCCGAGAAAGACTTAGGGATCAGAGATTCAGTACAGAAAAAAAATATGTAAATATCCAGAGCAAGGAGAATGAGCATCAGCTTATGCATAGCTGACTGAATTGAACACAAACAATGATTGAGAATAGGATGGGCTGGAAGAGGAAATTTAAATATTTATCCTAAACGCTCTTGCTTTGCATTTCTTGAAATAAATTACTCCCAGCCATTGCAGGCAGAGATTGTTGATTAATTCCAGCAAAGGCAGAGAGACGGGAAAAATTACTGTACATCGTCTATTTCTGAGTTTCAGACGGCGCTTTTCATTTTTCTTTGTAGTCTTTGTGATTGGGCTTTTTGATTCCAGGGTGATTTGTGGGCGGTTTGCAGAGGAGTTTGCTGCTCACGTCATATGTAGAGATATAGATAGCGAAGCACCGTCACACGTACCGTATGAGTAGGAAGCGCTTTTCAATCGGTGGAGGGGGCGGGGGGAAACACGGGCTGTAACCTGGCCAGAAGATATTGGGGTGAGCAGCACAGATGCCCTGAAGAGCTGTCTGCTGAGAGGGACCCATGCCGGGGCTGCTTGCACCCCGATCCCTCTCAGCCACCAGCAAAAGCAGTAAGCACCGGGAGGAGAAGCCGAAACCAGGATGCTGTTACAGCTGGTTGAGCCGCGGCTGACAAAAATGCCCTGGGGGCGCTGGCAATCGGACATAAATTAGAGCAGTTGTGAAGCTGCTTTAGTTTATACGCAGGCATCGGTCCAGCCCCAGCTGCCTCAGCGCTGGAGGAAGGTCTTAAAGCAGCTTGTCCTTCCTCACACGCCTGGCCCAGCGCCGCGCACAGGCTGCCCGAATGAAGGGGACTCCCCATCCCACGTGAGCGTTACTTCTCCCTTGGCCAAAACGGGTCCGCTGGTGTTAACGGTAGCAAACCGCAGGCTGGTTGTGTTGGTATCTCGGTGGTTTTAGGGAGGCTGCAGCATTTAGCCTGGTCTGAGTTATAGGGGATGTCTCAAATAAGGCGCTGTAATTTGCTCAGTGTGAATTCAGTGAGGGAAGCTGTCCACACAGCTATGGAAAAAGGTGCTTTGTAATTTTTTTCCAGCCTCAGGAGTCAGAGCTGAGCTTTGCACGCCCTCTGAAACTCCGTGAGCAGCTGCACTGCGATGCGCATAATGAAAGACTGAAACAGCTTAAAAACGCTGCCATACGGGCTAATCCCTCTGAAACCCCGAGA
Organism: Pelecanus crispus; assembly: GCF_030463565.1. Classification (NCBI taxonomy): domain Eukaryota; kingdom Metazoa; phylum Chordata; class Aves; order Pelecaniformes; family Pelecanidae; genus Pelecanus; species Pelecanus crispus. Next base: position 130,568,916 of record NC_134643.1, on the reverse strand, counting down.
AAGTCTGAGCTGAATTGTCACTTGGCTGCTCTCTCCATGCCCCATGCCTGCTCGCTCGCCGCCCCGAGCACACGTCGGTCCAGCTGTGGAGCAGCCGCTGTGCTGCGGGGTGCTTGGCAGAGGCGGCAGCGCTGCCGGCACTGCCTCCGACAGCGGCTCCCCGGCACAGCCGGCGCATGCGGTCCCGGCTCCCTCTGCGAGGGGATTTTCTCACGTGCCAGCTCAAACCACCCCTCCTGTGGCCTGCGGCAGGACCTCCGCCTGCAGCCATGTCAGCCGTGAACACTGAGCGACACCTTCAAAAGCAGCCAAAAGCCATGGCAGAAAATCAGCTCATCCCAGGCAGGCACAGGCTGGGTGGCTCTCCCTGCTGCTTCCAGTGGTGCCTGAGGGGCCGGGGGCCAGGCAGGACGGCAGCTGCACTTGAGGGTGCCATAGGGTCTCGCTTCCACCTCCCTCCTCAGGGCTCGGCCCAAGCTCCGCAGGTTTGCGCACTGCCTGCAAGGGAGCCGAGCTGGAGGCTGAATTTCCTTGCCGTGACATGCAAGGCTCCAGCGGAGGACATCAGAGGGGCTCGGCAAATTCAGAAAACCATTGCAAACCAGAGTCACAGGTAACAAAGCAGGTACTTTCTGCTGGCAGCTCTGCTAGCTGGCTTGTAAGTAAGCAGCAGCACAACCATAGCTGTCCCAGAGGACGGCTGGAAGGGAAATGGAGCACCTTCCTTTCCTCCGTTGTCACTGGGATTCAGTGAAAGCCACACTGCCATTTGCAGCTAAGCTTTTGCAGACAGTGCCGTTGCACACAGGGGGTCTGCAGGCAGTAACAGTGCACAGTGACACAGATAAAATTGTGTCCCAAGAGCTGAGACTTTGTAGTGTGAAACAGATTCCCGGCGCTCCCACGAAACATCACTGCCTTTTCAGTGAACATGGGTGTCTCACTGGTTTCTCCATTTAAAGGCATTTCTAATGTTTCCCTCTGATCTTGTTTTCTTTCCTATAATCAGTGAGAGTGAGACCCTGGGGTTTTCTGGAAATCCAGTCAGAGACTTCTCTGCACCTGTGGATACCCTGTGAGGTGTGGAAGCCCACCCTACCTGCTTACACCGACCACTGTCCAAGGAGCAGTGGAAAGTCTTTTTATTTTGGCCAGAGCTTTGAATCACTGTGGTAACATCAGCAGCACATTAGGGCCAGCGTGTTACTTTCCTTATTCTTCAGTCATTGTCTTGGAGCTTTTGATAAACAGCCAGATAGACTGGAGAGGCGATAGAAATGTCCCCACGCTGGATGCCGGCACCATCACTTGACATTGGGCAGCACTAACATATAAGAAGCCAGTATCCCTGGCCTCTGCCTCAATTCAAAAGCCTGGGACTGCTTTTCCACACCAGCCATGCTATGTGTTGAGTTAGCCAACACGGACAGCCTGCTGTCAGCACGGGCTGAGCCCTTCCACCTCCCTCACAGCCAGCTGTGTCTCGCCTTGGACTCACAGCCATTGCCTCCTCCAGCGGAGCAAGCGTTAGACTCCAAGCGTTAGGAAACTAAAGCATAAAGCATTAGGAAGCCCCCAGAAAATCTCCATGAAGAGAGCTGTGGCCACAGCAGCTGTCCGGTTCATAGGTCAGAAAGGAAGACCTACTTTTCTGGCCAGAGCATCCTCCGTTACCATGTCAGGGCAAGGCCGTGCCAGTTGTGGCTATGGGGTGGCAGGCAGCGGGTGCGAGGCATGTCTGGGCTCCGGTACCATGCGAGCTCGGGTGGGTGGCACCAAGCACAGGGGTTTGAGAAAACAGCCCTGGTCACCCAGGCTGTCGGAGCCAGCAGCCAGCGGAGGAGGTGCCCAGCAGGGTTGGGGAGCCAGCAGTCGCTGCCTCCCCATCAGCGCTCATCACACGTCCAGCACTGGTAAGGCTGGCTACCTTATCACTGGACTTAAGAGAAACAAGAGGCTATTAAACCACTAGCAGAGCCTGGGGGGGAAGAGTCTTGCTGATTCAAGATACACAGAGGGATTTTAAAACCCGGGCTTAGGAATAAAAAGCAAAAAGAGGTTGCTTGGAGGCAGCGCTTTTCAAGAAACCTGCAATGTAGTGACCACCTGAGGTTAATCCAGGCAGAGTGGGTGGCAGGCATAAGGAATTACTTGATTGCGGGGGACGGACCAGCTGAATAAGGGATTTATTTGTGAGAAGGGCAGAAAAGGAGGGCTGGAGGAGTAAGCAACTTGGTGGTGAGCCTTTTCACAGCAAGTGATTAACTGCAGTTTCTAATGAGCAGGGGGAGACCAAAGCTGACTGCTTTTTTGAAGCCATTTCGATAACATTGGTCCCAATGTAATAAGCTATTTGTTTGTGCCTACTGGCAGGGACAGCAAGTCGCTACGGAACATAATCCTCTAGACCCGGCGCCATCAGCTCATTTAGAAGTGTCAGCAACAGCATCCAAAAGAGCTCAGGCCCCATCACAACAACCGTCCCAAGCGCTATTTAAATGCCTCGCGCTCTTTTGTGCTCTTTCTCTCTCTTTCTGCCCTCTCCTTACCCTATTCTTCTCCCGCTCCAAGCCGTGGTGGGGCTGCTTCCCAGCCCCATGGCCCTGGGCTGGCTAGGAGGCTCAGGGCGGGCTGGCCGGCGGCCGGGGATCCCCAGATGACCTTCGAATCTCGTCCCTGCCAGTTCACTGAGCTGCCCTTTCTGATAAGCGTCACTGCCGGCGAAAGCAGGCAGATTATTGATGGGGGGGCGCAAGGGGGGGCAGAGGACCGAGGAGCCAGCGGGAGGGGGACACGGGTCAGCCCGCCCGCTCTGAATACTTGAGGAGGCTTGCCCGTTCCTTTGCGATGAGGGGTGCTTCTGGGAATCTGTGTTTCTCTGATAATTTTAATGAGTACACACACTTTCTTAAAATAGCATGAAAACATGACACAACAGGGCAATTAAATGCAACTTGAAGAACAGGCTGAAAACAACGCTGAACTCGCAGCCCCAGCCAAGCCCTTTCAACCAGTAACGCAACGCTCCTTTAAAGCCACAGATTCACAAATAAATGCCACCTTCCTGCCAGCTTCTTTATGAACTCCACTTGCTCCTTCGATGCTGAATCATTCCTTTTTCAAAGGTACTCCAGGTCGCCCACAAACTCAAAAATCCCAAAGCCCCACCTGGTTTCCCAGCATGTTTCCCAGAGCCACTACTGTCACGGTGTGTGTGGGGAGCCCGGTGTCACAGAGAGCTGCTGGTGGGACAGGGTGCATGGGCCAAATCACTGGCAGGCAAAGGGACCTCTTTTATCCCTCTCTTAGGGCCACGGATGACAAGGCTGCTTGTGTTTTGCCTGAAATACTGATGCTGGGTCATGTCAGAGCCTGGGTGGCTCTGGAGTGGGTGGACACTGGGAGTGGCCGTAGATTATTTTTATTAATTATTATTTATATTACCATAATTCCTTCTCCCAGCAGTTTCTGCAGCCCTTGCCTTTGGATATGTGCCATCTCTGGCAGGTGGGTGTGCCAAAACTCATAGGAGATGGAGGTCTTTGTGTGAGAAGGGCACACTCAATTTTCTTCTCTGAATTTGCTACCTGGATTCCCTGTTGCAAAACAGAAAGTCAATTGGTTGTGTGTGTCTCTGTTCAAAATCTGCTAAAGGCATGCAAAATACACCATGCCGCTATCTGTACACTTGGATCCACAGCACCTGATTTGCCTGCAGACTTCACACATACACTCACACATAATCTCTGCCTCTGTAAAGAATTGCTCGCAGGTCCTGCTCTGGCTTTAGCTCTCTCATAGTTCCTGGTAAAACCCTCCCTTCTCCAAGGGCTCCCTCTTTTTTGTCCGAGTCCCCCTACACTTCATTCCCTATCCTATTGGCATGAAGGATCACTTCATTTTTGAGTGCTTCCAGATTCCCAGCGCTGGTGGATCCCAGATTTGCGGGACCACTGTGAAAAAGGGTGACTGCAAAATGACCTGCTGAGTGCCACCTTCTCAGGGCAGGTTGACCGAACCTGCCCCCCAGGCTCGAGTGATAGCGGTAGGCAGGAGACTTTGCGCTTTGAAAGGCAGTTTTGTCTAAAAAGTTGGTTCAGATTTAGAGCCATTTGATCCCGTGGCCGCGGCCAGAGAGAACAGCGCAGCCGATGCCATGCTGGGCGAGAGACCTCGCCAGGGAATTACCGACGTCACTCAGTGCCGGCAGCCTGGATATAAATAGGCCTGCCCAACAGCTGCTGGGTCTCCACCCTTTTTTCCTTGCATGAACTTGTGGTTCCTGTTAAAGCTGCAGGATTATCTGAGGTCTGGCTGGAAAGGAGCAGATGTTCTGCAAACGACACCGAAAGCCCTGCGCCGTACGGCGCCGCGGACCTCCCAGGGCTCCCCCCTTGCACGCGCCGGCTAGCTGGGAGGGTTTGCAATTGGGACAGGCTTCCCTCTCCTGAAAAAAAACTTCCCACAACAAACTGTCATTAACAAAGTCACGCTTCTATGGTTATTTTTAAAATGAGGTGGAAAAAACAGGCTGAAGTTACATGTTTATCCATACAGCTGTGGAGAATAATGTTGTAAAATAACAAGCAAGCTTGTTTGTCTGGCTATGCCTCCCTCACTCTCAGCACAAGATCCTTACTTCAAAGGGAAAATGTAAGCCTCTCCCAGCCCCCCCCCCGCCCCGAATTTTTTTTTTCCCCTGAAAATCATTTTATTCCACATTTCCAAAGCATTGCCCAATTAATTACTTCTAGACAGCATCTCGCAGCACGGCTGAGCAATAATGAACGAATCCTTGTGGCTCACATGCTGGTGGCTTTAAAAAAAAAATTACTTTTAATCAGCTGAATGAGCACAGGGGCAAAGCCTATTGAACTCAAGCATAAGCAGAGAGCCCAGAGCAGCACCAAGAGCAGAGCGCGGCTGCGGTCTGCTTGGTCTGGCCCATGGCAGGAGCCTTCCCCTGAGCAGCTCCCTGGGGAAGAACAGGCAGGGCGCTACCTCGTGCACCTTGCAGCCGATCCTAGGCTGCTCATCAGGCAGGTGAAATGGTTTGTAAAACATTAGAGTTTTCTCTCTCTCCCACTCTCTCCTTTTTAAAGCCCCATTTTTCAAGCTGAGTGATTCCAATGAAAGTAATTTTCCTATGTTTCCCCTCCTCCACCAGTGCAAGGAAAGGTGCAGCAAAACTTCGTCTCTGCCTACAAAAAACACTAAGCAAAAGTTGTGCTTTCCCTCCAATGTCATTATTCCTTTTTCATAAGAAACATTTTGGGACTAGCACTCTCTTTCACTCTCTGTACAGCATTAAACAGCAATATCATCAGCGTGCTCGCTATCCCCTACTGCAGTCTGAATAACAAGGAGTAATAACAATTCCCACTCTATTTTCTGGTCCTGTTTCTGAGCAGGATGGATGCAGGCTTCTGTGAAGCACACAGCTCTTTGTTCCTGCCTTCCCTTGAGGTCTCTCGCAATAAGATCCTTTAACATCGCCTTGCTACACACTTCAAGCACCTTTGCTCCTAACCAGAACCTGCTATCAGGAACCACCCCCCGCCTCTGTATGCCTGTCTCGCTCCTGTTACAGAGCTTTAGGGTTTTTTAATTAATTAACTGTATACTGTTAAGGCACAATTTACTAATATTTTGACAGTTAGCAACATGCCTCTAACCCAGAAAATGCCTCGAAGCCCCGTACAATTCTACTTACTGATTGCATCTTCCTTAATCTGATCAGTGAAATAATATTTACTATACCAGATTAGTAGGAATTCTATACTTGGGGTGAATACTGTGGATTCTTTAGCAAAGATATTGCCTTTTCCTTGCTAAAACCTCAACACTCTGCAAATGTTGACCAGTGTATTGGTTGAAGATGACCAGCTTGTGAAGACATTGTCACATTTTCCTCCTCTCAAAATTTCAGTAAATGTTTCTGTCAGCTCCAGAAAAACTTGCAGACGGCTCCTCTGATCATCAGTGAATCACCTGGCCCACACATCAAGCATTGCCTCCTCCAGGGTGGAATGCAGCATGAGACGTTATGCAAAATTAATTGGTATTACACAGGCTGACTAAAAGCACTTCCTAGGGCAACAGGCTGCTTCTGCTTTTTCTTTTTTTTTTTTTTTTTTACAGAAAGGAGAGGATGAGATTCCCCCAAAACTGACCAATACAAAGCAAACCTGTGACTTTGGTGAGAGATTTGTAGCAGCTGCTGTTAAAGTTGATCTCCACCTGGTAAATGATAGCTCTCCTGAAAGCTATAGCCATTTTACTCCAAGAACTAGCTGTGATCTTTCCCGTGTTTCTTGCACTAGCTGGGCGTCATAATACCAAGCCTTGGACCTCCAGTTTCAGAAATTGCTCGTATTGTCTGCAAGTGTCACAATCACATTATCATCCATAATTGGCGGTGTATGGAGGAACTTCTTGGGGCCCTTCTAGCTCGCCACGGTCTGTCTCTTCTGCTTTGGCCATGCTTGATGCAATACAGGGAGTACAAATGTGGCTTGATTGGATTAAGGCCTTTATTTCTGTGAGGTCTGCTACTATTCACCAAGGTTTAATTAAATTTGTGACCTCCAAGTGGTCAGGGAATGTGTGTCAAGTCAGGCACATACAAAAACTGATTCATTCTGCAAAAGCTTTGGAGGTGGACAATGCCATTTTAATCTTTCATGATACCAATACCAAGAGAAGGGCCACAGCATCATCAAGTATTATGGTTTTGCTGAGCCTCTGGGACAAAGGTTTGAGCTGGGAAGGTTCAGGAGTCCAGGGGAAGGCAAGTTTCTCTCTTTATCCCTCTCTAGTTCCTACTGCTGAGTTGGTCCAGTTACACCAGGGCAGTGAAACCCTTCCTGAGAGACTGCATTCCATGGCAAAACCTGTGGGGCGTTTGGCACTGGAGGACTTGGTACAGCCTCTCCCTTCCCTCACAGCCCAACCCTCAGACACTGGCAACTCCCTTCCTCTGGGCAATCCCCTCCCTCACCCACTCTTCTCTCAGTCTCCTGCCTGTCCGTGGGCTCTCCCCTGCTCCAGCACTTTGTGGAGAAAAATAGGAGCAGCACAGGCCACGTTCCATGCAGATATGGTCTCTCTGTTGCTGGAAACAGAGGCAGGGAAAACAGAAGCATAACAGATTCTGCTGTGGAGAGATGCAAAGCAGAGCACAAAATTAGTCTTGTTGACTTTGCGGCCTCAGTGCCTAGTAATTTTGGTAGCATTGGGTAGGGCACGCTTTTCGGATTGTAACCCCACCATGGTCTAATTGCATTGACCATCACTACTACAAACCCTGTGGGAGCGCTGGGATGAGTTTGGCAGTAATATATGCCAGTCAACTACTTTGGAAGTAGCGTCCTACTTTGGCAGAAGGCAGTCCTCATATCTCAGCTGGAAGGAGACTCTTTGCCTCATTTTCTAGAGAGCTGGTGGGTGACCTGTTGTTGTTCATGACAGCGTGGTAGGGACTCTTCCAGCAACATGAATTTCACTATCAGAGACCAGAACATGGATGTTGCTTCCAGGGTGATGGCGAGAAGCTTGTCATTTCCAAGAAAGCATCTCCGTGAGTGGAAGAGAGGAGACAAAGCAGACGCGTCTCAGGGAGGAAGGGAGGGAGACTGTACCCCAGCATGTCTTTGCCTAAGAGGGTGGAAGGGATGTAGGCAGAGGTAGCATCTTTCATTAAACAAAGTAGTATATCTAGGAAAAACAACCCAGCCCTTCTTCAGGTCTGAAATAGTAGCAACAATCTCACTAAGGTAAATACAGGTGAGGGCAATTGGGTTTATGCTAATCCACCAGATGATCTGAGAGAAATGATAGCTGGCTTCTGCAGGGCAGGCTGGGGGAGGTGAGGAAGGAGAGGAACATTAACAAGGCAGAGGTGATAAGCCTGGAAGGAGGTAGCCCGTCTTTCATTCCTCTCCTCAGGGTCCAAGGCCAGGAAGGTCCTTCCTCATGTGGTGGATGGACAGGGCTGCATCCTCCCCCGCAACCTGCAGCTCTCTCTCCCGGGGCAGCTCACACACAGAAAGGATTGGGGGATGCTGGGGTGGCTTTGCCTTCGATCCAAAGAAACAATAGGTATTTATGGTATTTCAGACAAGGGCCAAGTGCAGATGAGAAGACCTGCCTTGCCACACAGTAGCAGGTCAGTTAATACTAGGGCATAGCCACAGTGCAGAGGGTAAAGGAGGAGATGGAGGGACATCTGTTATAAGAGGGATGCCATGATGGTGAAGGAGGGAAGCAGAAGATAAGAAAACAGAAGAACAGAGCTGGGGAAGGCAAGGAATGACTGACAAAAGCACAGTGGAGGGGGATGAGAGAGAACAGAGGGAGTTATAAATGGCTGACAGATTGGGAAACGCTCTGTAGGTGGCGAAAGGAAATTATAGAAAAGAGGACACACTTTTCTAGGGGAGAGGGAAAGATACTGCAGCTAAGAAATAGCTTGTAAATACTAAAAGGGGTGAGGGGAAGACACCTAAGCAATGATCCCACCAAAACAAGGCTCCTGTCTGGTCTGCCACAGCAGAAGTGCTTTCTCTGACAAAACTGGTTCAGGGATGCGGAAGAAGCAGCTTAATCACCAAGAAACATCTAAAAATCCATAAACTTTTTTTAGTCTAAAATGAAAGGCAAGAGAACCCTGAAAAGAAGCCCTGTGAGGCTCTGACTGAAGTATTTCTAAATGGGGTAGTATTGGACCATCAAGAGGACTTTTTTCCAAATGTAAATAAATATGCTGAAAATACACCACCCAGAGCAATAACACACCCTACAAAACAGCAAAGGACACTGTACAATTTCAAAACACTGTCTTATATCTGCAGGCAGCCCCTGGGCAGACTTCTTGTTCCAGCTTCTTTAAACAGCTATGGAATTACAGGAAGAGAACCTGCACAAATGTCATCTCATTAGAAGACATTTAGGATGTGCGTCTGTCATTTAGGATGAATTAAAGCCTTGGAGATTAAATTGCCCGCTATCCTGAGGCACACACTGAGAAACATCTCAGCAGAGTTTTCACTCTGGTGATGTATGCTTGAGCCATTTTCATGTTCGGAGAGTCAACAAAAAAAATTGGTCTTAACCATGGGAAAATTGTAAAATAGCCATATTTTGAGTATTTGTTGTAATATGTGTGCCTCTTCTCAAGCTTTGGCTTTGTGTCTTTATTGGGTTGGAGCTTTTTTTAACTATGACCCTAAATCTTACTGTCCTTACTCCTTAAATACAATAATCATACTTAATGTGGAGAAGGACACTCAGCAAATGGTCCTAGAGCTTTAAGACTTCTCTTCAAGGGCATTATCAATAGTCTCTTGGAAAAAGAGCTCATGGCCTTCCTTCTGTCTGATGGTGCCCAAGTGACTCTGTAGTTTAAGCAAATAGCTTAGCAAATGTATTTCTAGGCAATCATCCTCTACACCATTCTCTGAGCACCGATGTCAGAGAAACACAGTAAGTGCCCCACTGCTCAAAGGATCCAACATATCCTCCTTCGTCCTCCAAAGCCTGCAGTTTGTAGTAAATGGCCAGTGCTACCGACTGAGTACCTGCCCTTTTGCCCTCTCCATGTTGCTGAGGCCTTCACCAGGAATCTTGGAGGGCAGTGGTCAAGGCTTTACAGATAAGTACATTTGTATATACCAGGGAGCCCAGCACCGCCTGCTCCCACTTAAGCAGGGAAAGCATTTCCATGACTTATGGCAGTCAGACAGTCAGCTCTGTAGTTCACATTAGCAGCCCGCTTGGCTTTAGATCACGAAGAGTAGAAGGGCCAAGATGGTGTTTGGTCCTCTGATCTAGCGTTCTGCCCAATTTGTGAAGCGCCTCACCTGGGTCACCCGTGAGCTTGGTCTCCATTGTGCCCCGGGGGCACAGACAAAACTCTTTGCGCGAGCAATGCCGTGGTCTCCTGGGGCCATCTGTGCTGAACCTGCGGACCTTCCTCACTCTTTCAGGGGCCAGCCAGCCACCAGCCTGTTTGCCAGCTGGGCCTCCACACAGCTATCCCACGTCTGCGGCAGATGGCCGGATCCACAGCCCGCGTGGTAGCTGCCAGCACCTTCCCCGTGAGCAGGAGATCAGATGGACTCTCACACGTTGCCCTTCCTGGCTTTCATTCACACTGGCCACTTCAAGGTCAGGGATGGCTGAATAGAAATCACGGAGGCGACTGTCTTTCCTTATCCAGTGTCCCTGCTTCAGAGGCTCTCCCCAGCTTTCCCCCCAGAAAGGGAGACGGGCTGTGCCTTTTGGCAGCACATCAGGGGGAAGGAGCATGAGAAGACATTGGAGGGTCTCATGATGAAGCCAGCCTCCTCTTCTTCCCAGTGCCTTGCACGTGCTTCTCATTGTGTTTTACCAAGGCATGCCCTTTTGCCTGGCTGAGAATTCATTCTTTAATAAAGTTTAACATTAAAAGCCACTTAATGTCAGATGGTAAGAGGGTCATCAGGACAGAGTGCGAGAGTCACCTCTGGTTGCTGACCCTACAGGGGTACAACCCCACCGTGTGATCCATTAGCCTCTGTGAGAATTGGGGTATATGAGGGGCAGACACAGGCTGCAATATCATTTTGCATGTGGCTTGTAGCCACTGTGTTTTTTCATCATTGTTGCTGGACTACGTTAAGATGGATGTTAATACGTTGCTTATCTGAGGTTTTCAAAGGCCTGTTTGGCCTTCAGCAAGGAAAGGCCTCCTGTGCTTGTCCTATGTTGTGTAACCTGGCAGACAAGAGTTACCACTCCCTCAGTGCCCTTCTTGTATTTCATACGCAGAGGAGGAAGACTATTCTCCTCAATGAATGATCTTTAATGTCTTCCTTTTTCTGTTTTTATTTCTGAGAAAGTTTGGAGGTTACATTTTCCTTAACAATCCGCTGAAGTCTGCAGCCTTCACTCTGTGCTTACTAAATCTGCCTGAACTTAAAAGGACCTCCCCCGAGTAAAACAAAAATAAAAACTGAGTAGAGTCTTTGGGATTTACTTTCTTTTTTCTAATTTTCCTGTGATCGTCTGTGCCATTTCTCTTTGCTATATTTTTCTGTCTGCTGGGTGTTACAGGAACTTTTGCATTCTTCCTGCAACATGTCCACGTGAAGGAGACCAAGGAGTCCAAGCAAAGGCCTAAGAAGTCTAGAGTTGCTCATTCTTGACTGCTTTTGAGACCTCTTGTACCTGTATTGCTCATGGCTAACATCTTGAGCCCAGACATATTGAGGTTAGCTACAGAGATGTGGTGACCTGGCTTCTTCACCCCCTGCAAGATCAGCCTGCAACCTTGAACCGAGGCAGGCACAGGCAGCATGTCTTCTTGCATTAGCAATCCTCGCCTTCAGACTGGCTGGTGCTGCGCAAGCTGGCCCTGGCAGGATCAGCTCCTGTAGCGGGTGCTAAAAAGGGAACAGTAAAGCTGCTCTTTTAGCTGTCCCTTATCCTGACAAAATCTTCCAGACACAAGATTGCCCGTGGTGTGGTAGATACTCCTCTGCTGGGAGGTGCAGTGTTGAACAGCAGCATGAGTGACAGCAGTCTCCGGGCTCTCGCTGCTGATCAACACCGTCAGTGCCCCCATATAATGATGACTTACCTCTTCCCGGATTGGAGAAGAGGAGGCCTTTGAAAAGCACCATCACTTATAAGTAACTGCTCCTTTCAACTTCAATGACATGACGCATCCATCCTTGAGCTCTTCCAAAAATTCCCTCCTGGGACTTTGCTTTCCCTGTAACTTGGAGTGACATGCATCGGCAAGGAGAGAGACGAGGGTCTCGCTCTGCCTCAGTCCTGCCGTGTGTAAATGAAAAGGCCGGGCAGCGAGGGGTGGGTGGGGAGAGGGGGCTGTGGCAGAGTAAATAAATTGCACCCTGCATGTGTTATGCCAGCGGGGCTCCAGAGCGGTTCTACGGGCTTTCGTAAATGGGAATTCACCTCCTCGATCGCTCAGGGCAGTGCTGTCAAACAGTGTTGCCAGGCTTGTGCCTCATCCAGAGGTCTTGAATATTTCCCAAGCCGCCCCACTTCAATTTACTTTCACAAAATTATTTTTCCTTTTTGGGGAGGGGGGAAAAAAAGCGGAAAAGCAAGCCCAGGAAGCCCACCCGCGAGGCCATGGGAGGAGGGGAAGGGAGGCAGCAGGTGAGTGGGAAGGGATGGGAGGCTGAGCACGACAAGGGCTTTCACAACACAGGAATTCAGGCTCTTCCCCCCGCGCCCCCCCTCACACCCTTGTTTGAATTTAGCATGCGTCCTCCTATGGCGTCGTAATTACTAAGATTACCAAATGAATCTTTTGCTTCTGTACACACCGGGCATTCAGCGGAGCTCTAATAGTTGTCATTAAGTTTTCAGGGAGGTGGGAGAAGATAGATTGAATGCATGCACTCCAGCGCTGCGCAGAGCCCATTGATGGCTGCTGAGTAATGATTTTTTTCTAATTGGTGGAGAGCAGCGGCCCTAATGGATGGAGCCTCTCTGTGCATTTACACTGTCTCCTCAATCAATAACCCTCGCTGTGCCTGGCACGGAGGAGTTCCTGAAAGCCCCTTTGTAATAATGGATTGCTGGAGGTTACACAAACCGCTGCCTCCCGCTGAGTCAGCCCTCTGTCAGGCACCTCGCGCTTCCCCGGGGGCCCCGGCTTTCCAGACGGGACACCCGCAGGGGGGCCCCTCGCCTCAGGTCTATGCCCCCGTCCTGCGGCCACCGGCACCCCGCAGGCTCCCCGGCTGCTGGGAGGGTTTTGTTGCCTGCAGAGCCCGTGCCGGCTCGGAGGAGCGGGAACAGCTGGGAAGCTTTTTATTGGCTTTGGCTTGGGAAGTTTGGCTTTTTATAGGAGGCTTTGCGTTTTTTCCCCTCTCATCATCTTAAAGAAAAACCCACGGGTCAGGTGCCAAGTCTTTATTGAGGCCGAAATTGTTGAGAGGTCGGGCTGTGCCAAGCAGGGCTCTCGACTTGGCCAGGCTGTGCAGAGCGTGAGCCCAGCTCAGGCAGAGCAAGCTTCGACCGCCTGTTAACTATCTTCCTGTACCACGCGTGCACGGGCTGCTTGCAGCTTAGCCCTCAGGGTCCCCCTGTTTCCCACTTTCCTTTTTGAGGGATGACAAGCAAGTAACAGTCACAAGACAGCTCTTGAAATTCAGCCTTGCCAGTGCATTTCCAGGCAGGTCTGACAGGTCGGGGGGAGACATGAAAAAGGAACGTTATAGGGTATCTTAAAAGGGAGGCTTCAACAGTGTGCCAGATCAGCCTTCCCCTTCCTCACACAAGAGAGCCTTTTACTGGGAAAAAAGAGGGGATTTCCATGGTTTGCTGAGATTTACAGATGGCTGAGACTTGGTTTCTTCACTGTTACTATGTTTCTGGGGGGACTGTGTCCTCACAGCTCACTGCAGAGCATTTCCGAGTGCCAGCATGTTGTCACTGTAAACCCTAAGTCCCCCAGGAAAGGTGCCCATTGCTGGGACCTTTTAGAAGTGAACCTGCCCTAGTTATGTGGTCCAGACCCCCATAACTCAGGGGTCCCAAGTCCCAAAGTACTGTGTCAGCTCTTGTTGGTTTGCTAGCAAGGTTATTACATCTCATTGTGTGCCTGGGCTTTAGCCAGCTGCACAACACGGGCCGTAGTCCACCCCAGTCTCTGGAAAGGGCATTACTTTGGGAAGGGGAGGGAGGGCTTGGGATTACCCTGCTGGCATGGCTGGCTGTGGTCAGTCCTGCTACAAATACAGATGGTCTGAATCTCATTGAATTATTGGGGCAATTGGCATTTTCTGTTGTCCTCTCCAATGCTTGGGGTCCTCAGAGCTTGTAATGATCTCTGATCCTTCTGCCTGAGACTGAATGTGAGTTTAAGGTCTGCCCCTGGCTTGCCTTGGTTAAAAGCTGAAAACACTGAAGTGTAAGGCATGAGAGCTGATTTTGCTGGTGGGGGGATATGGGGAGGAGGATCTGGCCCCCCAGGCCTAGACCCTGGCAAGTGGAGTGGCTGTTTGGGGCTGGATGGTAGAAAGCATCTCAGTATGCAAGTAGCATGATTTGCCAGTTCCTCCAGGGCAGAGAGCTTAGCAAAAAGCAGGTCCCAACATCCCTGCATTGCTCCCAGTAGCCTGGGAACATGGCTGGGGACAGGAGGGTGAGCTGGGGCTCTGCAGTGGCACGTCCTCGCTTGGCATGCTACCACTGGAAAGCATCCCTCAGGATGGACTTCAGCAGAGTCTATTTCTACACTGTTGGGTACATACCTTAGTTTCAGCTGAAGAAGTGGCAGGAAAAAGGGTTGCAGAAGAAATATTTTTTCTTGGTTCATGCCACAGCAGGGGAAAGACTACTGAATTGTTTTAGGAGGTGGAAGTCTGATTCATCCTCATTGTCACTCCTGACTCTCCGTCTGAGTGTGGTGAGTGATTTTCTCTCCCTTTAACAGGGGGGATCAGTCATACATAAGCTACTTCCCCACTGAGCAAGGAATGCCAGAGGGAGAGGGAGGCAGGTGGCCTTGATCCTGTGTTTTTCAGCAGCGTCTCTCTCCAGGACAGGCAGAGGTCCAGGTGACAGGAAGGTGAATACTTCCAGAATCTGTGTCCACCCTGATGTGCCATGGCCCATGGGCCATGACTGTCCCACTCTCTGTGAGATCATCCCTCAGATCCTCTTGATCCCTGATGCCTGAGATCACCCCTGACATCGTTATGTCACAGGATGAACCAGCCTGGTTTAGGGGCCTGGGGCCCTTTGCCTATGCCCATGTGCCCGAGGTGACAGAGTGTGCGCTGGGAGGACAGGGTGGCAGAAACCCCAGCCTGGCGAGGGAGGCACAGGCAGCATGCCAGCAGGCAGGGAGGGGATATTAAGAAAGAAGAAGGGGCCAAGGAGTCCCTTTTGTAGAGTAACCGGGACAGTGAGACAGAGGTGCAATAGCTGAGGCATCCCAGACGGAGACCCACAGCAGAGGACAGCATGTTTCCCCACTGCTGTCATTTTGTGAATGGGAACAGTTCACCTGCCATCAGCAGGGAGGGACTGCTTGACTGGAGACCGGGGACAGCAAGATAGACCGAGGCAGGCTTACAGGAAATCTGGGTGGAAAATTTAGAGGAAAGACCAGAGCAAGAAGAATTTTTTTTTTTTATCTTTGTGAGGATGTTTTAAAATCATTTCGTAAGGATTCATATAACTTAAGCAAAGGAGCTGGCCACTTCAGCAGTGTAATTTGTGTTGGAGAAAGGAGCTGTGACTGGGGAAGGAGGACTCGAGCTGCAGATGAGCCTGAGGCCAAACCAGGGAAGACCTTGTGATGCCAGCAGCTCTGTCTAGGGGAGTAGGAGAGCCCTGCTGTGCTGGTTTTGGCCGAGGTAGAGTTAATTTTCTTCATAGTAGCTAATATGGGGCTAGGTTTTGGGTTTGTGCTGGAAACAGTGTTGATAACACAGGGATGTTTTAGTTATTGCTGAGCAGTGCTTACACAGAGCCAGGGCCTTTTCTGCTTCTCACACCACCCCACCAGTGAGCAGGCTGGGGGTGCACAAGAAGCTGGGAGGGGACACAGCTGGGACAGCTGACCCCAACTGACCAAAGGGCTATGCCACACCATATGACGTCATGCTTGGCAAATAAAGCTGGGGGAAGAAGAAGGAAGGGGGGGACATTCAGAATGACGGTGTTTGTCTTCCCAAGCAACCATTCTGCATGATGGAGCCCTGCTTTCCTGGAGATGGCTGAACACCTGCCATTGGCAGGCAGGTAGTAGTGAATGAATTCCTCGTTTTGCTTTTCTTGCCTGTGCAGCTTTTGCTTTACCTATTAAACTGTCTTCATCTCAACCCATGAGTTTTCTCACTTCTACCCTTCCGATTCTCTCCCCCATCCCACCGGGGGGGAGCGAGCGAGTGGCTGTGTGGGGTTAGTTGCCGGCTGGGGTTAAACCACGACACCTGCCTACACTGTAAGGGACTTCTGCAGGCTGCTCTCCTGCGGGATGGGCAACAGCAGGAAGAAGCGCAGAGGCCAAAGCTTGCCCAGCTGACCCCGCAGGGCCCCCCAGCACAGGTAGCAGCAGCCTGCCCCTGCAGCAGGGAGGACACGGAGTGAGCACTCAGGACTGCTGCTAAACAGGGCTCCCCAAAGGGGAAGGAGGTCAAGAAAATACCTAGATCAGGAACAGCTCCTTAGCGGGCAGAAAGGAGAAGCCAAAGCAATGGCAAAGGATAGACATTCAGGAGCAGAATTTGGCCCAGCTGTTGGCCCTGACTTGCCAGGGTAGATGGTGGCAGAGGGCAAGGATCTGCCTTGTTCACTCTCTCCGTCATAGCTGTGTTAACTCATCGACATTGCAGGAGTTAAAATAAATATATAGGTTTTCAGAGCAGGACCATGCTTCACCTGTCATACAACCGGTGCATAGGTCAGAGCACCTCTGAGCCCCATGCCCCATCACAGCAACAGAGATCCCTGCTGTGGGACTCGTTGATGGTCTCGCAGCATAACTGTGGGAAAACGGAGCACGAGATCACGGGAGCCACAGTGCAGCCTGAAGGCATCCAGCCATTCATTTATGCTGCTGCTTCTTCACAATCCGCTTACTAGCGGGTGGCTTAGATAAATCAAACTGGAAACATTTCCATAAACTGTACTTTCTGTGTAGTTTTTGTAACCAGAGAAAACCTGTGGACTCCCTTCAGATGCTCAGGTGAGGGGGTTATGATAGCTCAGGCAGAAGTGTTCGTGCCTCTCTTTTCCTGCCTCTCTTTTCCTGCAGTGCACCCTTTGAATGCAGGGAGCCTGCCTGCCTATCTGAGAGGCAAGTCAGTGCTGTGAAGCAATGCAAGATGCCCTCTCTTGCTCATGACGATAAACTTTTATTCTTTGTTTATTTGCAACCCTCCTTAATCTAGAGGAAATCATCTTTGCTTGGAAAGCATAGCTTGCTCTTTTTTTATACAAAGCACAACCTTCTCACCTGCATTTGTGATTTCTCCCCTGCCCTGACAGCTCCTCAGGGACTCCAGACCTGTCCTCTGCAGCTTCTTTTCCTCACTTAGCTCGTGCTTTAGGAAAACAATGTCTGTTTTGGACTTTATTATCAGGCAAACCAGACAAACCAGGATCTTTCCAAACTGTCCCTCAGAACAAACCCATATTCACATAATTTCAGTAAAAACGCTTACAGTGAATCATGTGAGGATACCCATTTCCTATTATGGGGGGGAAAAAAAAAAAAAAAAACCCAGGAGCTGTCAAAGAAAATTGCCACAAAGGAAAGGAGTGAGGGCTCAGTTTCTCTGACAATCAGAGTTATACAGCTTGCATGAGAATTTATTTCAGTATGCTTCTTCAGCACACACCAGACTCCCAGGAGAGTGTTTCAGATCTCATTTCCTAACTTTCCTGATTGGAACTGAGGCTTGCATTTACTTGGCTTTTTCCTTTTACACTATCAGTCAGGGTCCTGCTTGGTTTCTGCCCTATGTGCCTCACCTCTTCCCCAGCCCCCTCACCACAGCCCAGAGAAATAAGGAAATACTGAGGTTGTGCCAGTGTCCACAGCTCCAGCAAACTTCAATTCCTTTCAGCCCCTCTCCCAGCAGGAAGCACTCCCTTCTCATAGGCACTACCCAGCCCATGGCTATTTACGGCAGTCAAGAGTTCAGCTTGGTTTCCCAAAGCAAGTTCTCCATATAGCTCAGGGTAAAGGCTCCCCAAGAAAAGCAGAAACATCTCTTCCATACTTTCTAGCTCTGGAAAAAACAGCTGAACTGGGTCCTCAGATGGTCTCCAGAGTCTTCTAGAACATGGAGTTAGCCAGCCTTAAAAGGATCCAAGGGATAAATATCCTGGGTGAGTTTTGGATGCTCTCTGCGCAGTCTCTGGTCCCACCCTGCGCAGTCCCACTGGCCAAAGAACAGCAGCATCCGAGGCTCACAGCTGGCCTGAGGGTCTAGGTCTTGGCGTCTCTTCCTGCTTTCTCCCCGCAGTACTTTAATTTGACACAAGAAAGTTCCTTCTTCCAAGTGCAGCTTCAGTTCAATCTTGCTTCTTTCAGGCTTTTTTTCAGCTGATGTAGGGATACCACCTTTTTGGAACAGGAAATCACTGCGTTTGATTACACATCTTGGGGCAGAAGACCAAAGTGGTATTTAATAAACTGCCTCCTTTGCCAAAAGCAGCAACATCAAACCCTGTGAGATGGGCAATTGCTGCAACGGAGATAGCTTGAGCTGGTGCGCTGGCAGGACGACAGCCGATTGTCTCTTGGCTACCGCTGAGCCAGGTTCAAGAGCTTAAACACAGCTTCGAGCTCTGGCAGCAAGTCTCGGATGCACTGCATGCCCAAGCATCCCAAGGGCAGCAAACCCCCCTTGCATCAGTGCCTGCCACCCAGTCTGTGAAGTGGTGTTGCATCAGCTCCAAGAGCAAGAGGGGAAAGAGCGTGCGAGAGAGAGAGAGATGTTCACTCAAACTGGCAGCTGCCTTTTGTTTCGCGATGGCAGCTGCCAGCAAGAGACAGGCAGGGCAAGGGAAAAACACACAAGAGCAACATGCTAGATGCAAAGCATATTACACGCTAGATTTAAAATAAAATAGCATGCATGAGGGGTAAATATTCAGTATAACGCATGACGACTCAGCCCAGCCATTCTCCTTCCAGTTCCTAGGAGCTGTGGGACTAGATCTCCCTGGGCTGCGCTGGCTGCCCTAGAAGAAAAGGCAGGGGCAACACTCA